>NC_047068.1:4377654-4698661 GCF_902459465.1 Asterias rubens | reverse complement strand
CCCAAAACCTCAAACCACAAACCAAATTTGAAGTTAATACGCCAAGCCCTTTTCAAGTTTGGGCCCGGGCAACATTTCTTTTGTTTTAGCAATAATATGACCTAAATATTTAACTGAGGGAGGCAAAAAACTATAGGCTCTGGAGGATCCCTAGACCAATCCACAAACCAAGTTTGGAGTTGATAAGCCGAGTCCTTTTTGAGATATCACTAGGACAACATTTCTTTTTTTGTTTTAGCCATAATGAGCTTATGGGGGTCCAAACACAAAAGGCTTCTGGAGAATCCCTAGACCAATCCACAAACTAAGTTTGGAGCTGATAAGTCGATCCTTCTTGCGATATCACTAGGACAACATTTCTTTTTGTTTTAGCCATAATGATCAGGTTAATATTTATCTGGGGGGGGGGGGTCCAAAAACAATAGGCCTCTGAGGGATCCCATGACCAATCCACAAACCAAGTTTGAAATTGATACGCCGAGTCTTTCTTGGAATATCACTCAGACACACAGAGGCAAATACTATATGCCCCTTGACTTTGCCCATGACCCCAAAACCTCAAACCACAAACCAAATTTGAAGTTAATACGCCAAGCCCTTTTCAAGTTTGGGCCCGGGCAACATTTCTTTTGTTTTAGCAATAATATGACCTAAGTATTTAACTGAGGGAGGCAAAAAACTATAGGCTCTGGAGGATCCCTAGACCAATCCACAAACCAAGTTTGGAGTTGATAAGCCGAGTCCTTTTTGAGATATCACTAGGACAACATTTCTTTTTGTTTTAGCCATAATGAGCTTATGGGGGTCCAAACACAAAAGGCTTCTGGAGAATCCCTAGACCAATCCACAAACTAAGTTTGGAGCTGATAAGTCGAGTCCTTCTTGCGATATCACTAGGACAACATTTCTTTTTGTTTTAGCCATAATGATCAGGTTAATATTTATCTGGGGGGGGGGTCCAAAAACAATAGGCCTCTGAGGGATCCCATGACCAATCCACAAACCAAGTTTGAAATTGATACGCCGAGTCTTTCTTGGAATATCACTCAGACACACAGAGGCAAATACTATATGCCCCTTGACTTTGCCCATGAAACACCAACAACAACTGTGCCACAGTCGGGCAGGACCATGCGCAGTTGGGCAAGCCCATTCAAAACCAACAACTGTGTGGCAGTTGGGCAGGACCATCTGCAGTTGGGCAGGCCCATTTGACACCAACAACCACTGTGCCACAGTTGGGCAGGCTCATTTACAGTAGGGTTGGACGGCCCATTCCAAGTTGGGCGACCCATTCTAAGTTGGGCTCATTCGAAGTTGGGTGACCATTCGTAGTTGGGCTGCCAATTTGCAGTGTGACTTGCAATTTGCTCATCAGGTCCGACTGCAGTTGGTATGGGCCAAACTATAATTAGGCCGATTCTACAATTGGGCCACGGCCACAACCACAGACATATAGAACCTATGAAAATAGATACCGTAAATTTGACAGCACCTGACTATACCCCAAACCGTGGGCAAATTCCAAAAAAACGCAAGCAAAACAACGTGTAAAGCTATGGGCAAATGAGGATGTGATGATAAAAAGGTTGTGATTTAAGGGTGAAAAACTCACCAAAATTAATTAAAATAATGTTCAATAAATAACTAGGTACCTTTTCTCTCGATACTTGCTCCTCTTTTTTCTGAACTTGCTCCAAAATGATGAAAGTAGAAGTGCGCGGCAGTGTGTGCATTGCGCGGGGCGCCTGATGACGCGCTGCCCATAGATTAACGTGCTACTGACATGCTATGTTTTTGTGCATGAGCGCCAACGCGGTCATACGCAAAACGTGCCTAGATGTGCATGCAAGGCGGATCAAAGTGAATCATTTGTTATCTGTTGTGGGCGATACCTTGACCCATGGGGAAAGGAAAAATACTTTTTCAACGGTTAAGGAGTGGGGCATTTGGTTGTGGACAGCAACTTTTTAAGAAAGTATACTTTCTCTTTCTTGACATTTGGTATTTCGAAAGGAGATCAAAAATCTTTCTTTTAAACCTTAATAATATTATTTAATGGATTTTTTTATTCTTGGAGGTTTCTTTAAATTCATTTGTTTATTTACAAACTATTTTACATGTAAAAATCTCATTTCAAATTAAGAGAATTTCCCTTTGAAGTGGTGGAACTTCTCAGACACAGCGTAAAAGTGTGCAAAAAGACGCAACGTAAATTCGCTTCTGCCCACGGTTTGATAAAGTACAAAGTTAAAGTTTGCCGCCCCCTACTGTCCGTCTATAGGTTCTTTATGTCTGAGGCCACAACATAGTTAATTATTACAGTTTTTACACACTAGATAAAATTAATACTCTAACATACACCATGAAAAATTATAGGTTTTCCCTGCCAATTTCAGCCAAAAATCATTCAGTTTCATTAACGTGCATTCAAATTCATGCATTTTCCTCTAATCCTCTCAAACTAGGGTTTCTTTTTAGCTCTTAATGCATTCAATTTCATTACAAGACAATCAAGACAACACTTTGACCATTCTTTAGATGAATTTCTACTACACATTCACAGTTGACGCATTCAAATTAAGACTCACCAAAGCGAACATGATTTTGCTGCTAGTTTGTGTTTTCTTTTTTTCTTATGTGCATCTTTGCATTCAAATTAAATATGATTCATGGCTTTATGAAAATAATTTGAGTTATAGATCCTTAGGCGCGCATAAGTTGTCCTTTGGGTTTCCATGTATTTTACATCTTTATTAGGTGTTTGGGCCAACAGAGCCCGGAACACCTCTTAATTTTGTTATTGGCCTTCTTTTTCTTCATACTTCTTTTTCTTCTGTTCCTTTCCCAAACTTGTATGAAGTTGAAACTTCACACAAAGTTAGATATTTATCAACCTACCGGTATATTCCAACGACCCAAACACCCCTATGTTCCGACAACCTGAACCAATATTTTGTGTTCGCCATTTTAAGAAAAACGGTGCGACTTGAAGAAACTACACCTGACAGCAATTTAGTCTATAAATGTACTGGTAACCTATCTTTATGTAGTCCAACAGAGGAGTTTAAACCTATTGGACACTTTCGGAACAGAAAAAAAAAAGTTCCCATGGTTACAGGTTTTACAGAAGGTAATGGTGAAAGACTTCTCTTGACTGTTTCAACCAGTCTCTCCCTATATTTTTACATTAATCACCGCTCTGTACCGACCTCGGGCAGCCATCTTTTTAGCCAAATTTGTGGCAGAGTGCACGGACTTCACAACATCTTGATACACCAAGTTGTTTTTGAATTTTAAACTTTAGCAATATAATGCCAATGTACATGTAGATAAGATTATGAATAACAAGAATGGTGCGTTGACAACACAATTGCCCATAAAGCCACACCGACCTTCATACTTAAAGGAACATTACAGAAATGTTTTTGCTTACAAGTCAGTTGCTGGCAGTGTAAGCACTTTATGTAATCCCCCATATACATAAACTGACAAACCGGTAGAGGATCAAAAGGCCATCCGGGTCACAATACTGTTGCTTTAGCTATAATGACCTTTAAAATATTTATCTGAGGGGATCCAAAACCCCAAACCACAAACCAAATTTGAAGTTAATACGCCAAGCCCTTTTCAAGTTTGGGCCCGGGCAACATTTCTTTTGTTTTAGCAATAATATGACCTAAATATTTAACTGAGGGAGGCAAAAAACTGCAGGCTTCTGGAGGATCCCAAGACCAATCCACAAACCAAGTTTGGAGTTGATAAGCCGAGTTCTTTTTGAGATATCACTAGGACAACATTTCTTTTTGTTTTAGCCATAATGAGCTTATGGGGGTCCAAACACAAAAGGCTTCTGGAGAATCCCTAGACCAATCCACAAACCAAGTTTGGAGCTGATAAGCCGAGTCCTTCTTGCGATATCACTAGGACAACATTTCTTTTTGTTTTAGCCATAATGATCAGGTTAATATTTATCTGAGGGGGTCCAAAAACAATAGGCCTCTGAGGGATCCCATGACCAATCCACAAACCAAGTTTGGAATTGATACGCCGAGTCTTTCTTGGAATATCACTCAAACACACAGAGGCAAATACTATATGCCCCTTGACTTTGCCCATGACCCCAAAACCTCAAACCACAAACCAAATTTGAAGTTAATACGCCAAGCCCTTTTCAAGTTTGGGCCCGGGCAACATTTCTTTTGTTTTAGCAATAATATGACCTAAGTATTTAACTGAGGGAGGCAAAAAACTATAGGCTCTGGAGGATCCCTAGACCAATCCACAAACCAAGTTTGGAGTTGATAAGCCGAGTCCTTTTTGAGATATCACTAGGACAACATTTCTTTTTGTTTTAGCCATAATGAGCTTATGGGGGTCCAAACACAAAAGGCTTCTGGAGAATCCCTAGACCAATCCACAAACTAAGTTTGGAGCTGATAAGTCGAGTCCTTCTTGCGATATCACTAGGACAACATTTCGTTTTGTTTTAGCCATAATGATCAGGTTAATATTTATCTGGGGGGGGGGGTCCAAAAACAATAGGCCTCTGAGGGATCCCATGACCAATCCACAAACCAAGTTTGAAATTGATACGCCGAGTCTTTCTTGGAATATCACTCAGACACACAGAGGCAAACACTATATGCCCCTTGACTTTGCCCATGAAACACCAACAACAACTGTGCCACAGTCGGGCAGGACCATGCGCAGTTGGGCAAGCCCATTCAAAACCAACAACTGTGTGGCAGTTGGGCAGGACCATCTGCAGTTGGGCAGGCCCATTTGACACCAACAACCACTGTGCCACAGTTGGGCAGGCTCATTTACAGTAGGGTTGGACGGCCCATTCCAAGTTGGGCGACCCATTCTAAGTTGGGCTCATTCGAAGTTGGGTGACCATTCGTAGTTGGGCTGCCAATTTGCAGTGTGACTTGCAATTTGCTCATCAGGTCCGACTGCAGTTGGTATGGGCCAAACTATAATTAGGCCGATTCTACAATTGGGCCACGGCCACAACCACAGACATATAGAACCTATGAAAATAGATACCGTAAATTTGACAGCACCTGACTATACCCCAAACCGTGGGCAAATTCCAAAAAAACGCAAGCAAAACAACGTGTAAAGCTATGGGCAAATGAGGATGTGATGATAAAAAGGTTGTGATTTAAGGGTGAAAAACTCACCAAAATTAATTAAAATAATGTTCAATAAATAACTAGGTACCTTTTCTCTCGATACTTGCTCCTCTTTTTTCTGAACTTGCTCCAAAATGATGAAAGTAGAAGTGCGCGGCAGTGTGTGCATTGCGCGGGCGCCTGATGACGCGCTGCCCATAGATTAACGTGCTACTGACACGCTATGTTTTTGTGCATGAGCGCCAACGCGGTCATACGCAAAACATGCCTAGATGTGCATGCAAGGCGGATCAAAGTGAATCATTTGTTATCTGTTGTGGGCGATACCTTGACCCATGGGGAAAGGAAAAATACTTTTTCAACGGTTAAGGAGTGGGGCATTTGGTTGTGGACAGCAACTTTTTAAGAAAGTATACTTTCTCTTTCTTGACATTTGGTATTTCGAAAGGAGATCAAAAATCTTTCTTTTTAAACCTTAATAATATTATTTAATGGATTTTTTTATTCTTGGAGGTTTCTTTAAATTCATTTGTTTATTTACAAACTATTTTACATGTGAAAATCTCATTTCAAATTAAGAGAATTTCCCTTTGAAGTGGTGGAACTTCTCAGACACAGCGTAAAAGTGTGCAAAAAGACGCAACGTAAATTCGCTTCTGCCCACGGTTTGATAAAGTACAAAGTTAAAGTTTGCCGCCCCCTACTGTCCGTCTATAGGTTCTTTATGTCTGAGGCCACAACATAGTTAATTATTACAGTTTTTACACACTAGATGAAATTAATACTCTAACATACACCATGAAAAATTATAGGTTTTCCCTGCCAATTTCAGCCAAAAATCATTCAGTTTCATTAACGTGCATTCAAATTCATGCATTTTCCTCTAATCCTCTCAAACTAGGGTTTCTTTTTAGCTCTTAATGCATTCAATTTCATTACAAGACAATCAAGACAACACTTTGACCATTCTTTAGATGAATTTCTACTACACATTCACAGTTGACGCATTCAAATTAAGACTCACCAAAGCGAACATGATTTTGCTGCTAGTTTGTGTTTTCTTTTTTTCTTATGTGCATCTTTGCATTCAAATTAAATATGATTTATGGCTTTATGAAAATAATTTGAGTTATAGATCCTTAGGCGCGCATAAGTTGTCCTTTGGGTTTCCATGTATTTTACATCTTTATTAGGTGTTTGGGCCAACAGCCCGGAACACCTCTTAATTTTGTTATTGGCCTTCTTTTTCTTCATACTTCTTTTTCTTCTGTTCCTTTCCCAAACTTGTATGAAGTTGAAACTTCACACAAAGTTAGATATTTATCAACCTACCGGTATATTCCAACGACCCAAACACCCCTATGTTCCGACAACCTGAACCAATATTTTGTGTTCGCCATTTTAAGAAAAACGGTGCGACTTGAAGAAACTACACCTGACAGCAATTTAGTCTATAAATGTACTGGTAACCTATCTTTATGTAGTCCAACAGAGGAGTTTAAACCTATTGGACACTTTCGGAACAGAAACAAAAAAGTTCCCATGGTTACAGGTTTTACAGAAGGTAATGGTGAAAGACTTCTCTTGACTGTTTCAACCAGTCTCTCCCTATATTTTTACATTAATCACCGCTCTGTACCGACCTCGGGCAGCCATCTTTTTAGCCAAATTTGTGGCAGAGTGCACGGACTTCACAACATCTTGATACACCAAGTTGTTTTTGAATTTTAAACTTTAGCAATATAATGCCAATGTACATGTAGATAAGATTATGAATAACAAGAATGGTGCGTTGACAACACAATTGCCCATAAAGCCACACCGACCTTCATACTTAAAGGAACATTACAGAAATGTTTTTGCTTACAAGTCAGTTGCTGGCAGTGTAAGCACTTTATGTAATCCCCCATATACATAAACTGACAAACCGGTAGAGGATCAAAAGGCCATCCGGGTCACAATACTGTTGCTTTAGCTATAATGACCTTTAAAATATTTATCTGAGGGGATCCAAAACCCCAAACCACAAACCAAATTTGAAGTTAATACGCCAAGCCCTTTTCAAGTTTGGGCCCGGGCAACATTTCTTTTGTTTTAGCAATAATATGACCTAAATATTTAACTGAGGGAGGCAAAAAACTGCAGGCTTCTGGAGGATCCCAAGACCAATCCACAAACCAAGTTTGGAGTTGATAAGCCGAGTTCTTTTTGAGATATCACTAGGACAACATTTCTTTTTGTTTTAGCCATAATGAGCTTATGGGGGTCCAAACACAAAAGGCTTCTGGAGAATCCCTAGACCAATCCACAAACCAAGTTTGGAGCTGATAAGCCGAGTCCTTCTTGCGATATCACTAGGACAACATTTCTTTTTGTTTTAGCCATAATGATCAGGTTAATATTTATCTGAGGGGGTCCAAAAACAATAGGCCTCTGAGGGATCCCATGACCAATCCACAAACCAAGTTTGGAATTGATACGCCGAGTCTTTCTTGGAATATCACTCAAACACACAGAGGCAAATACTATATGCCCCTTGACTTTGCCCATGACCCCAAAACCTCACACCACAAACCAAATTTGAAGTTAATACGCCAAGCCCTTTTCAAGTTTGGGCCCGGGCAACATTTCTTTTGTTTTAGCAATAATATGATCTAAGTATTTAACTGAGGGAGGCAAAAAACTATAGGCTCTGGAGGATCCCTAGACCAATCCACAAACCAAGTTTGGAGTTGATAAGCCGAGTCCTTTTTGAGATATCACTAGGACAACATTTCTTTTTGTTTTAGCCATAATGAGCTTATGGGGGTCCAAACACAAAAGGCTTCTGGAGAATCCCTAGACTAATCCACAAACTAAGTTTGGAGCTGATAAGTCGAGTCCTTCTTGCGATATCACTAGGACAACATTTCGTTTTGTTTTAGCCATAATGATCAGGTTAATATTTATCTGGGGGGGGGGGGTCCAAAAACAATAGGCCTCTGAGGGATCCCATGACCAATCCACAAACCAAGTTTGGAGTTGATAAGCCGAGTCCTTTTTGAGATATCACTAGGGCAACATTTCTTTTTGTTTTAGCCATAATGAGCTTATGGGGTCCAAACACAAAAGGCTTCTGGAGAATCCCTAGACCAATCCACAAACTAAGTTTGGAGCTGATAAGTCGAGTCCTTCTTGCGATATCACTAGGACAACATTTCTTTTTGTTTTAGCCATAATGATCAGGTTAATATTTATCTGGGGGGGTCCAAAAACAATAGGCCTCTGAGGGATCCCATGACCAATACCTTGACCCATGGGGAAAGGAAAAATACTTTTTCAACGGTTAAGGAGTGGGGCATTTGGTTGTGGACAGCAACTTTTTAAGAAAGTATACTTTCTCTTTCTTGACATTTGGTATTTCGAAAGGAGATCAAAAATCTTTCTTTTTAAACCTTAATAATATTATTTAATGGATTTTTTTATTCTTGGAGGTTTCCTTAAATTCATTTGTTTATTTACAAACTATTTTACATGTGAAAATCTCATTTCAAATTAAGAGAATTTCCCTTTGAAGTGGTGGAACTTCTCAGACACAGCGTAAAAGTGTGCAAAAAGACGCAACGTAAATTCGCTTCTGCCCACGGTTTGATAAAGTACAAAGTTAAAGTTTGCCGCCCCCTACTGTCCGTCTATAGGTTCTTTATGTCTGAGGCCACAACATAGTTAATTATTACAGTTTTTACACACTAGATAAAATTAATACTCTAACATACACCATGAAAAATTATAGGTTTTCCCTGCCAATTTCAGCCAAAAATCATTCAGTTTCATTAACGTGCATTCAAATTCATGCATTTTCCTCTAATCCTCTCAAACTAGGGTTTCTTTTTAGCTCTTAATGCATTCAATTTCATTACAAGACAATCAAGACAACACTTTGACCATTCTTTAGATGAATTTCTACTACACATTCACAGTTGACGCATTCAAATTAAGACTCACCAAAGCGAACATGATTTTGCTGCTAGTTTGTGTTTTCTTTTTTTCTTATGTGCATCTTTGCATTCAAATTAAATATGATTTATGGCTTTATGAAATAATTTGAGTTATAGATCCTTAGGCGCGCATAAGTTGTCCTTTGGGTTTCCATGTATTTTACATCTTTATTAGGTGTTTGGGCCAACAGCCCGGAACACCTCTTAATTTTGTTATTGGCCTTCTTTTTCTTCATACTTCTTTTTCTTCTGTTCCTTTCCCAAACTTGTATGAAGTTGAAACTTCACACAAAGTTAGATATTTATCAACCTACCGGTATATTCCAACGACCCAAACACCCCTATGTTCCGACAACCTGAACCAATATTTTGTGTTCGCCATTTTAAGAAAAACGGTGCGACTTGAAGAAACTACACCTGACAGCAATTTAGTCCATAAATGTACTGGTAACCTATCTTTATGTAGTCCAACAGAGGAGTTTAAACCTATTGGACACTTTCGGAACAGAAAAAAAAAAGTTCCCATGGTTACAGGTTTTACAGAAGGTAATGGTGAAAGACTTCTCTTGACTGTTTCAACCAGTCTCTCCCTATATTTTTACATTAATCACCGCTCTGTACCGACCTCGGGCAGCCATCTTTTTAGCCAAATTTGTGGCAGAGTGCACGGACTTCACAACATCTTGATACACCAAGTTGTTTTTGAATTTTAAACTTTAGCAACATAATGCCAATGTACATGTAGATAAGATTATGAATAACAAGAATGGTGCGTTGACAACACAATTGCCCATAAAGCCACACCGACCTTCATACTTAAAGGAACATTACAGAAATGTTTTTGCTTATAAGTCAGTTGCTGGCAGTGTAAGCACTTTATGTAATCCCCCATATACATAAACTGACAAACCGGTAGAGGATCAAAAGGCCATCCGGGTCACAATACTGTTGCTTTAGCTATAATGACCTTTAAAATATTTATCTGAGGGGATCCAAAACCCCAAACCACAAACCAAATTTGAAGTTAATACGCCAAGCCCTTTTCAAGTTTCGGCCCCGGGCAACATTTCTTTTGTTTTAGCAATAATATGACCTAAATATTTAACTGAGGGAGGCAAAAAACTATAGGCTTCTGGAGGATCCCAAGACCAATCCACAAACCAAGTTTGGAGTTGATAAGCCGAGTTCTTTTTGAGATATCACTAGGACAACATTTCTTTTTGTTTTAGCCATAATGAGCTTATGGGGGTCCAAACACAAAAGGCTTCTGGAGAATCCCAAGACCAATCCACAAACCAAGTTTGGAGCTGATAAGCCGAGTCCTTCTTGCGATATCACTAGGACAACATTTCTTTTTGTTTTAGCCATAATGATCAGGTTAATATTTATCTGAGGGGGTCCAAAAACAATAGGCCTCTGAGGGATCCCATGACCAATCCACAAACCAAGTTTGGAATTGATACGCCGAGTCTTTCTTGGAATATCACTCAGACACACAGAGGCAAATACTATATGCCCCTTGACTTTGCCCATGACCCCAAAACCTCAAACCACAAACCAAATTTGAAGTTAATACGCCAAGCCCTTTTCAAGTTTGGGCCCGGGCAACATTTCTTTTGTTTTAGCAATAATATGACCTAAATATTTAACTGAGGGAGGCAAAAAACTATAGGCTCTGGAGGATCCCTAGACCAATCCACAAACCAAGTTTGGAGTTGATAAGCCGAGTCCTTTTTGAGATATCACTAGGACAACATTTCTTTTTGTTTTAGCCATAATGAGCTTATGGGGGTCCAAACACAAAAGGCTTCTGGAGAATCCCTAGACCAATCCACAAACCAAGTTTGGAGCTGATAAGCCGAGTCCTTCTTGCGATATCACTAGGACAACATTTCTTTTTGTTTTAGCCATAATGATCAGGTTAATATTTATCTGGGGGGGGGGGTCCAAAAACAATAGGCCTCTGAGGGATCCCATGACCAATCCACAAACCAAGTTTGGAATTGATACGCCGAGTCTTTCTTGGAATATCACTCAGACACACAGAGGCAAATACTATATGCCCCTTGACTTTGCCCATGACCCCAAAACCTCAAACCACAAACCAAATTTGAAGTTAATACGCCAAGCCCTTTTCAAGTTTGGGCCCGGGCAACATTTCTTTTGTTTTAGCAATAATATGACCTAAATATTTAACTGAGGGAGGCAAAAAACTATAGGCTCTGGAGGATCCCTAGACCAATCCACAAACCAAGTTTGGAGTTGATAAGCCGAGTCCTTTTTGAGATATCACTAGGACAACATTTCTTTTTTTGTTTTAGCCATAATGAGCTTATGGGGGTCCAAACACAAAAGGCTTCTGGAGAATCCCTAGACCAATCCACAAACTAAGTTTGGAGCTGATAAGTCGAGTCCTTCTTGCGATATCACTAGGACAACATTTCTTTTTGTTTTAGCCATAATGATCAGGTTAATATTTATCTGGGGGGGGGGTCCAAAAACAATAGGCCTCTGAGGGATCCCATGACCAATCCACAAACCAAGTTTGAAATTGATACGCCGAGTCTTTCTTGGAATATCACTCAGACACACAGAGGCAAATACTATATGCCCCTTGACTTTGCCCATGACCCCAAAACCTCAAACCACAAACCAAATTTGAAGTTAATACGCCAAGCCCTTTTCAAGTTTGGGCCCGGGCAACATTTCTTTTGTTTTAGCAATAATATGACCTAAGTATTTAACTGAGGGAGGCAAAAAACTATAGGCTCTGGAGGATCCCTAGACCAATCCACAAACCAAGTTTGGAGTTGATAAGCCGAGTCCTTTTTGAGATATCACTAGGACAACATTTCTTTTTGTTTTAGCCATAATGAGCTTATGGGGGTCCAAACACAAAAGGCTTCTGGAGAATCCCTAGACCAATCCACAAACTAAGTTTGGAGCTGATAAGTCGAGTCCTTCTTGCGATATCACTAGGACAACATTTCTTTTTGTTTTAGCCATAATGATCAGGTTAATATTTATCTGGGGGGGTCCAAAAACAATAGGCCTCTGAGGGATCCCATGACCAATCCACAAACCAAGTTTGAAATTGATACGCCGAGTCTTTCTTGGAATATCACTCAGACACACAGAGGCAAACACTATATGCCCCTTGACTTTGCCCATGAAACACCAACAACAACTGTGCCACAGTCGGGCAGGACCATGCGCAGTTGGGCAAGCCCATTCAAAACCAACAACTGTGTGGCAGTTGGGCAGGACCATCTGCAGTTGGGCAGGCCCATTTGACACCAACAACCACTGTGCCACAGTTGGGCAGGCTCATTTACAGTAGGGTTGGACGGCCCATTCCAAGTTGGGCGACCCATTCTAAGTTGGGCTCATTCGAAGTTGGGTGACCATTCGTAGTTGGGCTGCCAATTTGCAGTGTGACTTGCAATTTGCTCATCAGGTCCGACTGCAGTTGGTATGGGCCAAACTATAATTAGGCCGATTCTACAATTGGGCCACGGCCACAACCACAGACATATAGAACCTATGAAAATAGATACCGTAAATTTGACAGCACCTGACTATACCCCAAACCGTGGGCAAATTCCAAAAAAACGCAAGCAAAACAACGTGTAAAGCTATGGGCAAATGAGGATGTGATGATAAAAAGGTTGTGATTTAAGGGTGAAAAACTCACCAAAATTAATTAAAATAATGTTCAATAAATAACTAGGTACCTTTTCTCTCGATACTTGCTCCTCTTTTTTCTGAACTTGCTCCAAAATGATGAAAGTAGAAGTGCGCGGCAGTGTGTGCATTGCGCGGGCGCCTGATGACGCGCTGCCCATAGATTAACGTGCTACTGACACGCTATGTTTTTGTGCATGAGCGCCAACGCGGTCATACGCAAAACGTGCCTAGATGTGCATGCAAGGCGGGTCAAAGTGAATCATTTGTTATCTGTTGTGGGCGATACCTTGACCCATGGGGAAAGGAAAAATACTTTTTCAACGGTTAAGGAGTGGGGCATTTGGTTGTGGACAGCAACTTTTTAAGAAAGTATACTTTCTCTTTCTTGACATTTGGTATTTCGAAAGGAGATCAAAAATCTTTCTTTTTAAACCTTAATAATATTATTTAATGGATTTTTTTATTCTTGGAGGTTTCCTTAAATTCATTTGTTTATTTACAAACTATTTTACATGTGAAAATCTCATTTCAAATTAAGAGAATTTCCCTTTGAAGTGGTGGAACTTCTCAGACACAGCGTAAAAGTGTGCAAAAAGACGCAACGTAAATTCGCTTCTGCCCACGGTTTGATAAAGTACAAAGTTAAAGTTTGCCGCCCCCTACTGTCCGTCTATAGGTTCTTTATGTCTGAGGCCACAACATAGTTAATTATTACAGTTTTTACACACTAGATAAAATTAATACTCTAACATACACCATGAAAAACTATAGGTTTTCCCTGCCAATTTCAGCCAAAAATCATTCAGTTTCATTAACGTGCATTCAAATTCATGCATTTTCCTCTAATCCTCTCAAACTAGGGTTTCTTTTTAGCTCTTAATGCATTCAATTTCATTACAAGACAATCAAGACAACACTTTGACCATTCTTTAGATGAATTTCTACTACACATTCACAGTTGACGCATTCAAATTAAGACTCACCAAAGCGAACATGATTTTGCTGCTAGTTTGTGTTTTCTTTTTTTCTTATGTGCATCTTTGCATTCAAATTAAATATGATTTATGGCTTTATGAAAATAATTTGAGTTATAGATCCTTAGGCGCGCATAAGTTGTCCTTTGGGTTTCCATGTATTTTACATCTTTATTAGGTGTTTGGGCCAACAGCCCGGAACACCTCTTAATTTTGTTATTGGCCTTCTTTTTCTTCATACTTCTTTTTCTTCTGTTCCTTTCCCAAACTTGTATGAAGTTGAAACTTCACACAAAGTTAGATATTTATCAACCTACCGGTATATTCCAACGACCCAAACACCCCTATGTTCCGACAACCTGAACCAATATTTTGTGTTCGCCATTTTAAGAAAAACGGTGCGACTTGAAGAAACTACACCTGACAGCAATTTAGTCCATAAATGTACTGGTAACCTATCTTTATGTAGTCCAACAGAGGAGTTTAAACCTATTGGACACTTTCGGAACAGAAAAAAAAAGTTCCCATGGTTACAGGTTTTACAGAAGGTAATGGTGAAAGACTTCTCTTGACTGTTTCAACCAGTCTCTCCCTATATTTTTACATTAATCACCGCTCTGTACCGACCTCGGGCAGCCATCTTTTTAGCCAAATTTGTGGCAGAGTGCACGGACTTCACAACATCTTGATACACCAAGTTGTTTTTGAATTTTAAACTTTAGCAACATAATGCCAATGTACATGTAGATAAGATTATGAATAACAAGAATGGTGCGTTGACAACACAATTGCCCATAAAGCCACACCGACCTTCATACTTAAAGGAACATTACAGAAATGTTTTTGCTTACAAGTCAGTTGCTGGCAGTGTAAGCACTTTATGTAATCCCCCATATACATAAACTGACAAACCGGTAGAGGATCAAAAGGCCATCCGGGTCACAATACTGTTGCTTTAGCTATAATGACCTTTAAAATATTTATCTGAGGGGATCCAAAACCCCAAACCACAAACCAAATTTGAAGTTAATACGCCAAGCCCTTTTCAAGTTTCGGCCCGGGCAACATTTCTTTTGTTTTAGCAATAATATGACCTAAATATTTAACTGAGGGAGGCAAAAAACTATAGGCTTCTGGGGGATCCCAAGACCAATCCACAAACCAAGTTTGGAGTTGATAAGCCGAGTTCTTTTTGAGATATCACTAGGACAACATTTCTTTTTGTTTTAGCCATAATGAGCTTATGGGGGTCCAAACACAAAAGGCTTCTGGAGAATCCCTAGACCAATCCACAAACCAAGTTTGGAGCTGATAAGCCGAGTCCTTCTTGCGATATCACTAGGACAACATTTCTTTTTGTTTTAGCCATAATGATCAGGTTAATATTTATCTGAGGGGGTCCAAAAACAATAGGCCTCTGAGGGATCCCATGACCAATCCACAAACCAAGTTTGGAATTGATACGCCGAGTCTTTCTTGGAATATCACTCAGACACACAGAGGCAAATACTATATGCCCCTTGACTTTGCCCATGACCCCAAAACCTCAAACCACAAACCAAATTTGAAGTTAATACGCCAAGCCCTTTTCAAGTTTGGGCCCGGGCAACATTTCTTTTGTTTTAGCAATAATATGACCTAAGTATTTAACTGAGGGAGGCAAAAAACTATAGGCTCTGGAGGATCCCTAGACCAATCCACAAACCAAGTTTGGAGTTGATAAGCCGAGTCCTTTTTGAGATATCACTAGGACAACATTTCTTTTTGTTTTAGCCATAATGAGCTTATGGGGGTCCAAACACAAAAGGCTTCTGGAGAATCCCTAGACCAATCCACAAACTAAGTTTGGAGCTGATAAGTCGAGTCCTTCTTGCGATATCACTAGGACAACATTTCTTTTTGTTTTAGCCATAATGATCAGGTTAATATTTATCTGGGGGGGGGTCCAAAAACAATAGGCCTCTGAGGGATCCCATGACCAATCCACAAACCAAGTTTGAAATTGATACGCCGAGTCTTTCTTGGAATATCACTCAGACACACAGAGGCAAACACTATATGCCCCTTGACTTTGCCCATGAAACACCAACAACAACTGTGCCACAGTCGGGCAGGACCATGCGCAGTTGGGCAAGCCCATTCAAAACCAACAACTGTGTGGCAGTTGGGCAGGACCATCTGCAGTTGGGCAGGCCCATTTGACACCAACAACCACTGTGCCACAGTTGGGCAGGCTCATTTACAGTAGGGTTGGACGGCCCATTCCAAGTTGGGCGACCCATTCTAAGTTGGGCTCATTCGAAGTTGGGTGACCATTCGTAGTTGGGCTGCCAATTTGCAGTGTGACTTGCAATTTGCTCATCAGGTCCGACTGCAGTTGGTATGGGCCAAACTATAATTAGGCCGATTCTACAATTGGGCCACGGCCACAACCACAGACATATAGAACCTATGAAAATAGATACCGTAAATTTGACAGCACCTGACTATACCCCAAACCGTGGGCAAATTCCAAAAAAACGCAAGCAAAACAACGTGTAAAGCTATGGGCAAATGAGGATGTGATGATAAAAAGGTTGTGATTTAAGGGTGAAAAACTCACCAAAATTAATTAAAATAATGTTCAATAAATAACTAGGTACCTTTTCTCTCGATACTTGCTCCTCTTTTTTCTGAACTTGCTCCAAAATGATGAAAGTAGAAGTGCGCGGCAGTGTGTGCATTGCGCGGGCGCCTGATGACGCGCTGCCCATAGATTAACGTGCTACTGACACGCTATGTTTTTGTGCATGAGCGCCAACGCGGTCATACGCAAAACGTGCCTAGATGTGCATGCAAGGCGGGTCAAAGTGAATCATTTGTTATCTGTTGTGGGCGATACCTTGACCCATGGGGAAAGGAAAAATACTTTTTCAACGGTTAAGGAGTGGGGCATTTGGTTGTGGACAGCAACTTTTTAAGAAAGTATACTTTCTCTTTCTTGACATTTGGTATTTCGAAAGGAGATCAAAAATCTTTCTTTTAAAACCTTAATAATATTATTTAATGGATTTTTTTATTCTTGGAGGTTTCCTTAAATTCATTTGTTTATTTACAAACTATTTTACATGTGAAAATCTCATTTCAAATTAAGAGAATTTCCCTTTGAAGTGGTGGAACTTCTCAGACACAGCGTAAAAGTGTGCAAAAAGACGCAACGTAAATTCGCTTCTGCCCACGGTTTGATAAAGTACAAAGTTAAAGTTTGCCGCCCCCTACTGTCCGTCTATAGGTTCTTTATATCTGAGGCCACAACATAGTTAATTATTACAGTTTTTACACACTAGATAAAATTAATACTCTAACATACACCATGAAAAACTATAGGTTTTCCCTGCCAATTTCAGCCAAAAATCATTCAGTTTCATTAACGTGCATTCAAATTCATGCATTTTCCTCTAATCCTCTCAAACTAGGGTTTCTTTTTAGCTCTTAATGCATTCAATTTCATTACAAGACAATCAAGACAACACTTTGACCATTCTTTAGATGAATTTCTACTACACATTCACAGTTGACGCATTCAAATTAAGACTCACCAAAGCGAACATGATTTTGCTGCTAGTTTGTGTTTTCTTTTTTTCTTATGTGCATCTTTGCATTCAAATTAAATATGATTTATGGCTTTATGAAATAATTTGAGTTATAGATCCTTAGGCGCGCATAAGTTGTCCTTTGGGTTTCCATGTATTTTACATCTTTATTAGGTGTTTGGGCCAACAGCCCGGAACACCTCTTAATTTTGTTATTGGCCTTCTTTTTCTTCATACTTCTTTTTCTTCTGTTCCTTTCCCAAACTTGTATGAAGTTGAAACTTCACACAAAGTTAGATATTTATCAACCTACCGGTATATTCCAACGACCCAAACACCCCTATGTTCCGACAACCTGAACCAATATTTTGTGTTCGCCATTTTAAGAAAAACGGTGCGACTTGAAGAAACTACACCTGACAGCAATTTAGTCCATAAATGTACTGGTAACCTATCTTTATGTAGTCCAACAGAGGAGTTTAAACCTATTGGACACTTTCGGAACAGAAAAAAAAAAGTTCCCATGGTTACAGGTTTTACAGAAGGTAATGGTGAAAGACTTCTCTTGACTGTTTCAACCAGTCTCTCCCTATATTTTTACATTAATCACCGCTCTGTACCGACCTCGGGCAGCCATCTTTTTAGCCAAATTTGTGGCAGAGTGCACGGACTTCACAACATCTTGATACACCAAGTTGTTTTTGAATTTTAAACTTTAGCAACATAATGCCAATGTACATGTAGATAAGATTATGAATAACAAGAATGGTGCGTTGACAACACAATTGCCCATAAAGCCACACCGACCTTCATACTTAAAGGAACATTACAGAAATGTTTTTGCTTACAAGTCAGTTGCTGGCAGTGTAAGCACTTTATGTAATCCCCCATATACATAAACTGACAAACCGGTAGAGGATCAAAAGGCCATCCGGGTCACAATACTGTTGCTTTAGCTATAATGACCTTTAAAATATTTATCTGAGGGGATCCAAAACCCCAAACCACAAACCAAATTTGAAGTTAATACGCCAAGCCCTTTTCAAGTTTGGGCCCGGGCAACATTTCTTTTGTTTTAGCAATAATATGACCTAAATATTTAACTGAGGGAGGCAAAAAACTATAGGCTTCTGGAGGATCCCAAGACCAATCCACAAACCAAGTTTGGAGTTGATAAGCCGAGTTCTTTTTGAGATATCACTAGGACAACATTTCTTTTTGTTTTAGCCATAATGAGCTTATGGGGGTCCAAACACAAAAGGCTTCTGGAGAATCCCTAGACCAATCCACAAACCAAGTTTGGAGCTGATAAGCCGAGTCCTTCTTGCGATATCACTAGGACAACATTTCTTTTTGTTTTAGCCATAATGATCAGGTTAATATTTATCTGAGGGGGTCCAAAAACAATAGGCCTCTGAGGGATCCCATGACCAATCCACAAACCAAGTTTGGAATTGATACGCCGAGTCTTTCTTGGAATATCACTCAGACACACAGAGGCAAATACTATATGCCCCTTGACTTTGCCCATGACCCCAAGACCTCAAACCACAAACCAAATTTGAAGTTAATACGCCAAGCCCTTTTCAAGTTTGGGCCCGGGCAACATTTCTTTTGTTTTAGCAATAATATGACCTAAGTATTTAACTGAGGGAGGCAAAAAACTATAGGTTCTGGAGGATCCCTAGACCAATCCACAAACCAAGTTTGGAGTTGATAAGCCGAGTCCTTTTTGAGATATCACTAGGACAACATTTCTTTTTGTTTTAGCCATAATGAGCTTATGGGGGTCCAAACACAAAAGGCTTCTGGAGAATCCCTAGACCAATCCACAAACTAAGTTTGGAGCTGATAAGTCGAGTCCTTCTTGCGATATCACTAGGACAACATTTCTTTTTGTTTTAGCCATAATGATCAGGTTAATATTTATCTGGGGGGGGTCCAAAAACAATAGGCCTCTGAGGGATCCCATGACCAATCCACAAACCAAGTTTGAAATTGATACGCCGAGTCTTTCTTGGAATATCACTCAGACACACAGAGGCAAACACTATATGCCCCTTGACTTTGCCCATGAAACACCAACAACAACTGTGCCACAGTCGGGCAGGACCATGCGCAGTTGGGCAAGCCCATTCAAAACCAACAACTGTGTGGCAGTTGGGCAGGACCATCTGCAGTTGGGCAGGCCCATTTGACACCAACAACCACTGTGCCACAGTTGGGCAGGCTCATTTACAGTAGGGTTGGACGGCCCATTCCAAGTTGGGCGACCCATTCTAAGTTGGGCTCATTCGAAGTTGGGTGACCATTCGTAGTTGGGCTGCCAATTTGCAGTGTGACTTGCAATTTGCTCATCAGGTCCGACTGCAATTGGTATGGGCCAAACTATAATTAGGCCGATTCTACAATTGGGCCACGGCCACAACCACAGACATATAGAACCTATGAAAATAGATACCGTAAATTTGACAGCACCTGACTATACCCCAAACCGTGGGCAAATTCCAAAAAAACGCAAGCAAAACAACGTGTAAAGCTATGGGCAAATGAGGATGTGATGATAAAAAGGTTGTGATTTAAGGGTGAAAAACTCACCAAAATTAATTAAAATAATGTTCAATAAATAACTAGGTACCTTTTCTCTCGATACTTGCTCCTCTTTTTTCTGAACTTGCTCCAAAATGATGAAAGTAGAAGTGCGCGGCAGTGTGTGCATTGCGCGGGCGCCTGATGACGCGCTGCCCATAGATTAACGTGCTACTGACACGCTATGTTTTTGTGCATGAGCGCCAACGCGGTCATACGCAAAACGTGCCTAGATGTGCATGCAAGGCGGGTCAAAGTGAATCATTTGTTATCTGTTGTGGGCGATACCTTGACCCATGGGGAAAGGAAAAATACTTTTTCAACGGTTAAGGAGTGGGGCATTTGGTTGTGGACAGCAACTTTTTAAGAAAGTATACTTTCTCTTTCTTGACATTTGGTATTTCGAAAGGAGATCAAAAATCTTTCTTTTTAAACCTTAATAATATTATTTAATGGATTTTTTTATTCTTGGAGGTTTCCTTAAATTCATTTGTTTATTTACAAACTATTTTACATGTGAAAATCTCATTTCAAATTAAGAGAATTTCCCTTTGAAGTGGTGGAACTTCTCTCAGACACAGCGTCAAAGTGTGCAAAAAGACGCAACGTAAATTCGCTTCTGCCCACGGTTTGATAAAGTACAAAGTTAAAGTTTGCCGCCCCCTACTGTCCATCTATAGGTTCTTTATATCTGAGGCCACAACATAGTTAATTATTACAGTTTTTACACACTAGATAAAATTAATACTCTAACATACACCATGAAAAACTATAGGTTTTCCCTGCCAATTTCAGCCAAAAATCATTCAGTTTCATTAACGTGCCTTCAAATTCATGCATTTTCCTCTAATCCTCTCAAACTAGGGTTTCTTTTTAGCTCTTAATGCATTCAATTTCATTACAAGACAATCAAGACAACACTTTGACCATTCTTTAGATGAATTTCTACTACACATTCACAGTTGACGCATTCAAATTAAGACTCACCAAAGCGAACATGATTTTGCTGCTAGTTTGTGTTTTCTTTTTTTCTTATGTGCATCTTTGCATTCAAATTAAATATGATTTATGGCTTTATGAGAATAATTTGAGTTATAGATCCTTAGGCGCGCATAAGTTGTCCTTTGGGTTTCCATGTATTTTACATCTTTATTAGGTGTTTGGGCCAACAGCCCAGAACACCTCTTAATTTTGTTATTGGCCTTCTTTTTCTTCATACTTCTTTTTCTTCTGTTCCTTTCCCAAACTTGTATGAAGTTGAAACTTCACACAAAGTTAGATATTTATCAACCTACCGGTATATTCCAACGACCCAAACACCCCTATGTTCCGACAACCTGAACCAATATTTTGTGTTCGCCATTTTAAGAAAAACGGTGCGACTTGAAGAAACTACACCTGACAGCAATTTAGTCCATAAATGTACTGGTAACCTATCTTTATGTAGTCCAACAGAGGAGTTTAAACCTTTTGGACACTTTCGGAACAGAAAAAAAAAAGTTCCCATGGTTACAGGTTTTACAGAAGGTAATGGTGAAAGACTTCTCTTGACTGTTTCAACCAGTCTCTCCCTATATTTTTACATTAATCACCGCTCTGTACCGACCTCGGGCAGCCATCTTTTTAGCCAAATTTGTGGCAGAGTGCACGGACTTCACAACATCTTGATACACCAAGTTGTTTTTGAATTTTAAACTTTAGCAACATAATGCCAATGTACATGTAGATAAGATTATGAATAACAAGAATGGTGCGTTGACAACACAATTGCCCATAAAGCCACACCGACCTTCATACTTAAAGGAACATTACAGAAATGTTTTTGCTTACAAGTCAGTTGCTGGCAGTGTAAGCACTTTATGTAATCCCCCATATACATAAACTGACAAACCGGTAGAGGATCAAAAGGCCATCCGGGTCACAATACTGTTGCTTTAGCTATAATGACCTTTAAAATATTTATCTGAGGGGATCCAAAACCCCAAACCACAAACCAAATTTGAAGTTAATACGCCAAGCCCTTTTCAAGTTTGGGCCCGGGCAACATTTCTTTTGTTTTAGCAATAATATGACCTAAATATTTAACTGAGGGAGGCAAAAAACTATAGGCTTCTGGAGGATCCCAAGACCAATCCACAAACCAAGTTTGGAGTTGATAAGCCGAGTTCTTTTTGAGATATCACTAGGACAACATTTCTTTTTGTTTTAGCCATAATGAGCTTATGGGGGTCCAAACACAAAAGGCTTCTGGAGAATCCCTAGACCAATCCACAAACCAAGTTTGGAGCTGATAAGCCGAGTCCTTCTTGCGATATCACTAGGACAACATTTCTTTTTGTTTTAGCCATAATGATCAGGTTAATATTTATCTGAGGGGGTCCAAAAACAATAGGCCTCTGAGGGATCCCATGACCAATCCACAAACCAAGTTTGGAATTGATACGCCGAGTCTTTCTTGGAATATCACTCAGACACACAGAGGCAAATACTATATGCCCCTTGACTTTGCCCATGACCCCAAAACCTCAAACCACAAACCAAATTTGAAGTTAATACGCCAAGCCCTTTTCAAGTTTGGGCCCGGGCAACATTTCTTTTGTTTTAGCAATAATATGACCTAAATATTTAACTGAGGGAGGCAAAAAACTATAGGCTCTGGAGGATCCCTAGACCAATCCACAAACCAAGTTTGGAGTTGATAAGCCGAGTCCTTTTTGAGATATCACTAGGACAACATTTCTTTTTGTTTTAGCCATAATGAGCTTATGGGGGTCCAAACACAAAAGGCTTCTGGAGAATCCCTAGACCAATCCACAAACTAAGTTTGGAGCTGATAAGTCGAGTCCTTCTTGCGATATCACTAGGACAACATTTCTTTTTGTTTTAGCCATAATGATCAGGTTAATATTTATCTGGGGGGGTCCAAAAACAATAGGCCTCTGAGGGATCCCATGACCAATCCACAAACCAAGTTTGGAATTGATACGCCGAGTCTTTCTTGGAATATCACTCAGACACACAGAGGCAAATACTATATGCCCCTTGACTTTGCCCATGACCCCAAAACCTCAAACCACAAACCAAATTTGAAGTTAATACGCCAAGCCCTTTTCAAGTTTGGGCCCGGGCAACATTTCTTTTGTTTTAGCAATAATATGACCTAAATATTTAACTGAGGGAGGCAAAAAACTATAGGCTCTGGAGGATCCCTAGACCAATCCACAAACCAAGTTTGGAGTTGATAAGCCGAGTCCTTTTTGAGATATCACTAGGACAACATTTCTTTTTTGTTTTAGCCATAATGAGCTTATGGGGGTCCAAACACAAAAGGCTTCTGGAGAATCCCTAGACCAATCCACAAACTAAGTTTGGAGCTGATAAGTCGAGTCCTTCTTGCGATATCACTAGGACAACATTTCTTTTTGTTTTAGCCATAATGATCAGGTTAATATTTATCTGGGGGGGGGTCCAAAAACAATAGGCCTCTGAGGGATCCCATGACCAATCCACAAACCAAGTTTGAAATTGATACGCCGAGTCTTTCTTGGAATATCACTCAGACACACAGAGGCAAACACTATATGCCCCTTGACTTTGCCCATGAAACACCAACAACAACTGTGCCACAGTCGGGCAGGACCATGCGCAGTTGGGCAAGCCCATTCAAAACCAACAACTGTGTGGCAGTTGGGCAGGACCATCTGCAGTTGGGCAGGCCCATTTGACACCAACAACCACTGTGCCACAGTTGGGCAGGCTCATTTACAGTAGGGTTGGACGGCCCATTCCAAGTTGGGCGACCCATTCTAAGTTGGGCTCATTCGAAGTTGGGTGACCATTCGTAGTTGGGCTGCCAATTTGCAGTGTGACTTGCAATTTGCTCATCAGGTCCGACTGCAGTTGGTATGGGCCAAACTATAATTAGGCCGATTCTACAATTGGGCCACGGCCACAACCACAGACATATAGAACCTATGAAAATAGATACCGTAAATTTGACAGCACCTGACTATACCCCAAACCGTGGGCAAATTCCAAAAAAACGCAAGCAAAACAACGTGTAAAGCTATGGGCAAATGAGGATGTGATGATAAAAAGGTTGTGATTTAAGGGTGAAAAACTCACCAAAATTAATTAAAATAATGTTCAATAAATAACTAGGTACCTTTTCTCTCGATACTTGCTCCTCTTTTTTCTGAACTTGCTCCAAAATGATGAAAGTAGAAGTGCGCGGCAGTGTGTGCATTGCGCGGGCGCCTGATGACGCGCTGCCCATAGATTAACGTGCTACTGACACGCTATGTTTTTGTGCATGAGCGCCAACGCGGTCATACGCAAAACGTGCCTAGATGTGCATGCAAGGCGGGTCAAAGTGAATCATTTGTTATCTGTTGTGGGCGATACCTTGACCCATGGGGAAAGGAAAAATACTTTTTCAACGGTTAAGGAGTGGGGCATTTGGTTGTGGACAGCAACTTTTTAAGAAAGTATACTTTCTCTTTCTTGACATTTGGTATTTCGAAAGGAGATCAAAAATCTTTCTTTTTAAACCTTAATAATATTATTTAATGGATTTTTTTATTCTTGGAGGTTTCCTTAAATTCATTTGTTTATTTACAAACTATTTTACATGTGAAAATCTCATTTCAAATTAAGAGAATTTCCCTTTGAAGTGGTGGAACTTCTCTCAGACACAGCGTCAAAGTGTGCAAAAAGACGCAACGTAAATTCGCTTCTGCCCACGGTTTGATAAAGTACAAAGTTAAAGTTTGCCGCCCCCTACTGTCCGTCTATAGGTTCTTTATGTCTGAGGCCACAACATAGTTAATTATTACAGTTTTTACACACTAGATAAAATTAATACTCTAACATACACCATGAAAAACTATAGGTTTTCCCTGCCAATTTCAGCCAAAAATCATTCAGTTTCATTAACGTGCATTCAAATTCATGCATTTTCCTCTAATCCTCTCAAACTAGGGTTTCTTTTTAGCTCTTAATGCATTCAATTTCATTACAAGACAATCAAGACAACACTTTGACCATTCTTTAGATGAATTTCTACTACACATTCACAGTTGACGCATTCAAATTAAGACTCACCAAAGCGAACATGATTTTGCTGCTAGTTTGTGTTTTCTTTTTTTCTTATGTGCATCTTTGCATTCAAATTAAATATGATTTATGGCTTTATGAGAATAATTTGAGTTATAGATCCTTAGGCGCGCATAAGTTGTCCTTTGGGTTTCCATGTATTTTACATCTTTATTAGGTGTTTGGGCCAACAGCCCGGAACACCTCTTAATTTTGTTATTGGCCTTCTTTTTCTTCATACTTCTTTTTCTTCTGTTCCTTTCCCAAACTTGTATGAAGTTGAAACTTCACACAAAGTTAGATATTTATCAACCTACCGGTATATTCCAACGACCCAAACACCCCTATGTTCCGACAACCTGAACCAATATTTTGTGTTCGCCATTTTAAGAAAAACGGTGCGACTTGAAGAAACTACACCTGACAGCAATTTAGTCCATAAATGTACTGGTAACCTATCTTTATGTAGTCCAACAGAGGAGTTTAAACCTATTGGACACTTTCGGAACAGAAAAAAAAAAGTTCCCATGGTTACAGGTTTTACAGAAGGTAATGGTGAAAGACTTCTCTTGACTGTTTCAACCAGTCTCTCCCTATATTTTTACATTAATCACCGCTCTGTACCGACCTCGGGCAGCCATCTTTTTAGCCAAATTTGTGGCAGAGTGCACGGACTTCACAACATCTTGATACACCAAGTTGTTTTTGAATTTTAAACTTTAGCAACATAATGCCAATGTACATGTAGATAAGATTATGAATAACAAGAATGGTGCGTTGACAACACAATTGCCCATAAAGCCACACCGACCTTCATACTTAAAGGAACATTACAGAAATGTTTTTGCTTACAAGTCAGTTGCTGGCAGTGTAAGCACTTTATGTAATCCCCCATATACATAAACTGACAAACCGGTAGAGGATCAAAAGGCCATCCGGGTCACAATACTGTTGCTTTAGCTATAATGACCTTTAAAATATTTATCTGAGGGGATCCAAAACCCCAAACCACAAACCAAATTTGAAGTTAATACGCCAAGCCCTTTTCAAGTTTGGGCCCGGGCAACATTTCTTTTGTTTTAGCAATAATATGACCTAAATATTTAACTGAGGGAGGCAAAAAACTATAGGCTTCTGGAGGATCCCAAGACCAATCCACAAACCAAGTTTGGAGTTGATAAGCCGAGTTCTTTTTGAGATATCACTAGGACAACATTTCTTTTTGTTTTAGCCATAATGAGCTTATGGGGGTCCAAACACAAAAGGCTTCTGGAGAATCCCTAGACCAATCCACAAACCAAGTTTGGAGCTGATAAGCCGAGTCCTTCTTGCGATATCACTAGGACAACATTTCTTTTTGTTTTAGCCATAATGATCAGGTTAATATTTATCTGAGGGGGTCCAAAAACAATAGGCCTCTGAGGGATCCCATGACCAATCCACAAACCAAGTTTGGAATTGATACGCCGAGTCTTTCTTGGAATATCACTCAGACACACAGAGGCAAATACTATATGCCCCTTGACTTTGCCCATGACCCCAAAACCTCAAACCACAAACCAAATTTGAAGTTAATACGCCAAGCCCTTTTCAAGTTTGGGCCCGGGCAACATTTCTTTTGTTTTAGCAATAATATGACCTAAATATTTAACTGAGGGAGGCAAAAAACTATAGGCTCTGGAGGATCCCTAGACCAATCCACAAACCAAGTTTGGAGTTGATAAGCCGAGTCCTTTTTGAGATATCACTAGGACAACATTTCTTTTTGTTTTAGCCATAATGAGCTTATGGGGGTCCAAACACAAAAGGCTTCTGGAGAATCCCTAGACCAATCCACAAACTAAGTTTGGAGCTGATAAGTCGAGTCCTTCTTGCGATATCACTAGGACAACATTTCTTTTTGTTTTAGCCATAATGATCAGGTTAATATTTATCTGGGGGGGTCCAAAAACAATAGGCCTCTGAGGGATCCCATGACCAATCCACAAACCAAGTTTGGAATTGATACGCCGAGTCTTTCTTGGAATATCACTCAGACACACAGAGGCAAATACTATATGCCCCTTGACTTTGCCCATGACCCCAAAACCTCAAACCACAAACCAAATTTGAAGTTAATACGCCAAGCCCTTTTCAAGTTTGGGCCCGGGCAACATTTCTTTTGTTTTAGCAATAATATGACCTAAATATTTAACTGAGGGAGGCAAAAAACTATAGGCTCTGGAGGATCCCTAGACCAATCCACAAACCAAGTTTGGAGTTGATAAGCCGAGTCCTTTTTGAGATATCACTAGGACAACATTTCTTTTTGTTTTAGCCATAATGAGCTTATGGGGGTCCAAACACAAAAGGCTTCTGGAGAATCCCTAGACCAATCCACAAACTAAGTTTGGAGCTGATAAGTCGAGTCCTTCTTGCGATATCACTAGGACAACATTTCTTTTTGTTTTAGCCATAATGATCAGGTTAATATTTATCTGGGGGGGGTCCAAAAACAATAGGCCTCTGAGGGATCCCATGACCAATCCACAAACCAAGTTTGAAATTGATACGCCGAGTCTTTCTTGGAATATCACTCAGACACACAGAGGCAAACACTATATGCCCCTTGACTTTGCCCATGAAACACCAACAACAACTGTGCCACAGTCGGGCAGGACCATGCGCAGTTGGGCAAGCCCATTCAAAACCAACAACTGTGTGGCAGTTGGGCAGGACCATCTGCAGTTGGGCAGGCCCATTTGACACCAACAACCACTGTGCCACAGTTGGGCAGGCTCATTTACAGTAGGGTTGGACGGCCCATTCCAAGTTGGGCGACCCATTCTAAGTTGGGCTCATTCGAAGTTGGGTGACCATTCGTAGTTGGGCTGCCAATTTGCAGTGTGACTTGCAATTTGCTCATCAGGTCCGACTGCAGTTGGTATGGGCCAAACTATAATTAGGCCGATTCTACAATTGGGCCACGGCCACAACCACAGACATATAGAACCTATGAAAATAGATACTGTAAATTTGACAGCACCTGACTATACCCCAAACCGTGGGCAAATTCCAAAAAAACGCAAGCAAAACAACGTGTAAAGCTATGGGCAAATGAGGATGTGATGATAAAAAGGTTGTGATTTAAGGGTGAAAAACTCACCAAAATTAATTAAAATAATGTTCAATAAATAACTAGGTACCTTTTCTCTCGATACTTGCTCCTCTTTTTTCTGAACTTGCTCCAAAATGATGAAAGTAGAAGTGCGCGGCAGTGTGTGCATTGCGCGGGCGCCTGATGACGCGCTGCCCATAGATTAACGTGCTACTGACACGCTATGTTTTTGTGCATGAGCGCCAACGCGGTCATACGCAAAACGTGCCTAGATGTGCATGCAAGGCGGGTCAAAGTGAATCATTTGTTATCTGTTGTGGGCGATACCTTGACCCATGGGGAAAGGAAAAATACTTTTTCAACGGTTAAGGAGTGGGGCATTTGGTTGTGGACAGCAACTTTTTAAGAAAGTATACTTTCTCTTTCTTGACATTTGGTATTTCGAAAGGAGATCAAAAATCTTTCTTTTTAAACCTTAATAATATTATTTAATGGATTTTTTTATTCTTGGAGGTTTCCTTAAATTCATTTGTTTATTTACAAACTATTTTACATGTGAAAATCTCATTTCAAATTAAGAGAATTTCCCTTTGAAGTGGTGGAACTTCTCTCAGACACAGCGTCAAAGTGTGCAAAAAGACGCAACGTAAATTCGCTTCTGCCCACGGTTTGATAAAGTACAAAGTTAAAGTTTGCCGCCCCCTACTGTCCGTCTATAGGTTCTTTATGTCTGAGGCCACAACATAGTTAATTATTACAGTTTTTACACACTAGATAAAATTAATACTCTAACATACACCATGAAAAAATATAGGTTTTCCCTGCCAATTTCAGCCAAAAATCATTCAGTTTCATTAACGTGCATTCAAATTCATGCATTTTCCTCTAATCCTCTCAAACTAGGGTTTCTTTTTAGCTCTTAATGCATTCAATTTCATTACAAGACAATCAAGACAACACTTTGACCATTCTTTAGATGAATTTCTACTACACATTCACAGTTGACGCATTCAAATTAAGACTCACCAAAGCGAACATGATTTTGCTGCTAGTTTGTGTTTTCTTTTTTTCTTATGTGCATCTTTGCATTCAAATTAAATATGATTTATGGCTTTATGAGAATAATTTGAGTTATAGATCCTTAGGCGCGCATAAGTTGTCCTTTGGGTTTCCATGTATTTTACATCTTTATTAGGTGTTTGGGCCAACAGCCCAGAACACCTCTTAATTTTGTTATTGGCCTTCTTTTTCTTCATACTTCTTTTTCTTCTGTTCCTTTCCCAAACTTGTATGAAGTTGAAACTTCACACAAAGTTAGATATTTATCAACCTACCGGTATATTCCAAAGACCCAAACACCCCTATGTTCCGACAACCTGAACCAATATTTTGTGTTCGCCATTTTAAGAAAAACGGTGCGACTTGAAGAAACTACACCTGACAGCAATTTAGTCCATAAATGTACTGGTAACCTATCTTTATGTAGTCCAACAGAGGAGTTTAAACCTATTGGACACTTTCGGAACAGAAAAAAAAAAGTTCCCATGGTTACAGGTTTTACAGAAGGTAATGGTGAAAGACTTCTCTTGACTGTTTCAACCAGTCTCTCCCTATATTTTTACAATAATCACCGCTCTGTACCGACCTCGGGCAGCCATCTTTTTAGCCAAATTTGTGGCAGAGTGCACGGACTTCACAACATCTTGATACACCAAGTTGTTTTTGAATTTTAAACTTTAGCAACATAATGCCAATGTACATGTAGATAAGATTATGAATAACAAGAATGGTGCGTTGACAACACAATTGCCCATAAAGCCACACCGACCTTCATACTTAAAGGAACATTACAGAAATGTTTTTGCTTACAAGTCAGTTGCTGGCAGTGTAAGCACTTTATGTAATCCCCATATACATAAACTGACAAACCGGTAGAGGATCAAAAGGCCATCCGGGTCACAATACTGTTGCTTTAGCTATAATGACCTTTAAAATATTTATCTGAGGGGATCCAAAACCCCAAACCACAAACCAAATTTGAAGTTAATACGCCAAGCCCTTTTCAAGTTTGGGCCCGGGCAACATTTCTTTTGTTTTAGCAATAATATGACCTAAATATTTAACTGAGGGAGGCAAAAAACTATAGGCTTCTGGAAGATCCCAAGACCAATCCACAAACCAAGTTTGGAGTTGATAAGCCGAGTTCTTTTTGAGATATCACTAGGACAACATTTCTTTTTGTTTTAGCCATAATGAGCTTATGGGGGTCCAAACACAAAAGGCTTCTGGAGAATCCCTAGACCAATCCACAAACCAAGTTTGGAGCTGATAAGCCGAGTCCTTCTTGCGATATCACTAGGACAACATTTCTTTTTGTTTTAGCCATAATGATCAGGTTAATATTTATCTGAGGGGGTCCAAAAACAATAGGCCTCTGAGGGATCCCATGACCAATCCACAAACCAAGTTTGGAATTGATACGCCGAGTCTTTCTTGGAATATCACTCAGACACACAGAGGCAAATACTATATGCCCCTTGACTTTGCCCATGACCCCAAAACCTCAAACCACAAACCAAATTTGAAGTTAATACGCCAAGCCCTTTTCAAGTTTGGGCCCGGGCAACATTTCTTTTGTTTTAGCAATAATATGACCTAAATATTTAACTGAGGGAGGCAAAAAACTATAGGCTTCTGGAAGATCCCAAGACCAATCCACAAACCAAGTTTGGAGTTGATAAGCCGAGTTCTTTTTGAGATATCACTAGGACAACATTTCTTTTTGTTTTAGCCATAATGAGCTTATGGGGGTCCAAACACAAAAGGCTTCTGGAGAATCCCTAGACCAATCCACAAACCAAGTTTGGAGCTGATAAGCCGAGTCCTTCTTGCGATATCACTAGGACAACATTTCTTTTTGTTTTAGCCATAATGATCAGGTTAATATTTATCTGAGGGGGTCCAAAAACAATAGGCCTCTGAGGGATCCCATGACCAATCCACAAACCAAGTTTGGAATTGATACGCCGAGTCTTTCTTGGAATATCACTCAGACACACAGAGGCAAATACTATATGCCCCTTGACTTTGCCCATGACCCCAAAACCTCAAACCACAAACCAAATTTGAAGTTAATACGCCAAGCCCTTTTCAAGTTTGGGCCCGGGCAACATTTCTTTTGTTTTAGCAATAATATGACCTAAATATTTAACTGAGGGAGGCAAAAAACTATAGGCTTCTGGAAGATCCCAAGACCAATCCACAAACCAAGTTTGGAGTTGATAAGCCGAGTTCTTTTTGAGATATCACTAGGACAACATTTCTTTTTGTTTTAGCCATAATGAACTTATGGGGGTCCAAACACAAAAGGCTTCTGGAGAATCCCTAGACCAATCCACAAACCAAGTTTGGAGCTGATAAGCCGAGTCCTTCTTGCGATATCACTAGGACAACATTTCTTTTTGTTTTAGCCATAATGATCAGGTTAATATTTATCTGAGGGGGTCCAAAAACAATAGGCCTCTGAGGGATCCCATGACCAATCCACAAACCAAGTTTGGAATTGATACGCCGAGTCTTTCTTGCAATATCACTCAGACACACAGAGGCAAATACTATATGCCCCTTGACTTTGCCCATGACCCCAAAACCTCAAACCACAAACCAAATTTGAAGTTAATACGCCAAGCCCTTTTCAAGTTTGGGCCCGGGCAACATTTCTTTTGTTTTAGCAATAATATGACCTAAATATTTAACTGAGGGAGGCAAAAAACTATAGGCTCTGGAGGATCCCTAGACCAATCCACAAACCAAGTTTGGAGTTGATAAGCCGAGTCCTTTTTGAGATATCACTAGGACAACATTTCTTTTTGTTTTAGCCATAATGAGCTTATGGGGGTCCAAACACAAAAGGCTTCTGGAGAATCCCTAGACCAATCCACAAACTAAGTTTGGAGCTGATAAGTCGAGTCCTTCTTGCGATATCACTAGGACAACATTTCTTTTTGTTTTAGCCATAATGATCAGGTTAATATTTATCTGGGGGGGGGGTCCAAAAACAATAGGCCTCTGAGGGATCCCATGACCAATCCACAAACCAAGTTTGAAATTGATACGCCGAGTCTTTCTTGGAATATCACTCAGACACACAGAGGCAAACACTATATGCCCCTTGACTTTGCCCATGAAACACCAACAACAACTGTGCCACAGTCGGGCAGGACCATGCGCAGTTGGGCAAGCCCATTCAAAACCAACAACTGTGTGGCAGTTGGGCAGGACCATCTGCAGTTGGGCAGGCCCATTTGACACCAACAACCACTGTGCCACATTTGGGCAGGCTCATCTGCAGTAGGGTTGGACATCCCATTCGAAGTTGGGCGGCCCATTCGAAGTTGGGCGGCCCATTCGGAGTTGGGTGGCCCATTCGAAGTTGGGCGAGTCATTCGAAGTTGGGCTGCCACTTCGAAGTTGGGTGACCATTCGTAGTTGGGCGGCTAATTTGCAGTTTGACAGCCCATCAGCCCATCAGGTCTGACTGCAGCTGGTATGGGCCAAACTATAATTAGGCCGTTTCTACAATTGGGCCAGGTCTACAACCACAGACATAAAGAACATGATTTTGCTGCTAATTTGTGTTTTCTTTTTCATTAATGTGCAACGAATTTCAACTTCTTTGTATTCAAATTCAAGATGGTTTATGGCTTTATGAAAACGATTGGAATTATAGATCATTTACTAGCTCATAAGTTGTCCTTTAGAGGTGTCTCCATGTATTTTACATCATTATTTACATCATGTTTTTTTCTTAATTGAAATAGTTGATACTTTTGAGTTGTTACCCTTTCTTAAGTTTAAGTCCGAACCCGATAACTTTGAAATGTAAAGAGAATTATTTTGCCCTGATTATGTTGTCTTTTTTTTCTGTTAACGTCCATTTCAAATTAGAATTTAGCAATTTTTTCAATGGAAATAAAGTCTTACAATCATAAGTTAAACAATTTAAAAATATTTTTTACATTATTCACTGCTCTGTAGTGACCTCAGGCAGCCATCTTTTTAGGCAGCATTGCTTTGGCGTTCACTTGGAGACAATGCCAAATAATTTTCCCTCAAAGTATCTGCCTTTAAACAGCTGTACGAATCAGAAAGCACATAAAATAGCATTTGAATTTGAATGTAAACCTTTGAAAAATGTTTGCTTGTAAATGCTATTGAATGGTTGACCAGGTCTTGCTGCTAATTCTGAAGTCTCGAAATCAAACTCAAATATTTTTATTAATGGAAAATAACTTCTTTTTCGAAAACTATGTTATTTCAGAGGGAGCCAGTTCTCACAATGTTTTATACTATCAACAGCTCTCCATTGCTTGTTACCAAGTAAGTTTTTATGCTAACAATTATTTTGAGTAATTGCCAATAGTGTCTAGAGCTTTCAGGCGATTTGACTAGAACAGTGAGAGCATAGTTTTTGAGAAAGGTATATTCTCACTCAAAAAATTAAAATACTGCAGCAATTTATTAGGCATCTTAAAGCACACAAACTTGTGCTACAACAGTATTTCTTCCCTTAAAGATTCTTTTGCAATTTCGATTACCTATCGAGTCTAAATAGTCATAGATTTGTTCTTGAATGCATATCTGTTGGGATACAACAAGTGAGAAGACTGGTCTTTGACAATTACCAATAGTGACCAGTGCCTTTCGGCGAACTGACTAGAATGAGAACCAGTGATAATTCTAACAAGTGTTTTTCTTTCATTATTCTCTTGCAATTTCGATGACCACTTCTCGTCTTCTCTCTCAATCAAATATTTAACAGTTTTGTACACCTTTGATTATCATCGTTTACACATGCCTGTACAATTTTGTATTTGATTGTTTTTTAAGGACCCAATAAGCAATTTTTGGGCTATCCTTGGTTTTTATCAGTTATGTTGTATGTATTTTCTCTGTTTGCTTGATTTTTTTTTTAAATGATCAACAAGGGAAAAAAAAAATAATAATAATAACAATTTTAAAAAAGGTAAACAACTTAACCCTTTGGCACGCATGAAATATTAAACATAACTCCATACGCTCCTCAGTGCACCATGAAAATTCAATCGGCTTTTATCAGTTATGTTGTATGTATTTTCTCTGTTTGTCTGATTTTTTTTTTAAATTATCAAAAAGGAAAAAAAATAATAATAATAACAATTTAAAAAGCGGTAAACAACTTAACCCATTGGCACGCATGAAATATTAAACATAACTCCATACGCTCCTGAGTGCACCATGAAAATTCAATCGATTTCCGGCCGGATAACTGTTGATGTGATTATTTTCTTGTTAAAAGTTGAGTTTATTTAGTAGAGGCTAAAAATATCTTTTGAATGATTTTCACAGTTGCTTTGTTTGACTCACCAAATTCAAGCTTTCAGGTTAAACTTAAGATAGATCAACAAAAACTTGAAAACATTGTTTGCATAAATGAAGTTAAAGTGGAACGTGGAAAGTTTTGCAGACAAGTTTTCTCAAGCTAAGTGGTTGAAAATAATTAAAACCTACCTTTAGAAATGAAAACGAATATTTTCCACAGATACCTTCTGTACCTAAACCTTTTGTAAATTCCTTTCAATTGACTGTATTTCATGTGTAAAAACACCAGAAAGTTTGTCGCAAAAGAAGCGGGAGACTGCCATTACTCTGTATACGCGCGCGCAGTATAATAATAATAGAAATAATAAGACTTGTAATGCGCACATATCCACCCTGCTGGGTGTTCAAGGCGCAGTAAAACCAAAAAACAAAACAAAAACAAAACACAACACAAAGAAAAACAGACACAACAAAATTAGTCATTGAAAACCTGTGACATAAGATAAGTTTTGAGAAGAGACTTGAATTTTGCGGTACAAACACAAGATCAAAGATTAAGTGGTAGAGAGTTCTAGATGCGTGGCGCGGCTGAAGAAAAAGACCTATGTAGTACATCACCTATACGGTCCACCCACAGTGAAAAACGGCCCGCTCCACACAGACAAAAAGCACCCACTCGTCGTACATGCGTTGTTTGATTGTGAAATGACTTTCGACCTTGAACCTTACGTCATTTTTTCTTATGTGGACCATGTGCTACTTTTAGACTATTGTCATCTTGACATCGCACTCTATCTATGGCTGTTTGCTGCGTTTTAATCGCATGTTTATGACTCAAATTACACCATGTCAAACTGCGTGGGCGCGTGGGGGCGGTATGCGGGGTAATACGCAAGGCGCCTCCGGGCGGTATGCGGGCTAAAGGGTTAAATCAGGTAATTCATTTCATGTTCTGACTTGCATGGATGATTCTACGGATGAAGATACGGTATTCATTATGGTGAAGATATACATCAGAGGTAGATCAATGTCAGTCCAGTCCCTCTAGGAGATGTCAAAGTCAAATCGTGCTCGCAGCTAAAATGTAGGATTCAAACTGCCTATAACTACCGGGCAATCTGGGTGGTCTATTTGATAAGACACTGCTCTAGAATAGCAAAGGTCTTGGGCTCCAATCCCGGCCACCCCGAGTAATAGGCATTTAAAAAAAAATCACAGAACTCGGGAAAGTACCGAGTATACAGTGCTTATATACCCATATTGGTGTAAGGGCCAAACCAAACAATATTCTTTATACCCAGAGCAAATTTAACATATTATGTTAAGACTTAAATCAATTAACTTCATGTTCTTACTTGAATGGATGACTCTATTCATGATGGTGAAGATATACGTCAGAGGTAGATCAATGTCAGTCCAGTCCCTGCAGGAGATGTCAAAGTTAGTCTTGAGAGCTTCTCCTTCCAGCGGTGAGATGGAGCAAGATCCATTGGTCGGACGATCATTCACTTCAACTCGCAGAACAACATTCCCTGAATTTTGACAATTTTTGAACTGGTAGTATTAAAATAAAGAGTAAAATGAGCTTTTCTGCTATTGAATTTTGTCTTTATCCCTTGCTTGTTTTCGCTTAGCGCTTTGAGGCTGTTTTGCTGCAGTACTGCGCTTTAAAAGTCTCTTAATTATTATCAATTCAATGTGCTAATATTTATTATTTTACTTTTGGGGGAAAAAAAAGGTAGGAACTTTTTATTGAGTACAAGGGCTAACCTACGAATGATATAGGCTTTAATAGAATTTTCAGACTACTTTTTTGTTGATTTTTCTGAGGGGCAAAAATCTAATCTAAAATTTGCATACAAGATCAATACCAACTTAACAGTTTTCTCCAACAAACAATATTTTATGGGTTTATTTGGTGTGCAGGAATCACCTTGCGTACTTACTGGGTGTTCTTTGAGAACTTGTCTTCTACAACGGCGGAGTGGGTTTTTCTCTTCTACCGCATTTTTATTTTTCTTGTGGGGGGGGAGGGGGGACTAGGAAGACTTCTCAGTTCTGAAAACAACCGTCTTGGGCAGAAGAAAGAAAATCGGCTGGGACCACTACTTTCACTAAGTGGATCGAGGGGACTTCTCGTCATTATCTTCTTGTTATTAACTTCACTACCGCAGAGTGTGTTTTTAATTGGTCTCAACGTTTTTAAATAGCTTGCTCTTGTTTTTGTTTACCTGAATTGGAGAAGTCTGGGTTTCTTGAGGCCAACAGCTTGAGCTGGTAATTTTGAGACTCCTGAAAGAATCCTGGCTCCATGACAAAGTTTGCCTGTTGCTGGCCCGTCCTGGAGTACATCTCCCACTCACTGACTGGCACTTTGTTCCACTCTCCAGAGACAAACATGGAAATAGTCCAGCTAGAAAGAAAAGTGTGCCAATAGAAGTGTAGACAAGTAAAGAGTGCTTATACACATCGGTGTTAGGATAAAGTCAAAATAATATTCTTTATCCCGATGCAAATTCAAGATCTACTAAACCGTAGCATTACCTGATGCTAAAATATATGATTCAAGCTGCCTCTAGCTACCAGGCCATCACAGTGGTCTAGTTGGTAAGACAATTGCTCTAGATTGGCATAGGTTGTGGGTTCATATCCCACCTGAGTAATATGTCTATGATTTTGTTCACAAAACTTGGGAGTGCTTACTCACATCGGTGTAAGGGTAAAACCAAAATAATATTTCCCCCGATGCATCTTTTATACGAGTATAGACATGATATTTGGTCCTTGGGAAAACAGTCAGAAAATTCTTATCAAGTACTCACCTACTGTACACATCGTGTAGGCACAGACGTTTCTTTAGGTTATTTAATCACATTTTTTTCTGATTTTTCCCAAGAGCAATACCAACTATTTTGAAAACCGACTAAATTTTGAAGAATATCATGCCTGTATTAGTATAATATGTTCAACCTCCATGGTTCTATTAAAATGTTATTTGTTTGATGGTTGGAGCACAGAACAATAAATTTTAGGACTTACGCATAATATAAGCTGAAGAAGTTATTTCCACCAAAGGCCTCTTTAGATTCCAAAGAGTATCGGTTGGATGGATTCAGTTTACTCTTACAGTTCACCTTACAACTGTGGGAAAAATAAGCATTTCAAAAGTGTGTTTTTTGTGACAAATGTATCAATCAATTGTTGTGTGTTAATTTTATTCAAAAAACGGAACAAACCCAATACCCCAAATAAATTAACAAACCTGTGAAAATTTGAGCTCAACTGGTTTGTTGAAGTTGCGAGATACAACAACAGAAAAAACACCCTTATCACACAAAGTTGTGTGCTTTTAGATGGTTGATTTCAAACCTTTAATTCTAAATCTGAGGTCTCAAATTTGTAGAAAATTACTTCTTTCTCGAAAACTTATTATGCCAATAAATATTTTGTTTTATATGAAACCATCTTCATGTTTTTATGAACTTGATCTTTATAATAAAAACAAAATTTTAAATGTAAAACAAAACAACAATATTTGTTTAGGGGAGGGTGTTAAAAAAAAACAGATTTTGGTTAAAATTGAAAAATCTTTTCCCTGCTATTTAGAGTGAGCAGCCCTGGTATACAAACATTTCTTTTCAACCCTACCTTTCTCATTGAAGAGAATCTCAAGTTCAAACACTCTCTTTTCTATCAAACAATCTATTGGGAAATTATGGACTAAAATAGTCTTACTATGTGAGCATGATCGGTGGTCGTCCCTCTCTGACGTCGATAACCTGGGTTGCTTCTCCTACTCTATCGTAGCTCCTGCCCCATAGGGCCATTCTCCTAATGACAGCAACCTTCAACTCGTACTCCATGTTGTAGTACATTGGCACAGTGCTAACGGCAACTATCCCAGTAGTGAACTTCAATTTCCCTGTTAATTCAATTCAATATCAATTATGTATTAGCCATGTTAAAAAGTACTTGAAATTCCTTTTTCCCAGTGTGAAAAATGTATACAAAAAATATCAACAAAAAACATATCAAAAATACAGTAGTTAACCAGTAGTGAACTTCAAGTTCCCTTTTTAGACAACATTTATAACTTTAATAGAAGTTTAATTTGCAGCAGGGATAAATAATTCAATTTTTAAGGAATATTACAGAATTGGCAAGAATGTTCTTCTTTCTAAGATCACAGATTTACATAAAACTTACACAGTCCAATGATGATGATAGTAGAAAACATCTCTTGAAATAGTTCTATTTGAAATGACATATTCGATGAGAAATAAATAAAATTACTTTCCCGTTGGGAGTTTATCATTCAGTGAGCGCAGTATAAATTTATTTTTAAATCAATGTCATGCAAAATGTGTATCGGTAATTTCTCAATCGATTTCAAACATCTACAGTTTTTGTCAGATTTATGTAATATGGTGGCTTACATAAAGTGCTTACACTGCCAGCAACTGTTTCGTTAGCAAAAATCAATACTGTAATGTTCCTTTAACTGCATCGGAGTAAGGGTAAAACCAAATTATTATAGCATTTCTAACCTTTAATGATTTTCTAACAATTTATTAAAGCCATTATACACTTTCGGTAAACAGTATTGTCCAAGTCCCACAATTCGTGTATCAGAACTTATATATAAAATAACAAACCTGTGAAAATTTAGGTTCAATCGGTCATCGGAGTCAGGAGAAAATAACGTGAAAACCCATTCTTGTTTACGCGCGTTTCGCAGTGTCATGACATGTGTTTAAAATAAATCCGTAATTCTCGCTAACGTGAATTTATATTTTTTTTAATGCTTTCTCAAAAAGTAAAGCATTTCATGGAACAATATTTCAAGCGAAGTCTTTCACCCCTACCTTCTGTAAACCCTGTAAATTATTTGTAAATCTGTGAACTTTTTTTTTTTCTGTACCGAAAGTGAATGGCTTTAAAGTCAAGGAAGTGCAATGAATTTGGTAACCCAAGATGCATAATTTAAGCCAATGTATACCTTTAGTTTTTGGAATTTTTTGATTGTTTTAATCCTATAGAAACGTTGATATATTTATACAATGAAACTAACATGTGAACATTTCATTCCAAAAGGTGGCAGCATTTTTAAGAAATTGCAAAAAAAAACAGAGAAAATGTCCATACAGGAAGAATCATTAATCCCCGGAACACACAATCTGAGAAGCACTTTGTGAATCAATCCACTATACATAACTCAGCTTTTCATTAAAGGAACACGTTGCCTTGAATCGGACGAGTTGGTCTTTGAAAAAGCGTTTAAAACCGTTTGTTATAAAATGCATATGATTAGAAAGATATTTTAAATGTAGGATACAATCCACACAAGTATCACTCGAAATTTTTGTGGTTTTCCTTTTATCTCGTCGACTAACAAGTCGGCCATAGCCGACCGTGTTAGTTCGTAAAGCAAAAGGCAAACCACGAAAATTTGAGCCAAATTTGTGTGAATCGTTGTATTCCACTTATAAATCATCTTTCTAACTGTATGCATCATATAACAAACGGTTACAAATGCTTTTCATGGATAAACTCGACCGATCCAAGGCAAGGTGTTCCTAAAATAGACTAAGGTTTAATCATTTGTATTTCGGGGAGCCAGCAACACTAGGTTTACTGATGTTACTTACCACCGGGTTTTGGTACAACAGCGTCAGTTGACAAACCGAAGCAACCTCCGCGATCAATGACTTTCTCATCAAGTTTATCACTGGCATCAATTTCATCATTTCTGTCGATGGCTTCCTTTATCAGATTCTCATAAAACTTATCCCACTTCTCAAATGATTCCACATCTTCAGTTGTGTTGCCGGTCGTCGTACTAAAGTAGGATTTTCGACGGCACAGCCAGACAAACTGAAAGTCCTCTTGGGTGGCGCCGGGATCATCAGGGTCGAAGGTCGAGTCGATGGCGTCCAGGGTGACCGTATTGTTGTAGTGTACAGTGCGCTCATCGCCGCCTATGATGTTCACCACCAGAGGCGAAGCGTCCACCCGGAAGAAAATGGAATCCTTCCCAAAGATCGGCGGGTGTTCTCCGACCATTGAGACGTTCAGCTCGATACGGTGCCAACCATACGACAAGGTTGCCGGTTTGATTATTAAACTCCCCAGGGATGGACCGTCAGTGGGGATATCAGCAGGGAGCTGTACTTCCATCCCTCCGTCATCAATAGGACTGATCCCGGTCGAGAACACAGACCACTGAAACCTTGCCTTGTTGGTGCTCTTACACTGTAGAGTAACCTTGGATAGGATGGTGATCTGCACGGCGGCCAAGTAAACCTGGTAGTCTGTGCCGGGATCACAGGTATGGTAGAGACTGTTGCAGAGGTTTGCTTCCTGGACTATGACCTTTGGGTTGAAGCAGCCTGGTTTCATGACAAACTGTGGGAGGATGAAGGTCGAAGCTGAAACAATATTACTCCCTGTGATATTGATGCTGTACTGATCGTAGTTATCGTATATATTTGTGATGTTGAAAGAGTGGGGTCCGCCCCCTTCCTCCCAGATGGCCAGAAAGTCTATAGATTCACATGTGAAAGGGTACTCTGATAGTGCAATTTCTGTATGATAGGCTGAGAGGCAGACCACTTTAGAGCCAAAGTAACGCACTGGGTTGCCCTGCGAGTCCTGGAAATCTACTCGATAGCATGCGTCTGTACCCAAGCTCTGTGTGCTCACTTCAAAGAACATCGTGACATTGCTGGTCTTGTCTCCGATATCAAGAAGAGTCAACTTGACGTCCGCCACAGGGACTTGCACGTGGACCGTCACATTGCTGACAACAAACTGGACGGGGTTGGACACATTCACGGTTGTCTTGAACGTCCCAGGCGCTCCGTAAATGTAGATCTCTCGTGGTTCTCGCGTCACACTGGTAAGGCCGGGCACTTCACCAAAGTCCCATTCAAACACAAGATCGTTGCCTGAGGTGTACTCTGCTATCAGGACCATGGCATGATTGAGTGGCACGTATATACCACCGGCATCAAAGGCCGGCTGATCTTGCGCATCATTGGAATTATTCAAGAGGTACTCATTATATTTAACGACGGTCTCAACATCAGATATCTCCTCGAAGATCCAGATTTCTTTTGAGATGTTCTGGCTACTGGCAGGATTGGAGATGTAAGCTGTGACATTGAACCTCCCGGCTGCGTTGTAAACTTTAGGGAAGCTACCCAGGTGATGCGAAAGTGTGGTGTCGTAGTCCACACTGCTGGTGTTAACTTTCAGTAGATCAAAGAACAATGGTTCGCCAAACCCAAAGTCCATGATAACAGTAGCATTACTCGGCATGGCAACATTCTTCTTGAGGTATAGTGAAACTGGGATGGCAATGGATCCACCGGGGGGCAACCTGTTAACCCTTGGTGCTCTCAAAGAAAAACCCTCAATTCTGCGGAATACTCTCAGGTTTGCAGTCTTCGTCACCCCTCCAACTGAATTTGAGGCTTCTATACTGAGCTCGTATCCTCCTAAGCCATTATATGTTTTTGACAACAAGGTGTGTCGATCCTTTTCAGTGTATACATTTTTAGATGCACCATCGCCAAATAACACATGAAACCAAATGTTGGATCCCCAGGTAACTGTCAGGCTAAAATAAACTGGTTCTCCAACAATCACGTCAAATCCATTGCTTGCTGAAATCTCAAAGTTTTCAATGACCTCGTACAGGGTTACTCTTATAAGGAACTCATTTCTACTGATAAGGTTGTACACAGTGACACTACCAGTGTATAATCCATGACTTGGTACCGGCAGAAGCTGGGTAATGGGATAGGGATCAGTATTGCTGATGTTCCACATTGGATCTTGAAGAGTCACATCAGAGAAGGAATACACTGCTGACGCATCTGTGGGTCGATGGCTGTCGTTGCCAGAGAAGTTTAAGACAACCGCTAACCGGAGGCCCTCTTCCTGAGTAACGCCGATTAAGTCCATGAGACTCGGTTCAACCATCACTAGTCTGGCGACTGGGTTCAGTACTCTCACAACATCACTGTGTGTTATATTACTGAGAAGATTCCAAGCATGGATTGTGACAAGGTACGCCCCCGGAGAAGTGTAGATATGGCTGGTTGATACCTCGTCACCTTCTTCTTGATAGAGACACTCCGAGAAGCCAGTCACTGGATTAATGTTTTCCACTCCATAGTCAACCTCATAGTTGACGCCGGATCCCTCCTTCAAAGCAAACGTTACAAAGACCTCCAAACCGGTGACAACAGCCAGACCTGGTATGATGCTTACTTCCAGATCTGACCTGTTAAAGGTGGCCTGTATCGTGAGGTTTGTCATAGCGAAGAGAGGTCCGCTGACGTTGTTATACGCATTCAGCTCAACCTCGAAGACGCCAGCTTCGTGGTAATTCTTGTAAGCACTTAACAAGCATTCTCCTTTAAGATCAGTCGTTACGCAGTTCTTGCAAAACTGGAATCCCATGAAGGTCATGTCGACTATGATGTCCGTTCCTCCGGATAGTTTGTACGAGAGCACAATGTCGTCACCAAGACGCTGGGGCGGGGTAGCAAAGACTTTGAACCCAGAGACAGGGGCTTGGACATGAATATTGGCCCAGATACACGACTGGTTCACCAGATTATAGGCAAGGAGAGAGATACGGAGGTGGCCAGCTCTATCTGTGACAAAGGTTGTTGTACCAACTAAACCTGTGAAAAAATAATTAAACCATTCAATTTCAATAATTACAACATGTGGCAGAATTTTGTTAAAGGCACATGGACACATTTGGTTACAAACTCAAAGTTTGTAACTGTAAGAATGAAAACTTACTTAGAAACGAGCAATGAAGAGCTGTTGATAGTATACAAAATTGTGAGAAACAACTTCCTCTGAAGTAACAAGTTTTTTGATAAAGAGGTAACTTCTCACTACAATATTTGAATCAGAGAAAGATTTCAGGTCTGGAGCTTTTCTCAGGCATCTGAATGCACACAACTTTGTGTAATGAGGGTGTTTTTTCTTTCGTTATTGTTATGCAATTTCGATGACCAATTGAGCCCAAAATTTCACAGATTTGTTATTTTACGCACGTGTTGGGATACACCAAGTAAGAATACTAGTCTTCGACAGTTACCAATCATGTCCAGTGCCTTTAAGCTTTGCATTCAATAAAATAAATTAATGTTCAGGGGTCGATTTCACAAAGGTAGTCCTAACTTAGGACTAGTCCTAAGCAATGCTAAGAGATAGGACTAGTCCTAAGTTAGGACCAGTAACTCATCCTAACTTAGGACTGGTCCTATCTCTTAGCATTGCCTAGGACTAGTCCTAAGTTAGGACTACCTTTGTGAAATCCACCCCTGGTCAAGTTGTTCTGAAAATTTCCTCATACAAAATATTTGAAATTAAAATATTTCTTGTGACGTCACTCTGTTGATGAAAGTGTATATTATTTTGACGAGTCTACACTTAACTGTACATTCATAACGTTACAAATCTACAGTTGAGTGTGCAAACTAAAGTGTTAGCTCAACTTGAAAATGACTGTCTTTACAAAACTAACATGATGTGAAAAACTCAGCTGAAACATATTACATTTCAATGTCCAAAAGTATTTTCCAGTTTAAACAACTTAATTTAGTAAAATAATATTGAAGCACTGCATAATATTCTTGTCAATGGTGTTTGAAGCTTTGCATGGTGTGGAGAATAAGAGCAACTATAAATATAAGTGTTAATAGTAAACTTGCGGGTACAACCATGAGTAAAATCTTATTTGAAGGAGTGGTGGCTCTGAAAAGAGCCGGTTTGGTTTAGACGTTTCGAACAGTATACTCTGCTCGTCTTCAGGAAAAGAGCAGAGTATACTGTTCGAAACATGGAGACCAACAGAGTTTTTACCCAAGGTTGTACCCGCAAGTTTACTATTCATATTTATATTTATATTTGCTCTTAATATTCTTGTCGTTTGATAACGTACAAAGATCTTGCCCATTCTTCTTAACGTAACAGCACACAGTTTTTTTGAAGAAAAAAACCCCTCTTCTTTAAGGGGTCAAACCCCACCAAATAACTTGTTATGCATAAATTGTTATACCGTTAGAGGAGAGCTGCACTACAAAGTTACTGAGAGTCCATCCAGATGCACTGAGACTTGAGATGTTTGCACCACTCCCACCAACAGTCAGATTGGTATCAGGCTCACCAACGTTGCCTTCAAACTCAAACAAGTACTCAACCTCCGTCCCTGCAATTGAAAAAGAGTATGGCAAGCTGTCAAGGGGTGGATTTCACAGTTAAGACTACAATCCCGGCCTTATCTCATTGAGCCCCCCCCCTGCCCCCTTTCAATGTTGGTTCTGATTGACGTTACAGTCAACATTGAAGGGGGGGGGGCGGACGAGAGAATGATTATTGTCAGTGGAAAGCGACAGGGAATGATTTTATGTAACAATAGGAATGGGTGGCCCAAGCATTTTAGCCTGGGATTGTAGTCTTATCTCTAACTCGTCCTAACTTTGAACTAGCATTAAAGCCATTATACACTTTCGGTAAACAGTATTGTCCAAGTCCAACACATCATGTATCACAACTTATATATAAAATAACAAACCTGTGAAAATTTAGGCTCAATCGATAATTGGAGTCGGGAAAAAATTATGGGAAAACCCACTCCTGTTTTCGCGCGTTTCGCCGTGTCATGACATTTGTTTATAATAAATCCATAATTCTCGCTAATCGTTTTAATGTTTTCTCAAAAGGTAAAGCATTTCATGGAACAATATTTCAAAAGAAGTCTTTCACCATTACCTTCTGTAAACACTGTAAATTATTTGTAAATCTGTGAACTTTTTTTCCTGTACCGAAAGTGTATAATGGCTTTAAATGCACTGGACACTATTGGTAATTACTCAAAATAATTGTTAGCATAAAACCTTACTTGGTTAGGAGCATTGGGGAGTGGTTGGTAGTATAAAACATGGTGAGAAATGGCTCCCTCTCAAGCAGCTTAGTTTTTTTAGAAAGAAGTAATTTTCAACTGAAATATTCAAATTTGATTTCAAGATCTCAGAATTTATTATTATTATTGGTTTATTTAAAGCATCCAAACTTGGCAGCCAGAGGCTGAATTGCGTTTAGAATTACAGAGCATAAGAAAATATATATACTATTTTTTAAATTACAGAAAAACATTAGGATATAAAAATATTTATTTAAGTACAAATAAATACAAAATACAAGATATTCAAAGACTAAAATACAAAAATACTTCCCACTAGGGAGGCATAACACACCTCTTGCTATAAACTCTGTTAAGTGCTACTATTCATTTAATATTTTAAAAGAACATAAACAGAAGCACGAAATAAACAATTGCACTACAAGAGCATGCAGCAAAAAGCAAGTTAAAAATAAATAGCAATTTCATTTTTGAGGTTTCGAAATCAAGCATCTGAAAGCACACAACTTTGTGTGACGAGGGTTTTTTTTATTTCGTTATTATCTCACAACTTTGGCGACCAATTGATTAAAAATATACACAGTTAAAATTTGTTTTAGTCATACGACTCAAATTCTTTATTGATTAAAAACATTTCAAATGAAATTCAGCAAAGATCCCAACTTAACATTTTTGCTTGAGTAAAATACATTAAAAAGTTGCAAGTTTAATAGGAGTTTTAAAATAGGATATTAATCTCGTTACCATTTTCAGCTGTCCATTCCATAGTTACTTGATTGCCTAGTAGGATAGGTGCCTCCAGGTCTGGATTCGTCCACTCAAGGCCAAGAATGTTCTCTTGAATAATTATCAATTTCTGTGCAGGGAAAACATTGTCATACTAAAACTGTTTACCTAAAAAAATTGCAGTTTTGTCACAATAAAGTCATTAAATACAAGAAACTAACTTTTCAGATAAGAAGATCACAACATTTAATTAGCTTTTGCATACTGCTTACCAACCAAAAATATCTTTGATATAAATGATAAAAAATAGCTAATGGCTTGAGGTTAGCTAATGGCTTGAGGTTTCAACACTAGCAGAGTCTTTCTTTAAGGCTTTAAACATTATGTTTAGCCTTTGAGAGAGACTTTGCTATAGGGTTGAAAAGTCAGGCCATTAACCTTTTTTTTTGCAGTTACATTTTAGTCTGTTCTTGTAACACAAATTTAACTTCCATTTCTGTTTCATTCTTGTGAATAAATTGTTAGAACCTAATGTTGGAGCATAAAGCCCGGTTCATACTTCCTGCGAATGCGATACGAATGTTGACGTCACAAATTCACAACAAAAAATTTGCAGCAGTTGAACTCTGCTCAACTCACTTGCGAATATCGCTGCGAAAGGAGGGTTGTGACGTCAACCGCATTCGCATTCGCAGGAAGTATGAACCGGACTTAAGGTAAGCTTCCAAGTTCGTCAACATTTTATTTCATTTTATGAATTGTTAGTATCTTTTGTGGCAGGTTGGACCGAGCTGTCTAGACACTGGCTCCAGCTATGGTTTTGTCAGCAGCAGCATGTGGGTTTGAGCAAGGCACCTAACCATAACTGCTTTGTTGGGTAGGTGCTGCAATATCCAGGCTCCTACAGTGAACGATACCCTGTTTCACCCCTGGGAGTACATATGTAGGTGGCTATGTGTCCCTTGTGAGAGTTGATTTGGGTTGATAGCAAAAATCAGTGTAACACTCACCCTGAACGAAAATTAGAAAAAACACCTACCGTATTGGACTGTGAGTTGTACAGGTTTATCACCGTGACTGTCACGTTGTAATGACCAGCATGACTCCAGCTAAACCAAGAGGAATTCCTTGTTGTATTGTAGGTATTGAAACCATCTCCCATATCCCACTCATACCAGACTGGTCGGCCATCATGCTCAACACTTAAGCTAACCGTTTCAAAGACAGTGGCTAGCACCAAAAAAAAGAAAAGAACGCTTTTAGTATGCTTACACCCATTTCAGACAGGTGTTCCAGGGTGGTGCTGAACCAAATTTGAATTAAGTCCATGAAAAGGACATCTGAAACAGTTAGGAGCGACTGGACAGGCCAGAAGTCAAATAATCGACTGTTGCAGTCGCTCGGAATGACTCTAGAGCACCTTGGTTTCAGACATCGATCTTGTCATGAGCCAAGCTAATAAATGTTATGTTAAGTTTGCTTGTTTGAATCTAGTCTTGGCCCAAGACTATGGTGCTTGATTCTGGATAGTGTACTACGCGTAGTTGTAAATCGCCAAAGCGCGCCCGCTACGGTATGATTTAGTTAACTGGGAGCTTGAATTCTAGACTACACTGGCAAGCTACCAGTGTAGTCTAGATTTCAAGCTCCCAGCACACCTTTTAGAGGTTAGAAAAGAGTAACAAAAATGGTTAAAAGGCAAATGTGGTTGTTATGAGAAAACCACAGACCCGGTTGAAGTGGCACCACTGTTAACTTGTAAACTTCTAATTTTTTAGTGTACAACTAAATTTAATTTAATATTTTTATTATTTTTTGTTCATTTTTGTACACCCAAATGCACAATTATTAGTACCAATACGAGGATGGATAGGAAACAAGAAAAAATGTTCAGTTTTAGATGTTGGAGGAAAACCCCAAATGGGGAAAACCTGTATTCAGGTAGGGACAGACTGAAACCCAATCCCCGCGCAAGGCTCTGGTCTGAGGTGGGATTCAAACCCGAGTCCACAGAGGTGAAAGCAGAGAAAAAAACTGCTCAGCCAACCTGATCCCCCAAATGAAACTAAAAATAAAGATTTATATTACCAGCTGAGTGACTGATCGCTAGGGTCACATTATCAATTTCATTCTCGACAAAAAACGTCGCCGTGGTTGTTTCATTGCCGACGGCATTCCCAATCTCCACGGTGATGTTGTGGGGTCCTAGAGCACTACTCTCTGGGTACGTTCCAGACATGTAAAGCCTCGACGGTTTGACCGTCACCGCTCGTAGTAAATACTGGCCCTGGTGCTGCGCAGACTCCGGAGATAGCATGATTGATCTATAATCCGGCACGTCAACCCCAAACCAGCCCAAACACACATCACCTTCTCCCGGAGTCAGGGGCTGAACCTCTCGAATGTTTGCCAATCCCTCGGAGTAATAACCAATCAGATCTCCTGCTTTAAGTTCAAACTCAAGATCCTCAGCGAACGCCATTGGGATGAAATGTTTTCCAATCTCATCGATAGTAAATCGAATCTTCCTGAGTTCTTCATAGGTGGTGTTACCAGGTGGGATCCCATTCTGCTGGAAGGTTGTACCGTTTTGAGCATTTGACATACAGGCCCGTTTGGTGAAGCTGAACTTCTCTTCTGGAGTGCATGTGTGGGCGGCGAGGCTGGACTGCTCCGAACACTTTTCTGACGAGTCGATGTAGCTAAGAGTCCGGTGACAAAATGACTTACCAGATATTGACTTTGGGCGATAAACCTAAACACAAAAAAAAACAGAGCACTCAATGCCTCAATCTTTATACAATACTCTTAGTGACCCGTTCCACAAGCAGGGTATTGGGGGCTGACCTGGGTAAGCCCCTGGAATGGTGTCAAAGCTATTTGAACGAACCGGGGCAGACCGGGGTCGACCCAGGGAAGCTAGTCAAACGCACCCATTCACTGCTATTTTTTAGTATTGAAAGAGCACATGTGAAATAATTCTAATAACAATGGAGAAATCTGCCACTCTTACTCTAAATTCAACACTTCCAGGGGTGTCAATGACGACTTCCCATCCAATGAGAATTCCATCCTCTGGGAGTGCATCCATCACTTTCACACAAAGTTGGGCCCCACCGGGCAAGGCAGACTGTGCAGTAGCATCAAGATCAGGCCCAACTGCTACACTCGTTGCATCTGTTGGAATAGTATTTCATTTTGTTTCAAAGTTTGTATGTCACTGTTCAAGTGAAAAGTTGTTAAAGGCAGTGGACACTATTGGTAATTACTCAAAATAATTTTTAGCATAAAACCTTTCTTGGTGACGAGTAATGGGGAGAGGTTGATGGTATAAATCATTTTGAGAAACGGCTCCCTCTGAAGTGCCATAGTTTTTTAGAAAGAAGTAATTTTCCACGAATTTGATTTCGAGACCTCAGATTTAGAACACGAGGTCTCGAAATCAACCATCTAAACGCACACAACTTCGTGTGACAAGGGCGTTTTTTTCTTTCATTATTATCTCGAAACTTTGATGACCGATTGAGCTCAAATTTTCACAGGTTAGTTATTTTATGCATATGATGAGATATACCAACTGTGAAGACTAGTCTTTGACAATTACCAAAAGACTAGTCTTTGACAATTACCAAAAGACTAGTCTTTGACAATTACCAATAGTGTCCACTGTCTTTAAAGGGAAGGTGTACATTTAGTAATTTTTTTAAACTACTGAAAATAATATTATTTGGGAAGAATCCTACAGCAGCATTTGCATCACATTTTGGTAAACATTTCACTTCAAAGGTATGTGGTTATAATAGTTTTGTTCTGTGCTGGGCGGCACAGTGTATTTTGCTCAAAGTGATGGTTGACAAATTTGAGTTCTGGACTGGCCTCGCCCATCACCGCCCACAGTGGCTACAACATGTACATGAGAGCTCAACTTCATTAATTGGTACAGATTCTTTAGCTATCAAATAATAAACCACAAGGGAAACTGACTGGGTACATTTTAAATGATTTAGGATTGAACAAAGAAAAATTGACTAGAGCGGGATTTGAACCAACGACCTCCGGTTTAACGTGCCGGCGCTCTACCAACTGAGCTATCTAGCCCTATGTTGGTGGTCTCCCAATTTTGTCAATATCTTTGTTCGGGGGGTGCCTGTCAGAAGCCATTAAACCGCAAACTGCCGTGTAGCCAGGGATCACACCCGGGTAACGATACAACCTGGGAAGCGGGAGACAGGGGATCACCTTAAGGGGATGCGACTTTTTATATCAGATATCAAATAATAAACCACAAGGGAAACTGACTGGGTACATTTTTAAGCTGATGGGAATATGAACAGAAAGATCTTAGCCGGTTCTGTAAACAACAAATACTTAAGAAAGCGCAATCCATCTTAGCCTGTGATTTTCATATTCTGAAACAACACTTTGAGTTACTTCAGTCTGAACGCTGTTTTAAATACCCACCTTGTACAACTTTCTGGTTGGAAGCTCTCCTTTATTCAAGTGGCAACCAAAGTTCTGAATGGTGGATGCTCTGCTTCATGTTTCAGTCCAATTTTCCAGTGCAATTATAAATGTATTGATTCATTCCATTTCCTTATTTTCTTTCTTTCATGTGGATAATTTATACTGTGATGTTTCATATGTAACTACGTATATGTGATTTCCTCTTTATTGTGGTGTCGCCCTAGTTGGTAATTTTAAAACTGTTTTTTTTTTATAGAGCTGCCTAAGGTTTTGTATAGTTGCCTAATCTAGGATAATTTTTCATTTAAAAAAAATTGAATTGAACTGAATTGAATTTCTTTACCTGCTATGGTCATATTAAAACTCCCAATGTCATCAATGTGAACCGTGGCTGCCATTCCTGTTCCAAAGGCAGTGAATTGACAACTGAAAGGCATTCCTCGTAAGACGACGGCGGGGCAGTGTGATCTGATGGTCAACACAGGTAGGTGGACATTGAGGTACATCCCAACAGTGTATGTCACTTTGGCTGCATCAGCGACCGTGGCTGTCATGTGCATTAGCCCAGGAAACCTGGGGATGTAACAAACAAAAATTAGTGAACATTTTTAGTATAACAAGGAGGTTGATGGTTAAAATCCCACCCTAGTCATTTCTTTGTTCACCCCCGAATTGTTTAAAATTCCCCCAGTTGTGGTTTATTTATTGATATCTGCCACATCCCATATCAACACTTGGGTGTGATCGACAGTTAACGTCTATGGCTTGTGACTGGCACCCCTGAAAGGAAATATTACTACAAACTAGGGCGACCGCCAACATAGGGCTAGATAGCTTGTATATAATATTGTAGTTTCAGTTCAGAAAAAGATGTAACTTTCACACAATAATGTGAATCTGCAAGCCTTTCTCAGGCATTTGAAAACTCAAACTTCAATAGTGTTATTTTTTTTCCATTCATAATTTTCTTGCAACTTCGATAACCAATTGAGCCCAAATTTTTATAGGTTTGCTACTTGATGTTGGGATACACATAGTGTGGATGGTTTTTGACAATTACCAAAAGTATGCCTTTAATAACAAAAGTGGAAGTGACAGGCTGTGCCATTGCAAAACAGTCCAACTACAAAATGGTGGTTTCTTATATAAGATAATTTCTGGGTAAATTGAGGGAGTTTTTTCCATTTCAAAGTTTCAAAGGAATGCAAGGATATGAATACAACATGTCCTATCTTGGCCTTTTTTTACACTTTCATGCCATTTTTGCGGCCAACAGCTTGTCTGTGTACTTGCTTTTCTCAAAATGTCATTTTTTGTGTTAGGCTCTTTTGCCATAAGGGCCGTTGGGCTCGATTTCACAAAGGACTAATATTCGTCTTGAGATGAGTTGGCAGTACCACCATTGTCTTATCGCACTTTTCTTAGTGATCAAGATCCGTTCACAATTTAATAAGATTGACAGGCCGGGAATTACAGGCCTCTGTTGCTCAGTGTTGGCCTTGGTGCCCTTTTCCAAAGTTTCCCATAAGACTAAAAGATTTTCCAATAGAAGTGCCCTTTTTGATAATGAAATATGATCTTGCCCTTTCAAAAATGAAATTTCAGGCATGGAATAATAAAAAATAATAACACTCGGTTTAGCACTTTATCACACCCCTGAGGGCGTATCGAAGCACTCAGTATTATTTCCTGCAAGGTATGTGGAGCTACGTATTGAAGTAGGAGACCTAGTCCTCAAACAGTAGCACAGTGTATGTTTACAAGGTGCTGTGGCGCAATATGCAGCCAATGAATCCAGGAACACTGGGGTGAGCCCCTCACTTTTTGATAAGTGCACCGGGTTCTTTTACGTGCATTACACAAACTGAGGGACCATCAGCTTTACGTCCCATCCGAAGGACCCTGCAGTAATGGTTGAGTGTCTTCTGCTAAAGGACACAAGTGTCCGACTGAGAATAATTTTAGCTCTTTGTGAAATCGGCCCGTGGTGTTACTTACAGGTACTGATGACAAAATGTATCTTCACGAGACTCCTCTTTATATCCATCACCAAAATCCACTAGCTTCATCAATGGATGCTCAACATCAATGGAGAACCAAATCCCGGAGTAAGCTGCCACATCCTTTGGAGTTGCCACTGAAATCACAAACACAAATTATCTTAAAATAAAAAATAAAATAGTTGTCAGCTTTTCTAAATGTCACCATGAAAATGTCTGGTGTGAAACTACAGTGAAATCTCAGTGACATGCAGGTTTTCACTGAAATTATAAAAATATTTCTCCTTCACTGGACACTGTTGGTAATTACTCAAAATAATGGTTAGGATAAAAACTTACTTGGTAACGAGCAGTTGAGAGCTGTAAATAGTATTTAAAAACATTGTGAGAAACAGCTCCCTCTTTAGGTTTATGAGAAAGGGGTAATTTCTCACTCGAATATTACAAGACTTCAGGCCTGATAAAGCCGTTTATAAGGCATCTGAAAGCACACAAACTTGTGCAACAAGAGTGTTTTTTACATTTTATTCTTCTTGCAACTTTGATGATTACTCGAGGCCAATTATTTTTTTAACAGATTTGTTATTTAATAAATATTTCATAAATATGTTGGGACACCAAGTGAAAATACAGGCCTTTGACAATTACCAAAGGTGACCAGACCTTGAAAACAGAGTCCCCAGACTATTGACTGGCCTCAATGAATTTCACCCTGATTTCAGGGTATGCTCCCTGTCCCATGCCCAGACCTCTGAGTAATTCTCTGGAATGTCATTTCTCACTTCCCTTCACTCTATGGTCTCATGGGGGTTATTAGGCTACACTCCAAATGTAAACATTGGTCTATCCACAGTGTGTTGAACAGAACAGAACATTGCTGACCTGAAACAATGTGAAAAGGCTGACCAATAAACCATCTATCAGGTTGACTTCCACTCTAACAGTAACCTATCCAGCTATGGTATATGATGGAGGAAGGAAATATACCAAGGACACACTGAAAACTTGGTGAGTATTCCTTGAATTAAACCACACATACCCAGGGGGGTGGGGCTGTGCAAACAACATGGAACACTAAAGAACTGCTAATAAGATGAGAACTTGGTGAAAACAAGGTGAAATGGGGAATTTAAAATATTATTATTATTATTATTATTATTATTATTATTATTATTATTTACTCGACCTCAGCAGTACAAGTACAGAAAATACAAACAAGGCAACAATGTAAGGGAAAAAACCCATAACAGAAACGACAACGCTTCAAAACATTATGAGTAAACAAAAAAGACAAATAAGTGAAAAATAAATAAATAAGTTAATTAATTTAACAATCAGTCAATCAATAAATAATACAAAAAATAATTAAGTGAATAAATAAACAATTAAACAAGTAAGTAAACAAACAAGCGAAAAATAAAATTAAATAAATAAACAGAAAAGAAAGTAAATAAATAAGTAAATAAATAAGGAAATCAAAAAAGAAGGGGGTAAACCCCCCCCCAAAAAAAAAAAAAACTGGTGACGTGAGGGCAAATAGAGAGAACAGTAAAAAAAGAGTCTATGAGGGGAGCATGCAAATATAAGAAGTTAATCTGGGGGAGGACACAAGAAAACTACTCAACAAATGACCAAACAATACTATGCGGGTCAGGGACAACAAAAGTAAACTAAATTACTGATGCTCGGAAGCATGTTGTCCCACACATGGTAAAACAAGAAAACTGGCAACAATAAACTGGAAGGGAAAGGAAGAAGATCAAGTCCCCATACATGCATGCTCTCGGGTCAAACGGGAGAGATCAAAACAAAACAAAATGTTAGACAGGATTTAAACAGACGGCTTTAAGTTGGCGGAGAAATGTCGGCAGAGGACAAATTACAGCAGCATCCCGGATGTGTTGTGGAATGGTATCCCACAGTCTCGAGAAACGACGGGACGGAGAGAACAGTGGATTTTCACTCCATTTTGAAGACAAAAGTTGTACATGTACACCACATCTCACATACATCTCACATGGCGGTATGAATGCTGACATTGTTTTACACAAACAAGTTCTTCTTTGCTTAAACAGCCCAGAAATTTGGCATTTGCCCTGTTAGCCAAGAATAGCGGTCGCAACACAGAATTTTAATATTTTTATAGTGATAGTTATTGTATTTTAACTCCTTGTATATTTTGCATCCGCAATTCGGCTTTTTGGCCCCCATGCTTGCATTTAATACTAATAATAATAAAAAAATAATAACACAGAATTTGGCGGGGCTTTTATTCAGTGCAAACTGGTCCAACCCCCAGTCAAAGTACCAGCTTTAAAAAAAGACATTAAGTACTTTTGCAGCCCTTATAAATTTAGGAGTTAATTTAAAAAAGCTACATTTTATAAATTGAGTCTCACTTGCATGGAGATTACACTACACACAGCACTCAGATCAATAGTCTTGACATGACTGATGGGTGAAATTGGACAATGAAAATGATTAAACTTACGTCAACAAAAAATTTATATTCTGCAAGAAAAAAGTATTGATTACAAAATGAAACACAATAAGCAGGGCCCTAATAAAAATCAACATCAATGAATGACATTTCTTCATAGTGTTAAATTGGCGTCCATCAATTGAGTACAAAGTATCATTGAGAACGGACCAGCCGTTGCAGCCGTCAACCAGGAAATGTTGATTATCTAAAATATATCTGCTAAGCAAATACTATACTGGGAACCTGTCTCAGGCATTTTAATTCATTTAATTCGGGCCCAATTTCCTAGGAGGAGAAACCCAGTCAATATACATAATACAGTGTAGTTAAGGAAATGCCCAAACCATCCTATGAGGGAAAAACACAGTTAACATGTCTTTATTATTTGTAGAATGGTTGAGGAAATGCATTTACCATCCTAGAAGAAAAAACCCAGTTAACATGTCTTTTTCTTCATATGATGGTTGAGGCATTTCCTTAACTATCCTAGAAATAAAAAATACAGTTAATATGTTTTTTATTCCCAGGATGGTTAAGGAAATGCCTCAACCATCATAGGAAGAAAAACAGATAGTTAACATGTATTTTTTTTTGTAAGATAGTTAAGGAAATGTCTCAACCATCCTATGAGGAAAACACAGTTGCATGTATGTGTGTTTTTGTTTCCAGGACAGCTAAGCAGAAATGAGCAGGATACCAGTCACAAATTGTACGTATAACAAGGAAGTGTGGCTGGTAACCATGGTAAACATTATGCAATTGTACACCCGAGGGGGAAAATGGCACCCGAGGTGAAGCTGAGGGTGCCATTTTCCCTCGAGGGTGTACAAAACCCATGGACCTCAGTCACAGCGTGCAACAATTGTTTTGTTATACCTTGGTAACATTATTAAGCCTCTTCTCGAAGTTCTGTTTCATCTTCAAACATTATTAGATAGTTTAAAAAAAAATTCACTGTTCCCCCGAACCCGCGGTTGTTCGTACTACATGTAAGCGCTGGAAATCGACAAACGGTGGAACGATCAAGGTAATGTACACCGGTGAACATCACTCAGCCATGGTACATCACTCAGCCATGGTTTTGCGTGGCACGTGATTGGCTCTCGGCCAATCAAACTTCACAGTGATTGGTTCTCAAAACCAATCAAATTTCACAGTTTGTTACCAAGGTACATGTATAACAAAGATTTTTCTATGCTTAGCTCCTTTTTGTGCTTAAGCAGCTCTATGAAATTGGGCACTGTTGATGTTTCCATGCCAACCATTTCCCGGATGGACGTGAATCTCGAGGTTCCAGCCCATGCATGTTTGCTATTTGGACACTATCAAACATTAACCAGTAAATAAAATGAATAATTGATAATATCCATTATGCCTCATGGTGAGGGGCATACTCTTGAATTGATCCAAATTCACCAGACGTCAGCGCACATAAAAGTCAATTTTACAATTTTGTTTTTTTAGTTCTTGAAGTTCAACCCCAAAGCACTATACTTTGGGTTTGGGTATGGGTATTTTCGGGGTACTATTGTTGGGTACTTTATGTAAGACACAAAACAGAAACGTCCACAGTTCCACATTAAACTTCCACAAAGATAATGATAGTGTACATGTATGAAGAAAGCTTCTTTTAAAATATTACTTGCTGAGGTGCTTTAGTTTTTTAGAAATGAGTAAAACAATTTCACAGAATATTTTGAGAAATGAGTAAAAGAATTTCACAGAAGTTTTGTTTGTCTCATTGTGACAAAAATTATTTTACCATGTACACTGGTTTAAGCGATACTCCAGAAAACACTGCTCTGCCAATTGAGGGTCCTCTTTTCCAGATCAAATAGCGCCGATGACGCCACAATTCCTTTGTCGCACAGGTTTGTTTGACCTCGCGTTATTCAGAATTTCGGCTTGGAGTGTTTCGGAGACCAAAATCGGTTTGAGATACACTCATTGTCCAATGAAAATAAGAAAAAAATACAAGTCTCTAACCTCAAATAATAAACCACAAAGGAATCTTACTGGGTAAAGTTTAAATTATTTGGGGTTGAACAAAGAATAATTCAATAAAGCAGGATTTAAACCACCAACCTTCAGATTAACTGGCAGGCGCTCTACAACTGAGCTATATAGCCCTCTGATGTCAGTTTCCCTATTTTGTCAACATTTGTGCTCGGGGATGCACAAACCTCACATCTAAATGGTGTAAAATGCCTGCTGTTTTTGATGATGACCTATAAGTGAAATTATTTATCAAAATCCAAAAACATATTTACCGGAATTGTTGCCGACATCGAGGATCATGAGCGATGAGATACCTGTAGGCACAGTGTAGATAGAACTCTGCCTTTTGCCTCCACATTTTTGAGTTGGATCTCCAGAGCAGTTGAAGCTACATAATTCTTGTTTACAAGATGATGCATATAGGACAGTGTGACTGCAAAGACATAGCTGGCCAAGATGGAGGTTGGCATAGCTATAAAAAAGAACCAGTGAGCATATTCTTAGGTGCTCAATGATAACTACAGAAAAAGGACCCCATGAAAATTTTTATTTAATGTTAGTTTTGTTTTTGCTTATAATAATTAAAGGTGCTCCTGGTTTTTTAATTTAATAAAACCTCATTGAGGTTTTTTTGGTGACAAAAATGTAGACTTTGAATCTGAAAAAAATATCATTCAGTTCTATTGAATATGGAAGTACACTTAAACATACAAAAAATAATGAGATAGAATAGCGCTTTGATCTTTGTTAAAGGCGCTTTATAAATACCTATGTTATAATTATTATTATTCTTTGGCACTGTGTTCTGTGTTTTAGTTTTGGTTAAGTTGTTTTTAGTTATTTCTTGGTTTAGGTTTCAGTTGGTTCTCAGAGGTTTCAAGCAAATTCTTTCTAAGGTAGAAGTTCATCCTTTTATTGATCCAAAGGTGTTTTTATTGTTTTATTGCCAGTTTTATTACTGGATTCCAATCACTGGTTTTGCTTTTGATCGTTGGTTTATGGTCAATCAAGTTACTTTTTGTTTGAGAAACCTACAACTTTGAGTCACTGTTCCAATTTTTTGCGTCTCCTTGCGTCTTATCCATCTTGGTTTTTCTCATTTGTTCAAGCGAGTACCTCAACAGTTAGTGTATTTATTAGTTTTTATTCATTAGTTTTCTACGTGGTCCATTTTGCCCGGTTAAATTTTTCAGTTTTTTTTTAAATAAACTCTGGTCCAGTGAAAATGTTGAGTTACAAGCCCTTCGTCCCCTCAACAGGGCCCTTCGTCCCCTCAACAGGGCCCTGTCATACCAGGCAAGTTTTGAGAGAGGCAACCTGGAGAGATACGAATGCACTGCATTTAAAGGCACTTGGCACCTTTGGAGACTGTCATAAGATCAGTATCCTCACTTGGTGTATCCCATTCAGAATGCCTAAAATAATATATCTGTGTACATTTTGACTCAATTGGTAATCAAGAAGAACACCCTTGTTGCACAAATTTATGTGCTTTCAGATGCCTACAAAAATAAGAATTGACTGAAGGGCTGAAGCCGTTGAATGTTTCAGTAAATGTTACTTCTTTCTCAAAAACTACCTTTCTTCAGAGTGAGGCGTTTCTCATGATGTTTTAAACACCAACAGCTTACCAAGTAAGATTTTATGCTGACAATTATTTTGAGTGATTACCAATAGTGCCCAGTGCCTTTAAAGGAGCCCTTGGGTAGAACAAAATGACACTTTTCTACAGTAACAGTAGCTATCCCAAAGAATATTATGTAAATTTATTGAAACAAGAGTGTTTTTTCCTCTTCAAAATTGCCTGGAGCTGGTTGACTGTAAATTTGCTTGAGACATGAACTGAGGTCTTACTTGTAAGTTGGGCGGCACAAAGCTGCACAGCTCTCCGGAGTGATATTGTTGTTGTCATAGTTCCCAATATTAACGATTCCCCTTGCGTCTTCTGAACTCAAATCCTCATCAAAACATCCCTTATAATCTACAAGATAAAAACATTATCCTTGATCAAAACATGTTGAGATTCTTTTTCCTTTTGCCTGGGCCCTATTTGATAAAGCATGCTAACCACAGAACAGTATTGCTTTGCAGGAAAAGGTTACCAGCCATTTTTATGGCTGGTGCCCCACTTACTTTTTTGCTTAGCAAAGAAACTTGGCTAGCAACATTTTCTGCTTCATGAAATTGGGCCCGATGACTTTCTATAACAATATACATGACTCGTAAATATGTCATTTGTGAAAACTCCTGTAAAACACTGAAATAGAATTGAAATTGTAACTTGAAGGTTTTGTTATTTTTCACATGCTCAAGTTCATCAGCATTCATTTTTGGTTTGTGGTTACACAATGTGTGTATCTACTTGCCAAGTAGCCGATTTTCTACCTTCCGCCTGGGTAGTAGTTAAAAAGCAGGACAGTTCTTTTCAGAACTGAAAAGTCTCCCAAATTTCTAAAATATATATTTATATTTGATATGGTATTTGATGTGCTAAATTCCTAAAATATATATTTATATTTGATATGGTATTTGATGTGCTAAATTCCTAAAATATATATATATTTTTTTGATATGGTATTTGATATATGCTATTTTCCAATTTTTTTATGATGTTGTACCCTTTTGTGCCTTTGGTATTTTTATTGTCTGGATCGCCTTTAGATAGTGACTATTTCCGCGGTAGTGGTTATCCGTAGGCTTTATCTCTGTGTAGTCATATTTTTATTGCCTATTCTTTGTATACATGTACTGTTTGCCTGGAAATAAATAAATAAAAAATAAATAAAAAATAGCTATAGTGGAATATAAAGCAAGTTAAGTTCTCAAAAGCACATCTGGCAAGTAGTACATGGCGTTACTACAAACCAATACACCAATTCAGGCGCTTAGTGTTGAGCACTGTGCGCCATTGCTGAGGTGTACATGTACATGTGCCTAGTTTTGTGCACAAAGACATGAGGAAATCCTGTTTCTTTTCACTCTTTTTGGACATGAAATGTTTTCCTCAACGACTATCCCATTTTCCTTAACAGGACATCATGATATACTAATGAAGATCACTGACTACAAAATTTGCAACTAAATAGAAACCGAATCATCTTGAAAACGGTGCTTGTCTTAAATGAATTAGGGGGAAAAGACGCGGAAACTGCATAAAATAGTCACTAAAATGAGATTTTGTCACAATTTCAGTATTTTCCTTTGTGCTTAATTTAAAAAAAATAGTAAGAACAGTAGTAAATCGTCATATCATGCAGCCATGTCAGAGAAATCGCTTAGATTGTCGAGAAAGACATTACATTTCCATAAAAAGAGAAAAGAAACATAATTTCCTTATGTCTCTGTGCACAAAACTAGGCACATGTTACCTCAGCAATGGCCGCGGTGCTCAACACTTGCGCACCCGGTGCGCGCCTGAATTGGTGTATACCTCACCATGCATAGCTCAAATCCCATATAGCTTTCGTATAACTTATGCTGGTTGCTTCTACAAATACTTGGCATACATAAATGAGACCCTTATTTAATACAATAAAATCATTGTGCTGAGTTGATGACAGGGCCCAATTTCATAGAGCTGCCCAAGTGAAGAAACTAGCTAAGTGTAACAAAAGTATGCTTACCAGAACAAGGTAACCAGCCAAGCTACCATGTCTTATACTCAGGTTGTGACTGGTATCATGCTCATTTCTGCTTAGCAGACATGTTTTTTGCTTAAGCAGCTCTATGAAATTGGATCAAGGGCCTTGTGGAAGACACATCTTTTGATGACAGTTTTTAAACTTCTGTATTTCCCTAGACTACTCCTAGTCAACTGTTATATTATAACTTATATAAATAAGACTTACACAGTTGAGTGGAAGCCGGAGTAGTAGTGAGGAGAATCTGGGAAAATAATAATTCGAATAAAAACAGTGATGATTGTAAGGCAAAGTTACACTATACATTTAGTTTCTTCACAAAGGCAAGGAAAAAATACCTCTAATGGGCACAAATTAAACTTTGAGCAGCAACTTAAGGTATTCAGTGAAATATAAATGATCACAGATTTGCACTCAACTTACATGGTTAAAAGATGGTCAAAATGGGTAACTCACTTGGAAATATCTTTGCTTGAAATGCAATTTGTTTTTGTAATTTTAACATTTTTAGACTCGCAAGCCGAAGTGAATTTCACTGTATATGTATATATATGTGTGACAATAAAGCAATTGAATTGAACTGAGCAAAACAAGTGGTTTTGATCTCAAGAGTCAAAAACTCAATGGGTGAAAACAGTGCAATATTTCAGTTTGTTTCCACTTCTTTTCTTGTGACTCCATTAACCGAGCTTCAACTTTCACAAGGTTTGTTATTTCATATGGACTGTGCAAGTCTCGCGCGGATTTGAACTTCCGGGACCATTGTGGTCCCAACCTTATGGAGTTTTACGTTGGGGAGATTTTGTTTCGTCCAATACTTTAGTTTAATGTAGTTTATGACCATAAAAATGACATAAGTTGTTACAAATGTAAAACTAATTAACATCATTATAAAAGTAAAAATAAAGTCAACATAATAACGAAGAAAAACCAATATTTAAACTTGATCTCAGGTCAGGTTACTTGGTAAAAATTAAGAATTTGTTCCCATCTCCGATCACGAAACTTACGCAGACGCTTGTTTTGGTCGCGCGGGTTGAAAAGCCTTTTCATCGTCGGCGTCGGCTTCCTCTTTAAACTGCATCACGCGTTTATCTAACTTCCTTGCGACCATCGTGCGTCCGCGTGTAAACCAGCATTGAGTAGTTTCACATTCGGGCGTAGATTTACAAAAGGGGTTTCAAAAAATTTAAGAACAAACAAACATCCTTGTCCCAGAGTTTTACTTTTGTCTATACATAGACTTTAACCAATAATTGTGTATTTGTTTAAAAAGCAAAAACTAATTTAAACAAGCTCTTATGGGTATTTTTGTTGTTCAGATTCGGCATTAAGAATAAATTAAAGCAAAGATTTGATTCATAAACAAATAAAGTTCTTCAGTTGTCGCGTTTTCTCGCTCCGGTGCACGCGAGACTTGCACAGTCTATACTGGGTCACAACAAGTGAGGATACTTTTGACAATTACCTATGAGACACATGTGCTTTGAACAGAAAGAAAAATCTAGCTGCTCTGTTGTTAACTCCCAGAACTGAGTGATGAAAGTTACATAGTTACACACTTTACCATAAAAATATCCAAAGCTGATGTTAGTGATAATTCCCCCGCTCAACTCATCTGTCTAGGAGTGCAGCGGTGCTGCTGGTGGTGGTGGTATAGGGGGAAGGCAGGAGGGGGATTGGGAGGGAATCATCTCTCAAGGAAAGAAGCAGAGGATGTGTGGGGTGGAAGGGGAGGAGGAGGACAATCAGGTCCCAATTTCATGGCTCTGCTTATGTGCATGTAACCAGGAAAAGAGAGCATCGTGGTTATAACGCGATGGTTGTGGGTTCCAGCCCCACATGAACCACCTAGAAAACAAATGAATAAAACCGAAGCAGGGAATTCCGCTTTTGAGACAAGCGTATTTTACGTGTGAGCAGGAAATTTGTCTTTAAATGCACGTACATACTCCACGTTTCTAGGCATTCTGTTTACACATTTGGCGCTTGCACACATTAAGCGGAGAATTGTGAACATAAGAGCAGGATTCGGCGGAAAGCAGAGCCATGAAACTTGGGCCAGCTGTTTGGTGGTGGTGTTGGGGGGAAAGGGGGGGGGGGGATTAGGGAAGAAAATCAAAGAGAACAGTGGTGATGGGGGGAGGGGAAGAGCTAATGACAGGGAACTACCTGCCAAGGAAAGCAGTGGTGGTGTGGGATGGAAGAGGGAGAGGTAAAACATCAGTCAAAGAGAGCAGCGGTGGTGATGGTGGTAAAGAGAAAAGGGGCATAAACTGGGCACAATTTCATAAAGCCTGCTGTAAGCATGAAAACTTGAAAAACACAAAAAAATATCTCACAAAATACCATAAAGTGGACATTGCTGTGACTGGTGCCCCACAATTACTTCCAAAGCAGATTTTCCTGCTCAACAGCTTTATGAAATTGGGCCCAGCCAAGGAGAGCAGCGGTGGTGTGAGGGTGGACAGGGGGAGAGGAGGTATTCATGGCAACGCCGTAAAATAATGTAAACACATTGCCTGCTGCGTCGCGATCGCACATGCATCATCGCATGCCATCTATGTACATGTTCATGGAAAATAAGACAATAATTTTGTATTTACAAGGGTCTGGCAGCGACGGGAAACAAGTCTGGCTGGTCACACAAGAAGAGCAGAGATGGTGGTTGTGATGGTGGCAGGGGAGTGGGAAGGGGTTGGATTGGCAAAGACCTTAAATAGCAACAACAACAAACAGGCTTACCCATACAATGACAATAAAGCAGTTCCGGATAAACATTTTCGCCTTCTAGACCGAGTCCAGTATTCATGAAAGTTCTTTAAACATCACGGCAGAATACTTCCTTAAACAAATGCTTTGCCTTAAAAAACTGCCTTTAGACAAAATCACACGAGCACACTGAAATGACGTCCAAACCAAAACTAAAAGATGTTTCTTTTGCGGCCAAGAAATTTATTGAAATATTCAAAAGCTTGCCCTAAAAGCCAGATCGATAGAGCCGCTATTTGATCTAGCGCTTGTTGACTTTTCTAGCGGTCGCTATTGACTTCCACTGGTTGTGAGAATACCCAGGTGGTCTACAATTCTGAGCTAAATTTGTTTCTTTTGTTTTTGAGACAACTTGACTTATTGATCAGTCGCTGAGTGAACAGAGCGGTAAATATTTGTTTCTCTATAAATGACTGAAAATGATGGGTGGAGACTTGTGTCTCCTTGAATAATAAATGTACACGCGATCTAAACTGCCCTAGTGAAATACATAATACCAAATCTTAGAATAATATTTAACCTTAAAGTGAACCATTAATGACTTTTGATACTTTAAATTACTAGTAATTAGCAGGGATAAGTCATTGCAGACAAAAGAAAGTCCGAAACTGGGATCCAGATCTTGGGAGGTACATTGAAATTATGGCAATTCAACCTTTAGTTCACCCCTGAAGCTTTTGCAAACAGTGATAGAAACTAGTTCTTTTAATTTTTTTGAAAATACATTCTCTTGATTACCAAGAAAGTCTGAATTCAGATAAAAGTTTGAACTGTCTCATATCTGGGTTAGTATGAGTTTTGCAATTTTGAACAATTTGGAAAGCAAATTTTAAAAGTGTAGGACAGAAAACACAAATGTTAAATACATTCTGATCATTTCATTAAAATGATCTTAATATAATTCATCTAATTTTGTTTTATTTTTCAACTTTTTGTTTACCATTTTAAATAATGTTATATTTGTTTCTTAACACTTTTATAAAAACTGATTTTTTTTTAAAGATGTGTCCTCCCTCCCTCCCTCCCTCTAGACATAACGCAGCAAAGTAGATCTTCAAACTGTTCACAAAGGAATGAGAAAGACATCTTGTCAGGAATGCAACCCAGCTAAAAATTTAAATTCATCCAATTTATTTTAACCCCCTTGAGTAATTGTGCCCTTAGCATTATTTGTTTCCCTTCCAGTGATACAGTATGGCAGAGTTGCCAACATTTGCATCTTGCAATCCGGGAGATGTGGTCCAACAACCAGCAACCACGTTCAGAATGTCATTTACACATGATGACAGTTACTGTATGAAAATGTTTCACTACACGTACCATGGGCTGTTAATCAGTAACTATTGCTTAGCAAAACTTACACATAGAACAAAAATGTACTAGGCTTTGAAATGCCAATCAGGTGGGGTTAGTAGAAAGTTCTGTGTAAACATGGCGTGATCATTGTGATCTTTTAGGCTAATGTTCTTACCTTTAGACACATATATTCAGGTGCAGAACAGGAAGACCAATCTCCAAGCCAAGATGAGTTGTGACCTTTAATGTATTGAACAGGGGGTTTGGAGAAAATTACAAACCAACTTAAAAATTGTTTAAACATTTGTTTCCAATTTCTTTTAAAGACAGTGGACACTATTGCCAACAGAAGAGAAGACTGGTCTTTGACGATTAACAATAGTCTATTGGTAATCGTCAAAGACCAGTCTTCTCGCTTGGTGTACCTCAACATATGCATAAAATAACAAACCTGTGAAAATTTGAGCGCATGTGGTCGTCGAAAATAATGAGAAAAAACGTCCTTGTTGTAAAGTTGTGTGCCTTCAGATGCTTGATTTCGAGACCTCAAAATCAAATTCTGAGGTCTTGAAATCAAATTAAACTATTTTAGTGCGAAATGACTTCTCTCTTTAAAACTACGATTAGGCCCTACTTTTCACAGTGTTTGAAACTCTCCATCACTCGTAGTAAGTAAGGTTTTACGCTAATAACTATTTTGAATAATTACCAATTGTGTCCATTGCCTTTAAGAATGTCAAATAAGTAGGCCAAAAAGAAAACTGACTGGGTTAATTTCCAAAATGTTTGTCTGAAACAAAGAAAAAAAGACAAGAAATTTGGAGTGTCACACTCAGGATGCTGAATTGTAAAGATTAAAGGAACATGTTGCCTTGGATCGGTCGAGTTGGTCTTCAAAAAGCGTTTGTAACCGTTTTTTATAAAATGCATATGGGTAGAAAGATATTGTAAAAGTAGAATACAATGATCCACACAAACATGCCTCGAAATTGCACGGTTTTCCTTTTACCTCGTCGACTAACACGGTTTTTGACTCCCATAAATGGCCGACCGTGTTAGTTCGCACAGTAAAAGGAAAACCACGCAATTTCGAGGCAATGGGGTGCCAAAGACGGACTCACATTTACCAGTTCATCAACTGTCCGTCATAGCAAGTTCTGGTAATGAGGGTCCTGGACTCCTGGGGAAACAGGAGATCTTCCTTCAGGGCAAGAGGAGATCTTGCTTCAGGGCAACGGGAGATCTTCCTTCACGGCAACGGGAGATCTTCCTTCAGGGCAACGGGAGATCTTCCTTCAGGGCAACGGGAGATCCCTTGTTCAGGAGATCTTCCTTTAGGGCAACAAGAGATCTTCCTTCAGGGCAACAGGAGATCCTCGTTCAGGAGATCTTCCTTTAGGGCAACAGGAGATCTTCCTGAGGAGATCTTCCTTCAGGGCAACGGGAGATCTTCCTTCAGGGCAATGGATGATCTTCATTTAGGGCAACAGGAGATCTTCCTGGGGAGATCTTCCTTCAGGGCAACGGGATCGGATCTTTCTGAGGAGATCGTCCTTCAGGGCAACGGGAGATCTTCCTTTAGGGCAACAGGAGATCCTCGTTCAGGAGATCTTCCTTTAGGGCAACAGGAGATCTTCCAGAGGAGATCGTCCTTCAGGGCAACGGGAGATCTTCCTTTAGGGCAACAGGAGATCCTCGTTCAGGAGATCTTCCTTTAGGGCAACAGGAGATCTTCCTGAGGAGATCTTCCTTCAGGGCAACGGGAGATCTTCCTTCAGGGCAATGGATGATCTTCATTTAGGGCAACAGGAGATCTTCCTGAGGAGATCTTCCTTCAGGGCAACGGGATCGGATTTTCCTGAGATCTTCCTTCAGGGCAACAGGAGATCTTCCTGAGGGGATCTTCCTTCAGGGCAACATGAGATCTTCCTTTTGGGGATCTTCCTGAGGGGCAACAGGGGATCTTACTTCATGGCAGCATGAGATCTTCCTTCAGGAGATCTTCTTTTGGTGAGTTTGGGGAAGAGCGGCTTGACATGGATGATCCTGCAAGATTAAGCAACTTACTATCACAAGAAAGGTTAAAACCATTGAAATGCAGCTTACCAGTTTCAATAATTGTCAAAGACCACTATTTTCATTTGGTGTATCCCAACATTCGCATAAAATAACGAACCTTATGGAAATTTGAACTCAACTGGTTATCAAAGGTGCAAGGAAATAATGAAATAAAAAACACCCTTGTTGCACACCCTTTCAGATAACACCCTTTCAGATAAAAAAAGTACCAATAGTGTCCAGTGCCTTTCATTTTGTAGCAAATAGTGACTGAAGAAAATTTCAACAGATATTATTAATGAATTTTAATTAGAAGGTTGGAAACACATTTACAGAAAAAAATATTTGATGAGAAATGCTATGATTCAGGACTGAAGGGTATTCTGATGAGGTGATCCTCAATCAGGAAACAAAGTTTGTACTTGGGCAAGGCTGGACCATAGAAATATCTTCTGGCACCTCACATACCACAGAAATTTTAGTTAATTGCTGCTGCTTCCATGAAGTTCACAGGTATAATACAAACCTAATATCTTAAATAGATTCTTTATGAATGTCCATTAAAACTCCAGTAAAGATGATCATTTTACCAATTCCAATAGACCTTTGATTATGCATTGACGTCAACCAACTGCCATCTTAGAGGTAAAACGTTAGCAAAACAATCATACGCACAGACTTGTATGCGCGGCACACAAGTGGCCAATGAACGGCCGCTTTTTTACTTCAAGGTGAGGGCGCCGTACTGATATGACATCATGTGCATATAAGGTCTATGGATGAAGAGGCCTACAAACTCCACAAAATTGTCACGCCCTCTATAGACGATGAGACCTCTGACGTCACTCGAAAACCATAACATCATTCACGCGCATACCGCCGGGCAAAACCTTTGTGTTTTGGCAGCCAGCTAGAAAGTGTATGCACTCTTGCCATGACTACCGTCTTTTTGCCCGTCGAAACATGACGTATACAGTGTTTTGTCAACAGAGAGCGGTTTGAATGTAAACATTGGTCACATCGTTTATAGTCGTCTCTGATCACTATAAAAGGAGAAAACCACCTGTGAGTTGCTAGTGCGATGAAGCCACCAGTGTAGTGGTAAAACGTCACTGACAAATTTATGAGTTTGTTCTCCATTTTACATCCATATATTGGAATTGGTAAAACAAACATCTTTACTGAAATAATACCTACCTGTTTGTCTTCCTTTGTCCATCCGAGTCTGTGTTCCTCCTTCCACGCTCAACATCATCCGCAGAGTGTGAGCTAGGATTGATAGACATGGCCGAAGACACAGCCATATTACTGAGGGACCGATACTTGTGATAGCTCATAAAAGCCAACACTTTCTTGTCAATAGTCCCCTGATCCTGTTCCTGTTGAGAGGCCTTCTTCTGTTCCTGTTGAAGGGGCTTCTCATGTTCTGGTTGAGAGGTGGTCCAGTGGGTGATAGCCCATGATGCTGCTGCCATGACGGGGCACGTTGCAGTTGGGGCTTGGTTGCGGTACAGTGGTCTCGATGACGAGGCCCTGGTAATGCCATTTGGTTGACAGCCAAAGCTGCTTGGACCACTACTTGTGCTGTTGATTTGCCGCACCCGTGGATCTGCGAGGGCACCCTCAATGTCAAAAGCAGATACTCTCGGGCTGGTTCTAAACATCAACAAAATTATTCAATAGATGTTAAATTTGCATCTGGGATAAAGAATATTTATTGTTTACTTTACCCTTACATCGATGTGTGTTAGCACTGTATACTAAGTACTTTCCGAGTTCTGTGATTTTACTAAGGTGGGATTTGAACCCACGGCATTTACAATTCTCAGTGTCTTACCAAGTTTTTCAAAATGTTCAAATGCATTTAGCTAGCCTTGTTTAAGACACTGATTTACACTCTTTCATGGTGATTTGTGAAGGGATGTGTATAGCTGGTTATTTTTATCCAAATCAAACAACTTACAAATGATGCACCCTGATGAAAAATACAACCAAATTTTCTAAAATCTATCCCAGATGTAGATTTGGAACTTCAAGAAACAAACTCCTATCAATTTTCATTGTAAAATTTGTATGCCTGACAAGTATTTTTTACTCACTTTTTGTTGGATCGATATAAGATAGGATGCTGTTCTGCATGGACGTCATCATCACGAGGGCAAGAAGGAAGAGGGGCTACTTTGCTGGTGTACCTTCCTGCATAGGAGGTCTCGACAGCTCTCCATCTGTCCCATTCCTTGGATGACTTGGACTTCCCTTTTGGAGATGCCTTCCAGGCTACCTTTCTGGTCTCGACATTCGGCTTTGGTCTGTGGTGATCAATCTCTGTCCCAATGGTGATGGACTCCATGGAAACGTTTTCAGAAAGGTTCCTGTCGAACATCATTCGTGTGAAATTAAATACATTCAGCATGGCATTTTTCATTCAACAAGTGCGACATTGCTTTTAAAAGCATAAAATGTAGCTTACCAGAATATTGTAACCAGCCAAACTACATGTACCTTGTGACAGGAATAGTTTTTTACTGGTATCCTGCTCGATTCTGATGAGCAGGTAATTGTTGAGCATTATGCTCTGCTTAACAGCTCCATGAAATTGGGCCATGAGCAGTTCTCCTTTTCAGTGGTTTGGTAGACAAACAGGCCTCATACACTATAGTAGCTATGTTGGCAGTTATAATAATTAATAATAATAACATTAAATTATCATACATCTATACTACAGTAGCGCTTAAATCGCATGGGCGCCGCCATTTTTATCTGGGTGCCGCCATGTTGTTTTCACATCAAGTGGCGCCCGCACCCTGCTAAAATGATGCGTCCTGGGCTAATTTTCGGGGGTACCAATGGGTTGGGGGCATGTGTTGTTTGTGACGCCACAGTCAAAGCGTGAGCGTGTAGTAACTTTGGGATTGAGGGCAGGCGTCCTTTGTGATGTCACAGTCACAGCGCGAGCGTCCAGTAAATTTGCACGTACATACAGCAAAGAACAGTGCATGGGATCGAGGCACGACGACAGGACGAAGGCTGGTGGGGGTTATTAGAGCACATTGTGGGACAGGGAGAAGGAAGGGGCATGTAGTGTGCTACATCTATTGGAAGAGGGCGGGGGAATGGCAAAAAATGTAGGGAACATAGTAAAAGGGCTGGGAAAATAATAAGGAAAGGGGAAAAAGAAAAAGGGACTTATGATGACATTGGACAGGGAAAAAATAAACTGGACAGAGAAAAATACATTAAACGGAGAACCACCTGACTGGCGGCACCCGCAGGGAAAGGGGAAAGTTATAGGACGGCAAAAAGTGTAAAGAACAATTCACGGGCGGGATGACGGGAAGGAGGCACGGGTTAGATTTGGGATGGGGATAGGAGGTAGGGGCACAAAGTGGTACGTCTGTGGAACGGGGGACGGGGGAACGACAAAAATAGAAATGACGGAGATTGAAAACAGGGCTGGGGTAGGGATTGAACAAAGTTTAAAAGGGACTATCATGATATGGGAAATGGGACAGGAAAATATTAAACTGAATGGGGGGGGGAAATCAAGCCCATGAAACGGAAAAGAACCACAAACAGGACCCGCGCGAGCTGGAAAATATGAGTTATGGGCAAACAGTGGCAAGCAAAGAACAATGCCAATGCAGGGGATCGCGGGGACGGGAGGCACAGTGTTTTGTATTGTGACCCTGCCCAGCCACTTTAACCCTCCCCTGTACACAACGCTACACTTGCAGCATTTTACGTAGAGCTTTCTAGCGGGGTTGCCGCGCGAAGCGCGACATCCCGCTAGTAGTAGTAACAATATAGTGTAGGAGAGTCCCAATCAAAACTTGTAGCATTTTGGTACACCCCTGGTAAACAAAAGACACAGTAAAGTAATAAATGAATGATTTCAGACTTATATATTTTATTTTTTAAGAGAAGAAAAACAAAACAAGGGAAGACTCAAAATAATATTACTAAGTCAAGTAAAGTGTTTGGTTTTAAAATTACCTTTCAGTGAAGTCAGTGACCACATAGTTTGAAGCCTTCGACTGTTTTGACCGTACTAGTCCTCTCCGGTTCCCAAGTGACTTAAAAAAACCTGGCACCTTGGTAGGGAACATGGGTCGACTGTTCCTCTTTATAGTCTTCTCAGTCCCTGATACATGTTCCGGTGTTGCTGATCGCTCCTCGGGTTGGCTGAAATGTCCTGCAGGCATTACAGGCAGTCTTTGCTGACAAGACCTGTGGATTGGACTCGGTGGTGATGCTGGGCAGGATGAGTCTTGGCAGTCACTCAACAGCTCCACTGCTTGCATTTTGCCACTGAGGGGTAATTATAAAGGCATTGGCCCAATTTCATAAAGCTTTTAGCACAACCAAAATTGTTAAGCACAGAAAAATATTGCTAACCACAGCAAAGACGGTCAGCTAAAAATTCATACATATTACATATTTTGCAACAGATGCCCCACCCATTTGCATTTTTTGCATAGCAAAGAAATTAACTTTGTCAAGCAGGATTTTCTGCTTAACAGAACAGATGAATGAAATTTAGCCACGGTCAGTAGTAATAACAAAACAATATTCCCCAAACAAGTATTTTTTGACAGTAAACATTCCCATTGGCATCTATTTGATTAAAATCGAGGACAACTTCCTACCCGCAGCGCTGTGATATCCGACCATCCGCCCTGGGCGAATAATTCGAATATCCGGTTAATGGCAAATTATAGGTTTTCCGCGATAACCGGATATCCACAATGGGCGCGAATACCTATTTATAAACCGGATAGTCCTGTAATTACAACCAAGTAACCGGATATTACTATTATCCGCGATCGTCGGGGCGACAACTGATAGAAATTGAGTTGGTCTTTGAAAATCGTTCTGTAACCGTTTGTTGTAAAATTTATATGGTTAGAAAGATATTGTAAAAGTAGAATACAATGATCTACACATATATGCCTCGAAATTGCGTGGTTTTCTTTTTACCCTGTCGACTAACACGGTCGGCCATTTATGGGAGTCAAAATTTTGACTCCCATAAATGGCCGAGCGTGATAGTTCGCGACGTAAAAGGAAAACCGTGCAGTTTCGAGTGATACTTGTGTGGATCATTATATTCTACTTTTAAAACATCTTTCTAACCATATGCATTTCATAACAAACGGTTTCAAATGCTTTTAATAGACCAACTCGTCCGATCCAAGGCAACGTGTTCCTTTAAGACAGCATAAAACAACATACGTAAGTATTAAAGAGTTAAAACAATGACATTTCTGACGTAATTTGTTCAAAGATTATGAAAGTTTTCCATACAGTCAATCACGATCAAAAGAAAAAGCAAATCGCCATCTTTAAATTAGATCCGGTTATTTTTATGAATGAACCGAGTGACACTGTCTAAAACTAATATCAATCCGCCCAATCAATTTTCATTTTTATTTTTTTAATAGCGCCTCTAGCGGCGGCAAAAAGGTATTCGAATATCCGGTTAGTTTCGGAAAGTTGGCCAGCAGTTAACCAAATACCAAAATTCACTATTTGCCCAGCACTATTGCACAGGGCTGATCGCATCATATCCTACTAGAAAAATCAGTCATCATGATGACTTAATTTGGTCATCAATGCAAAAGAGGCATCAGAGGCATCAAAAGGGCAGCATTTGGAACCCTCAAATAAAGAAACAAATAGGGATTTAAAGTCATCAACAGTCATCATAATGATGACTATTTGATGAAACAGGCATCAAATAGTCATCATTTGTGATCAGGCATCACAACCGATGACTCTTTGATGCCTGATCACAAACAGTCATCAGTTATCGGGCATCAAATAGTCATCCAACAGTCAATCAGGAACCAAACAGGCATCAGTTGGGATCAGGCATCAAACGGACATCAAACAGTCATCAGTTGGGGTCAGGCATCAAACGGGCATCAAACAGTCATCAGTTGGGATCAGGCATCAAACAGGCATCAAACAGTCATCAGTTGGGGTCAGGCATCAAACGGGCATCAAACAGTCATCAGTTGGGATCAGGCATCAAAACAGTCATCAGTTGGGATCAGGCATCAAACAGGCATCAGTTGGGATCAGGCATCAAACAGGCATCAAACAGTCATCAGTTGGGGTCAGGCATCAAACGGGCATCAAACAGTCATCAGTTGGGGTCAGGCATCAAACGGGCATCAAACAGTCATCAGTTGGGATCAGGCATCAAAACAGTCATCAGTTGGGATCAGGCATCAAACAGGCATCAGTTGGGATCAGGCATCAAACGGGCATCAAAAGGCATCAAATAGTCATCAAAAGGCATCAAAGAGTAATGAATTACATGTATGCAAGAAAAAAAAAACATAAAAGCACAATAATTCACTCCAAATGCAGCATATTGAAATACAAATACAACCCTGGTTGCTTCCTTTATTCTATTGTTGCGTTAAAGACGTGCTTGAAAAAAAATGTCAAGTCATGAGTTTTGCTGAATCTTATTCACTTCAAATGTTTTCAATAAATAAGGAAATCGAGACATATGATTATAAATAGATTTACGAAAAGCCTCATTACATTAATCAATCTGAAATCATTAGAGCTGGGAATTTGTAAAGCCACTACGTGCAGCGTGGAGGTAAAACAAAGCAAACTCCCATAAATGACGCACGCTCTCAACGCCAGAAGTATTTTTATTTTTTCAAAACCTTGAGGTTGGGGCCTTAAAAAACATTCTGCTGAGGTACGTGTTTATTAAAAGTTACAGGCATTATATTTATAAAAAATAAATTTTAAAAAAAACCTTGTCTACTCGGCCTTAGATGAACGCCTGGCATTGTAACAGGCACTGTTGATGATTCGGACGATTTCTGTCTTCTTCAAAGGTTGGATTTTGTATTCAACCGCAAGTTTAGACATGAAACCTTGAAAAGAAATAAATATGAAAGAAAATCTATTAAACAAATTTTCATAAGAGAGAGCAAAGATTTTAAAAGCACTAAACATCTGCATCCGTGTTTTATCTGTCATGGCAAAATTGATGTATGTTGTGTAGCCACAAGCCCTGTGGTTTTTGGAGATTGCCAAACTGGAACTACCTGTTATTGCATGGGACTCAAATGACAATATATAAAGTATTTTTGTACTCAAAAGTGCAAAGAAAAATAATTGCTCATGCATGAGCTTGAGGTATTATCTTGTTGAGAAAGAGGATGTAAGTGTACTCCAGATATCTAATAGTTACATACTTTTAACAGCTTGAACAGCACTCTCTGGTAGGGCCTCTCGGCTGTCTTCTTTTCCTCTTTGACCCTTGCAGCATGATTTACTAAGTTGTTCCCTAGAGAACAGCGTCAAAAGGAGGTTCCTGACAACGACCTTTAGTCCCTTCGTCTCCTTTTCCCCAAGTGATGCCTTAACTGCATCCAGTTGTTTCTCAGTGATAAACACTCCTGGATGGATTTGAACTTTTTGAATGCCACAGCTCTAATGAAGGATCAAAATAAAGAAAAGATAAATTAAAGTTACACTAACAAAACTTCATTTTCAATTTGCACAAAGAATAATGAAGAGGTTTAAGTCCTGGTTCAGTCAAACTTTATTTCCACAATTCCACAATCCAAACTCGTTTTAAAATATTCCCGGTCAGTTTAAATTCTTGTTGCCTGTCAAACAAACACAATGACAATGTATCATTTACTGTTATATCAGTAGATCCTTCGGTGGGTTTAGAACTTGTTGTTTTTCATTGTTTAATGGGTATGCCCGCCCCCCCCCCCCACTTTAAAGCAAATCATAAGTTTTGGATTGTGACTGGCAACCCAGACCAATCAAAGGTGCTATTTGGGAGGATGAAACTGCAGGCCTGGAAAGCTCAGGTGGTAGAGTGCTGATATGGTAAAACATAATACCTGAAACAAAAAAATGAAAACAAAAATACGTACATCAGTTTCCTTGCACCACTGCCATTCAGGGGTCAAGCTCGGTGCTTCCTCAGTCACGTCCCGTCTTCTTTTGTCAAGTAATGTAGATGCCTCTGACGGTGGCATGGGGTCTGCTGGAGGTGTGGACAGGTCCGTCGGTGGTGCAGAGGACACTGTTGTGGGCTGGGAAAAAAAATACATGTATAATCAGATCATTCAGTGTTGAACTAATCTGATTTGCCCACTAACAAAGTAGTGAGGAATAACTGTCTAGAAATTGTCTTTGTCTTCATCTGCCAAATAGCCTTGCATACATGTTCATGTTTATTTATGTTTTTATAATCTTACACCTGCCTTGTCTAGACCCAATCCTCATTCATGGGACTGTTCCTCGTACCAAGTAAAATTTCTTTGGTCCTGTTGCAAACTATTGATTGATTGATTTTGAATGTTATTTTATATAACAAAATTATAAAATAAAGAAATATTTAATAGGCATCCACATTTGTCTTACTTCTCTCAGACATCTGGTTGCTATTCATCTTTAGTAACGAGGGACTTCACAGCAAGGCAACAGGTTGGCTCGATAGCAACTCGACCATTGACGGGATGTCATCGGAGAACAAAAAGGAGAGGTTCTTAACAATGATGTTATCTGCCAAGACATCTTCATGTCGTTGACTCGTAGCTTTTTTGCCTTCAGTCTGGATGTTGAATTCCTTCAACTATAGTTTCCGATCTCTGATGCAAATGTTACATCTGACAGGGTAGTACTTAACGACGGATCATCAATTTGCCTGTGCCGGCTTTTACACTTTTGTGCCGGCTTTTAGAGTCTGTAAAAACAGGGCGCAGATACACAGTCTACATTAATTTCCAAATATTCTTGTGCCCATCTATTGTAAATCTGGGTTTTAGAAATAACAACAAATTTATTGTCCTATTAATTGATAGGCACTAAGTTTAGTTATCTTTTGGTTTGAGTCAATTTAAAACAAAGGGTGTTTCATTCCCCCCCCCACACAAATAAATAAATAAATAAACAATTGCTATGTGAAATTCATGTTTCTCAATGTTATGACACATTCACTGTGTTACTAGAATAAAATATCTAGAAAAATTACATTTGATGGATGCATGTTTTGAAACATTATAATAAATGTTGGCATAAAGCCTGTTTAATTTGTTGACTGAGCTTGGGTAATGACATTTTCGGTCTGAATATATTTACCGGTATATTGTTTTCAGGCATCAATTCACTGACCCATTATAAAACTACATGTACATGTACATGTGTGTACTAGTAACTATGTAAGCCGACGTTTTTGTTAGCTGAAGTTATATTTTAAGCCTGGCATGTGTCCTAAATACTTCCAATCCATGACAAGTTAATTTGCCAAGCAGCTATAACCACATTTAACTTAGGCCTAACCCTTGTTTACCCAGGTACAACCATACCTCCATGGTACAACACTACGAGAGTCGAGATTGTGCGACCAACCCAGTCACTAAACGCACCCGACAACCGCACCATTTTCACGGCACACAAATCTGCTGCGCGTGCCTCCGAACGCGTTACAAGTGAAATTACGCGGTGTCAAATTACAAAAGCCCAAGTCGACCTTGACGAGAATTTCACATTGAACCGTCCAAAAAATTCAAGCTGTCTAACTCAAACCAACGTCATTCTTGAAAAAACCTGAAAACTCTAATTACATGATGAGATTTTCATAAGAAAAGCCGTTTTAATACACTCTACGTTTTCATTTTGTTGTTTTTTAGAGGTGCTTCGGCTGGGGATTTGTGATGATAAAACAGACCAAAACCGATTATTTACCGTCAAGTGCGTCCAAGAATATCAAGCCCTACGTCTGATCTATGCATATTCAGAGAGCAAGACTTATCCTAGAATGATGATCGGATAATGGGGAATCGACTGGGGGTAATAAATATTCATTAGGCTTTCATTCCGGTCGGTTTTTACTACCCCTTTCATTGACTTTCCGTTTAGAAACTTCTGGAAATTCAGAGCCCGCGATACCATTCTGACCGCGCGCGGGCGCCCTGTTTCTCGCATTGTTTACATAAATCGCGCGTTGTTTTGCGAGGACGCTAACGCGCAAGGTCAAACCCGATGTCGCACGGCGTATATCCTCGGGAACTACGTGCTGCTGCGTTGATGCATCCTGGGTCAATTTCGGGGAACCCATGGGTTGGGGGTATGTGTTGGTGGCGTCACAAGTCAAAGCGCGAACGTGTTTCTTTGGGGTTGGGAGCTACCCTTGGGTTGTCAGGGGGTCTGCTTTGCTTCTTCCCTTTGTGATGTAACAGTCATAGCACGAGTGACCAGTAACTTGGCGCGTACAGTGGAAGCAAACAACAATGCACCGGATCACCATGGGGAATAACAGAGGCCTACGCGACGGAAGTGGAGGACTGGAGGTTATTATAAGAGCTTGTGGGACAGGGAGAGGGAATGGGCAAAAAGTGTGGTATGCATGTGTGGGAAGGGGGACGGGGAAACAGCAAAAAACGAAGGGAACAAATTAAAAGGACTGGGGAAATAATATGGAAAGCAGGAAAAAAAGGTAATAAATAATAAACTGAACTGGAAAAAATACATGAAACAAAAAAAGAACCACTAGCGTAACCCGAGCGCAGAATGGGAAGACATGAATTAAGGGCCAGCAAACAGTGGTCCATTCAATGGACAATCCATGCACGGGAGAGGCGAGAGTTAGATTTGGGACAGGGACGGGAACTGGGACAGGAGGAGTTAGGGGCACAATGTGGGACAGGGAGTTGGGGAAAGGCAAAATAAATGGCGTTACAAAATAAACGGAGACTGGGCATATAATAAGAGAAAGGAAAACAAGAAAAGGGACTTGAAAGCGATACAGGACAGGGAAATAATTAACTGATGATCGGGTACAACATAAACGAAACAGTAAAAGGTGGGCAAGTGTCTGCTTTCACAAAGCACTGAAAGGTTCATCGTTACACCGAGTGTCCCTAACTACTTACTAGCAACATTTAGCCGATGTTAGTAACATAAAACACCAACATGGGTAGAATGTTAGTTTGCTACACTTCAGTGACAATGCCTCTATCGGCTGTCAATGAAACACCAACACAACTGTGCCACAGTTGGGCAGGCCCATTTGTAGTTTGACAAGCTTATTGTTAGTTGGGCGGCCCATTCGAAGTTGGGCGGCCCATTCGAAGTTGGGCGACCCATTCGAAGTTGGGCGACCCATTCGAAGTTGGGCGATACATTTGAATTTGGGCAGCCCATTTAAAGTTGGGCAGTCCATTTGAAGTTAGGGCAGTCCATTTGTAATGGGCAGCCCATTTGAAGTTCGGCAGGCCAATTTGAAGTTTGGCAGGCCAATTTGTAGCTGGGCTGCAGTTGGTTTGACCCATTTGCAGTTTGGTCAGGCCTAACTGCAGTTGGTCAGGGCCAAACTATAATTAGGCAGATTATTCTACAATTGGGCCACAACATAGCTAAAAGAAGTTGTACACACTACATAAAACTAGTACTCAAACATACACTATCAAAACTAAATTTATTATGGTATCTGTAAAGGAATAATTTAGAGTAAGATTGAGTTTGCTTGATCACTGATGACACAACACAGATTCATGATTTATCTTGTACGGCCAAGTTTCCGCGGCATCATGGCTTTTTTTTTTAATTGAAATAAATAAACTGATCGCAATAAATCAAATTATGCCCATTTGTCAGAACCAAGTTCTAAAACAAACAGAAATAAGTCCTGAAACCAGAATCCTTTGATATCTAATTCAATTAAACTGTACGCGTTTTATTTTACATTCAAAATTATTACAAGGCAATTATATCAAAATAAAATTAATAAATGATATAAGTTAAATACAATCTTTGTTTGAATTCAAGGAGCTTCCTTAAGAAGTCACAGTTTTCTGAGTACTCTCTTTCTTTCTTTCACTGATATGTAACTTTCACATTAAATCTTCAAACACAAATTGTTACCAAACACTTTTAATCTTATCTAAATTTCACTTCAACTCAGTGGCTGTCAAATTACCTTCCCTATTTGTTTACTAAAAGTATTCATAAAGCTTTTAAGACTGGTTGAAGTCGCAAACATCATACCACGCACCGATCTTTGGTGTAACCAGTAGCGGAGAAGAATGTTTGGCGAGTAGAAAATGTAACTTTGTATCTAGGGGTTGTTTACTTTGCGCGCAAAAGACTGTACCGTGATTTTAGAGTTTAAATGAACACAGGACCGCCTACGATAAACGTGTTTCTGTATGGATAGAAAAGTTTCCCAATGGAAATTCTCAAATGCAACTTTAGCTAACTATGAACTTAATTTCTTTTCTGGAAGTTTGCACCTGGCTTAATTTGCTTATTTGTATTTTGCACAATTGCATGATATTCTCAAAGTCTTTGATTTATTTAACAATGACTAAATTAGATTACAAACTTTGAGAGGGAAAGACTAGGCCATTTTCATTATAGCAAAGCCCCCAAAGGTATTTTTCCCGTGAAAAAATCTTACTTAGGAACTTTTGAAGGGTCCGAGGCTTCTAATCACTACTACTACCTAGACAAGCACAGCTTTGTGTAAAAAAGTTTATCTAGTTGAAGGTAATAGCATTCAAGGCTGTAAAAAAGTGTAAGAAGGAGCAGCCCACTGATGACTGGGGGAAGACTGTCCAGGGACCAGCATGACCAGGGCCCAATTTCATGGCTCTGCTTACCACCGAATTCTGCGCTTACGTGCTCACGATTCCCCGCTTACGTGCAAGCGCCAAACTTCTACGCTAGCCTTGTAATAATAATAATAAGCGACATTTAATAATAAGCGTAGAAATGCATAGTAACGCGGCGTACGCACGCGCAGAAGCCAAAATACGCAGCTAACCCGTAAAATAATATGGTAAGCAGAGCCCTGCAATTTCATACAGCTGCTATAATAATATTATAGCCTGTTTGTTAGCACAACAAAATTGCTTAGCATGAAATTAAAAACAGGATTTACCAAATTTCCCTTGTTGCATATTGCTCGTTACTGCTGGTGTGGTATTCAGCTGTTGCTTGCTTAATTTTAAATCCTTAAAATCACGTGGAAATTTGGTTGGTAATCCTGTTTTTAAATTTAATCAAGGCAAAAATTTGATGTTAAGCAAATTTTTGTGCTCAGCACCACTACAGTATATGAGTGACTATGACTTATGAATATGAGTATGATCATGAATATGATTGAAATTGGGTTTGTAAAAATGTAAATCATTAATCCTGGTCTTAACTTCTTACCTCATTTCCTGTCCGTCCTCATCACAATCTCCAAGGGAAACTTTCCCATGCGGGTTCACTTCATCTAATCCCTCGTCGTCATAGTCAGGCTCAACGTCCGGTTGACGGAGACAGAAAGCGAGAGGGCATGTGCGTTTACCACATCGGCCACGCCGACCACGCGGGCTGCAGGACGTCCCGGGCCCCTTGGCTAGGTCCTTCTTCGTAGCCCGCTGCTCTTCTTTCTTCGGACTCGTCGTCCCCCGTGCGGTCTCATTTCTTCGAACTGACCGCACCACAGCCTTCAATAAAGACTTCTGGTTGACGTTCAACATCGCTAACACTAGTAACAGAAGTTACAGATACCAAGTTGCTTGTGAAATTATTGTTTCTCAGTGAATTACTGGAAATAAAAATCAAACGATTTGCTCTCTTCGCTGTAAAAACCCGTGCTTTCAACAATAATACGAACTTCGTTGTTTGTTTGTTTGTGTGTGTGAACTCCACTAATAAAACAACAAACAAAAAAACAGGTTCGCGTACGTCAAGTTGCCACTTCTTATACGCGCGCGTGAGCAACAAGACAATGGTATGCAAATCAGAATTATTGGTAAAATAATATATAAAATTACTATATTTTTACCAAAGAGCTTAATGTTGCATTTATAGCTACAAAACTATTAATTTTGTATTCGTGACGTCACAGTTGGAGAACTAGTTACCAAAGATAGATCAAAGAGCGCCGTATGATGGTTGTGTTTTTCAACAAGAACCTTACTCTTTTTTTTTTTACTTCCGCTCTGCAGGGCAACAATTATTGGCATAAAACCTAACTTGGTAACGAGTAATGGGGAGAGGATGATAGTATAACAAATTGTGAGAAACGGTTCCCTCTGAAGTGGAGTAGTTTTCGAGAAAGAAGTAATTTTCCACGAATTTGATTTTGAGACCTCAGATTTAGAATTTGATGTCTCTAAGCATCTGACAGCACACAATTTCGTGTGACAGGTGTTTTTCACAGATTGGTTATTTCACGTTCGAAAATAATGACACCAACTACACATTCGCAAATTTTAGTGGTCAAAATATTTTCGAACATGTAGCTGGTACATGAACACCAACTACACGTTCAAAAATTTTAATGGTCAAAATAATTTTGCCCGTATAGTTAGTGTCACCGACACAAACTACTCGTTCGAAAATTTTAATGGTCAGAATAATTTCGCCCGTGTAGTTGATGTCACTGACACGAACTACTCGTTCGTAATTTTTAACGGTCAAAATAATTTCGCCCGTGTAGTTGATGTCACTGACACGAACTACTTGTTCGTAAATGTTAACGGTCAAAATAATTTCGCCCGTGTAGTTGATGTCAGTGACACGAACTACACGCGCGAAATTATTTTGACCGTTAACATTTACGAACGAGTAGTTCGTGTCAGTGACATCAACTACACGGGCGAAATTATTTTGACCGTTAAAAATTACGAACGAGTAGTTCGTGTCAGTGACATCAACTACACGGGCGAAATTATTTTGACCGTTAAAAATTACGAACGAGTAGTTCGTGTCAGTGACATTAACTACACGGGCGAAATTATTTTGACCATAATAATTGTTGAACGTGTATTTGGTGTCCATGTACCAACTACATGTTTGAAACTATTTCGACCATTAATATTTTCGAACGTGTAGTTGGTGTCATTATTTTCGAACGGCGCTACACGATCTTTATACAGAAATTATAAAAATCATTCATTATATGAAAATAAACAAATAAACCCGTACGAAATTGACATTCATAAATTAAGTTCATTTGAAATTATTTTAATCAATTTGAACATGGTAGTTTTATTCAAAAAATATGCTTATCTTGATCAAATTCAAATCTTTAAAACTTTTCAGAATGGTCGTATTCCGTCACATGGGGGCGTACTCTCAAAATCGTCTGCTAATTTTGCAAGATGGCCGACGTTCCAGAAAACGCACCTGAACGTAAGCAAAATTACTTTCCTTTTATTGGTGTCAAGAAGTAACTCAAGTCTTCACAGTTGGTGTATCTCAACATATGTACAAAATAACAAACCTGTGAAAATTTGAGCTCAATCGGTCGTCCAAATTGCGAGATATTTATAATATATTAATGAAAGAAAAAAACATTGCCTTGCTTGGTGGATTGTCACACATAGTTTATACAAACTTAAAAGTTAAAAGTTGTGTGCTTTCAGATGGTTGATTTCGATCCACCTCAAATTCTAAATCTGATTCTGAGGTCTCGAAATCAAGTTCGTGGAAAATTACTTCTTTCTCGAAAACTACGTCACTTCAGAGGGAGCTGTTTCTCACAATGTTTTATAAAATTATACTTATCAACCTCTCCCCATTACTCGTAATCAAGTAAGGTTTTATGCTAATAATTATTTTGAGTAATTAAATTACCAATAGTGTCCACCACTGCCCAAACCTTCCCCCACCCACAATTGTCAATCCTAACCCAAACCCTACCCCTAACCCTACCCCTACCCCCACCACCCTACCCCTAACCCTATCAGTATATTTATGATATTCTAAGGGTCTAACCCTATCCCTACCCAAAACCCTAATACCCTCAACCAGAATTTACAATTTTATTGTAAATTGCACACGGGTTAAAACAAAAACATCAGAAGCGTTATTGATAAAAAATACGCTCATTTATTATTCATAATTTGTCTTCAGTGCAGGAATATATAGGGTACATGAGGATACGCTTGATTTAAAAGAACTTTTTATCTTTGGAAAGTTTTGGCTAACTAAAAAATAAAACAGTGCGCATCACAACAACAAGCAATGACAAGGATGTCAATCATTCAGTGAATCACACTAGCCCCCACCAAAATCATGATCATCAGCAGAACACTGCACTGCTGACAGTGACATAATATGCGACTGTGTTTATTAAATTAGTAGACACAAAACTAGCGTATTGGTTGTTTATAAGTTGAAGTAACTACTTATCATCAGTCAAATCAGCAATGTTTCATTATTTTATTTTGTCAAAGGACTGATTACTGAAAGCAATTATGCAATTTATGAATAAACTGAAAGGAAGAAAAAAGCTGCACAAAATGCTTTTTGAAAAGCTGTAGTGTAGATTAGATTGTCATCAAAAAGCCATCCTTCTTGCTTTTGTTTTGCAGAATGTCCAGGAACACAGAGTGAATTAGCCGGCAAGCAGTCAGCATGTCAGGGCTGTCCAAACCAGGACATTTGTGCAAGTGGGCTACCCGCAGCACCCGACCCAGGTAAACCTAGTGGTGAATGTTGTTGGATAATTTTGTACACATTGAATAACACTTTACTTTATATAGGTCCCTTGCAATGGCCGCCATTGCTGGTGAAATTGGCGCCTGAAAGGCTACGTATCATTGCCCATTGGCTGAGCATGCTGAAGGAGAGGTGATCTGAGAGTCTCGCACACACGTATGTAGGGCCTACACGTGATCACTTTGTGCAGTCCATCTATTTTGGTTAGCAACAATCTACGAATTTCATCCACTATTAAACATCCCAGGAGTCAATCATTGGTATCCCCCGCCCCCCCCCCCCCCCCCCCCCGAGGAGAACATTTTGGTAGTTTGATTAGCATTATTAATAACGTTTGTTTGTTTTTCTAAACAGCAATTGAGGAAATCCAAGAGCGAATGTCTTCTGTAAAGCACAAGATTCTAGTGCTATCGGGGAAAGGAGGGGTTGGCAAGAGCACCTTCACAGCTCATCTGGCGAGAGGGTTGGCAAGAAATGAAGAAACACAGGTATGGTATTTTGAGTGTGATCTACCTGCCACTTTTTGCACTGGATCAGGTATTTTAACCATTTATTGCCGGCAGACCTGTACATAAGCAAAACATGTCAAACATGCAAACAGAAGTTTGGTAGACACTTTTTTTTAAAGTTCCACCAGATACTGGACTGGTCTTTAATAATAACTAGTTTATACACCGCACATTTTTACAATAACATACACTCGGGTCATTGGGCCAGTAACATCCCTTTAATTTTTCTCAGGTCCATAGGGAGTATTCAACCCTGAGCCATGGTGCTCGAGTGGCATTTTCAGACACAATATCATCCTCTACCCTCGCAGGTACCCATTTATACCCCTGGGTGAAGAGAAGCAATTATAGTAAAGCATCCTGCTCAAGGAAACAAGTGCCATGACCGGGATTCGAACCCACACTCCGACGACTTAACCACAAGAACTTTAATTTGATTCTCTTGACCGCTCGGCCAAGTCACACCACTATCAGTGTATGACGAGAGGTTTTGATTAACAAACATCGATTTTTGTGTGCGCAGGTGGCAGTATTAGACATTGATATTTGTGGACCATCAATCCCTCGGGTAATGGGTCTTGAAGGAGAGCAAGTTCATCAGAGTGGATCCGGATGGTCACCGGTGGTGAGTCAAACCTGGGCCCATTTTCAAACATAAAATAATTTTTTTTTTTAATTGCGAAGGACGCGGCTACAACGTGTTCGAGAAGCAGGCATGCAAGGGCGCATTCAGCTGCCAGCCACATCAACCCATTATGACCACAGAGCACAGCCAAGATCAAAAGTGTTTGATTTTTTCCCTGAGGGAGGAAAACCGGATAGCCTGAAAAACCATCGTGGCACAGCAGAGAACCAACGCACAACTCAACTCACATATGGCCCCAACCGGGAATCGAACCGGGGTCACCTTGGTGAGAGGCGAGCGCTTTTACGCACAAGCCAACCGTGCCACCATTGCTTGATAATCGGGGATAAAGAATATTATTAAATTTTTACGCTTACACCGATGTCTGTAAGTGCTATTTACTCTGTTATTTCCCAAGTTCTGTAAAAAAAAAACAGGCATATTTTTTCGCTGGGATTGAAACACATGACCGCAGTCTGAATCCTATATTTTAGCAGGAGCTACATCTGCTTAAATCAGATTTGTCATACACTTCTCAGCAGTGCCGAATTTCATGGCAATGTGTACCCAAGAATTTGGCACTTACTAACCAATACAATTACAAACTTAACATGGATTAAAAACTAGTTCAGCCAGTTTTCACTTCTAGTGTCATCTAGGTAGAAAATGAAAAATTGACTATTGTCATCCATTGTTTCATTTGACAGTATGTTGAAGATAACCTGAGCGTGATGTCAGTTGGGTTTCTCCTGAGCAGTCCAGATGATGCAGTTATATGGAGAGGCCCAAAGAAAAACGGTACAGTATTAAGCAGAAATTATGCTCACTAGGAATCTTCACTATAATTGCTTCTCTTCACAGCAGCGCGAGAGATCCACAGCAGCCCAGGGCTGTATACTCCAATTGGAGATGACAAACCCATGAACAAGAAAACTGCTTTATAACAAAAGTACATACCCTGTACTGCCACTTCCCAGGCTGTAATCAAAACTTGAGTATGATCCCTGGTGATCCGGTATTGAAACATTAACAGGAGACTGTCAACTTATGGAGATTGCTTATTAGGACCCGTTAACACCTTATTTGGTAGAGCCCCGAAACATTAATCTGGAGGTTGCAGGTTTAAATCCTGTTCACGTCAAGTTTTCTTGGTTTACCCTGAAAAATAAAAATAAACATATTTCCCTGCTGCATAAAAAAGTGCTTTTGATGGTTATCCATTTAAGTATTTTGAGCTTCACTGCTCAACATCTTTCTGACTTTGTGTCCCAATTGTTTCTATTAGAGAGCAGAAAACATTGTTTCATAGTCAAGCTATTCAGAAATGGTTTAGAAACACATTTGAACTGAAAATCTTTGCCCCCAAGATGGGACGTGAAGTTGTTGGTCCCGCGTGTTGTGTAAAGCCCATAAAAGAACCCAGTGAGTGCATTTATCGAAAAGAGAAGGGGTCCTCCCGGGTGTTCCTGGTTTGATTGGCAGCACATTGCACCACCGCACCATGTGAACCATTACATTGTGCTATGTAAACGGAGTATACATGTAGGTCTCATAATTCAAAAGTAGTCCCACATGCCTTACTGAAAAATTACTGAATATTAAAGCGCCATGAGCGTCACTGGGTGACAGATATGAGTGCGCTATTATTATTATCATTAACAAGCATTACTTTGTGTTTGTTGTTGATTTCAGGTCTTATTAAACAGTTCCTGCGTGATGTGGATTGGGGCGATACCGACTACCTTATAGTAGACACCCCACCAGGGACATCTGATGAACACCTGTCTATTGTACAATATCTCAGCTGTACCAATGTAGACGGGGCAGTGCTTGTTACTACACCACAGGTAAACACTGCTTTTTCATGTCAAACTATGTTAGGAACAGTGATTCAATTTGGGGAGTAACAAGTGTGCATAAAATTAACAGTTGCCATGTACGCTTCCACTAATTGACCCAACTCACCTGGGTTAAAGGATGTCATGGCTGAGCGGTTTAGAATCCAGATCATGACACTTGTGAGGTGCCCTAACTGGGGTGCGTTCCACTTGCACAAACAGATCAAAACTGTTTGGGCAAACTTTTTTTATTGCTGGAACGTTTGGTTGCATGCTTTGTGATGTCAATACAGCAGCGCTCTGTAACATCATGTGTATTAGTTGTTTGTAACGTTGGTTTACTTCAGTCCTCTTTTGCATATCATGACATCAAAAAGTAAAATTTTTATTTCAACTCTACCTGACTGCGTTATCAACCACCGAAAAAACACTAGAACCCAAAACACTAGAACTATTTTCATGACAAAATAATATCATCTACGTACCCACTAGCACCTTAGAAGTGCGTTCACCTTTTGTTGCTAACATTCGCCAAAGTTGGCGGTGCTCAGCTTGTTCCAGTTGAAATTGTTGGCGAACATCTGAAATGATGACGCACGAGGAATGCACCCCTGTGTGATTCAACTCCAAATGATAACTTATCCAAGCTGTGCATCAATGCAGACAATGGGATAAATCAACTTTGAAAATTTGGTTATAAGTATAAATTTCTCTTTTTTCTGCAACTCTGTTGTAACTGTAGGAAATCTCTTTGATGGACGTTCGTAAGGAAATCACATTCTGTAAGAAGGTCAACTTGCCAATCTTGGGAGTTGTTGAAAACATGAGCGGTTTCGTCTGCCCCAAATGCAAAGTGAGTACCAAACTGCAATTTCAGTTCTTTATTTATTTTTTTTTTTATTACATTTCTGTGCCTAGTGTACATCAAATAAAACTAATATAATAGTAAATTATTGTATGGCGCCTTAAGCCTGGTTCATACTTACTTCCTGCGAATGCGTACACAAATTATATGTCAAAGTCCTCTTTTCGCTGCAAATGTTTGTGATAGTTGAACACATTTCGACTGTTGCTAATTATTTGTTGCGAATTTGTGACAGCGAATAGCATTCGCAGGAAGTATGAGTGTCGGGCTTAATGCGAGGGCCTCAAGGCACTTTACAGATGAAAAAAAGTAGCAAAAACTTAAGTTAAACAGCAAAAGCCAAAAGAGACAAGTCAGGAAAAAGGTCTACAGTAAAATTACTCAAAGCCTAAAATAACAAGTACTTTAAAGGCACTGCACATCATTGGTAATTACTCAAAATAATTTTTAGCATAAAAACTTACTTGGTAACAAACAATGGAGAGCTAATGATAGTATAAGACATTGTGAGAAAAGACTGGCTCTGAAGTAACATAGCTTTTGAGGAAGAGGTAATTTCAGGCATTCGATGGGATATGTTTTTTTTTTTTAATAAAGACTCACTTAGCTATATTTAAGACTGATTTCCACTGTGGTCCTGCATTCTTCAATGCATTTTAGATTTATATTTACTACTGGCTCAACTTATTTTATAGCACACCTCTTGCTGGTTGTTGTTCTGGTCGACTGAACCCGGTCACATTAGTTAATTTTTCTATTTTATTATACTTCACACTTGCAAAATACTAAAAGGAATTAAATGATCTAAGAATTCTAACATTAGTACTATGACTGAGAAAACAAAGATAAATACAAAGATTTAAAATTGTATAAAATACCAAACCAGTGAGTAGCATGGAGTAATAGTTGACCAACACCTCTACAAGGCCATCCTTCAATAACAACAACTGTCAACTAATAACTGCCCTTCTGATAAAAAAAAAGGAGGCATGAAAGTCTTTCATGGTAATTTTTAGATATTTATCTAACATTTTTTTTTATTTGTGTTTAATAACATAAAAGTTTATAAAATCCTGTACCATACATGTACGTAGGTCAGCCCTTGTACTTTCGTCCTCTTTTCAAAAGGACAAAGATCATGATTGCAAGGGGCACCGCCACCAGGGCCCAATTTCATAAAGCCTACAGTCAGCACAAAAAATTACAAAGCTTTTGCTCATCAAAATAGGTTGCCATTCAGAATAGCATTTGGTTACCATATCTGTGACTGACTGCATGGTACCCTTACCATTTCTTGCTGAGCCAAGTTGCAGAATATTCTGTTTAACAGGTTCATTAAATTGAGCCCATAAGGTTGGCACACCCCTCAAACATTAACTAATCTATGACAACAATTTAATAAATATACATTAGATAATAATTAATATTGACGTTACAGCTCTCCTTTGCAGCGATATTCGCAAGTGATTTGAGTAGAGTTGAACTGCTGCAAAGTATTCGTTGCGAATTTGTGATGTCAATATTCGCTTCGCATTCGGAGGAAGTATGAACCGGGCTTAAATATAAAAAAACAGCCACTTCTTACACATTTACTCGTCTAATAGATGAGAGAAGAGCTTAAGGTGCAAGGCCTCGATGAGTGTCTGTATTGCTCAACCAACAAATTTGTGCAACAAGGGTGTGCCCCCCCCCCCCCCCCCCCCGGACTTAAAGTTATTGTACCCAAACCAAATTGCTGAAGGACATTTTTGTTTTCAATGTTTGAAATGTTTATAAAAGTCAGAGAAAGTGGACATTAACTACCGATCTGCATTAATCAATAACACATGTCACATTTGGTTAAACATCAGGGCCCAATTTTATAGCGCTGCTTAGCAGTCGATTTTGTGCTGTTTGATTTCAATTTCATAGCGCTGCTAACCGTAAGCACACAAGAAGGCATGCTAACCTTCCGGTGCTTACCTTACAAAAATAAATGACGTCACAATACAAATCAATGGTGAACGCGTAATGTATGTATGGCCGCCAAATTTTTCTGCTACAGTAAGTACCAAAATTTGCTTACCGTTAAGCAGCTCAATCGAATTGCGCCTAGGGCAACCATTCATTCTACCTCCGTCCCTCAGATTCAACCATCTGCCCCCATGAAGCATCAGTCCTGTGGTATATACCACTCCAACGCTCTATTTATGCCCAGTGGCAGAGAAAGCCATTTCGCATTGATACGACTTAGGAATGGCACTAGCTTGTTTAACTCCTTCCTGAAATCCCTCATGTGTAAGCCCTCAACATGTTGCATAGCCTGCTTGAAAGATAGGAAATCATCAATCGGAGGTATATCAAGGCCACCAGCCATCATGACTGCTCGTAGGTACACCATGAACCACTCGCTGTTGTCACGATACTCCATCTGATTTCTGATAGCCAAAGGTGAGGACAGCTGCCTTCCCGTGTCTCTTCTGTACAGCTGCATCGTCTTATCATTGGAATCCATCTTGAAAAGAGCATCTGGGATCAGAGAAAGCCAGTCCTGCGTCTCGGTGACTATCACTGCATTTCTGTTGCAAGCATTCAGGAGCGGTCTGAATATCTGAAGAAGTTTGCAGATGCCGACTCTGTCGGCTAGAGTGGACGTGAAGATCCTGTCGTAGTCCACCATGCCGAGGGTCTTATGGGCGTCCGGGACCTCTAAGCAGCTACTGACCAAGAGGTGAATCTGAAGCCTTCCTTGAGTGAAGAGGGCTTTTGCTTTTTGCAGGAGATCTACCACATATGCATGGTACATCCCTATCACTGAGGAGCTGGGGGTATGTGCGTGCTGCTTGACTTGATTGCAGTCCCAGGCTGAGAAGGGTGTAAATGAGGGTCCAATACAGTACTTGAACATAACCTTCCTTTCCGTTATCGTGCTTAAAAATTCATCTCTCACAGTTGATTCTTCCAACACGGGTCCTGTCAAGGTTGGATTGTCATAGGGTAGGTCACTCTTCTTGGCGTCATCCGGAAGGAACAAACCACGCTCCAGCCACTGTCCAACAGAAATGGCTTCCGTTTCTGAGAGACTCTCCTGATAGAACTTGAATTCATGGATAAATTGTCGATCTTGTTGCGCAAACCATTCCCGACGCTGTTGGCTGAGGTTGATGGACGACCTGTTGATGCGTTTACATGAAAGGGAATACCATAGCTTCCAGATATCACGTATCTTATCAAGATCTGCATTGCTGATAATTACTAGTCCACCAACAAGCTCCTGGAGTCTCTCAGCGTTGATTTTCAGAAGGTCCTGCAAGCTTCTCTGTAGCAGCTTATAATCTTTCTTTGAAATGTGTAGTGAATACCAGATGGTGGCCAAGCTGGAAGCAAGGCCTTCCTCGCCTTCTTCACGTATCAATATAAAGAGAAACAGGACGTTTCTGGCCATCACAGAAGGTTCAACATCATTTAGTGTAATGTGGAGTTTCCCTTGATATTCTGCTGGCAGGGAAGCAGCTGTCAAAATGGTGTTGCGCAGATTCCCACATCCTGTCGACAGAACGTGGAAGTCACATTCTAATACTTCTCTTCTACCTACAGCACAAGCCATTTCATTGTCTGCAAGTTGTAGGAAGTCGCATGCCATCTTGTTTCCAAAGTATTTGGGCAGTTCTGCACGCCATATAGCATCCTGTGAGTTGTTAGCATAATCTTGAGCTCTAACATTGTAGAGTTGATTCAGTGGTGCGACAGCCGTTTGAATGCATATTTTGATGGTCTTGCAGTAAAGCTTATGATTTGAGTGGTCCTTCCTTTGGCATGACACATTGCAGTACCATGCCGCGCTGCATCCAGCACACTGAAAATAAAGGATGCGGATGGAATCAGCAATGAAAATGGGTATAAATGGATACCTGCAAGGGTTGATATTGTGTACAAAAAAGCATTTGGAGCGCCACGGCAGCTCAGGGCTGTATACTCCTCAGGGAGCTGAGAAAGATTAAAGGAATGTTATTGGCCCAGTGACCAGCAGCTGATTTCTGGAAACACTAGGATTAATTCTATCATGTGTTGCTTGTCGTAACTTAGGATGGGTTCAATACGTTCTAATGCCTATGGTTACGGAAATTAACTCATCCTGTATTAAGTCCTGGAAGAGTTTGGTGAAATCGACGGCAGGGCACTAGTATACAAATATTGACTGCTTCGAGTGCTATGGTTAAAACTATGACTCCCTCGGTGATCCCCGGAGCGTTCTATTTTCCCGAGGCGAACACGAGTAAAAGCAGTCAATATTTGTTTTATAACACCCCAAACATTTCTAAATACTGTACTATTATTATTAAGTTACAGACCTGAATGCTACAATCCACGGACGACGCGAATACAGATTGCAAAAACTTTTACTGTGCTGCATGTAGAGTGTCGTGCAATCCAAAATGGTTACAGACTATTAATTTATCATCCTCGTACACGCAATGGACGTCTGGGTACTGCACGCCGTGTGCTAGTCTTCGGCTAGCGCACGGCAAACCGACGCACTATCACACGGCCGTCGTCTAGCAAAACTAAGACATGTCATGTGATGCGCTCTTAACCAAGTAGCAGGCAGAATACTTGTAAGGGGTGTTATAATTATTATTATTAATACATCAGTGGTTTAACTTTAATAATGTATTATTTTTCCAAGAAACATAAGAGTATACTGCAGATACAGCATTACAGTTTTCTCAAGATTACTTTTTTGTTGTCATACCAAGTGATACATGTACCTTAAATAATTATAAAAACTAATTATTATTGTATTTTTGTTTTGTTGATTGTGCATCATATTTCCTTGTGACGACAATACTCATGTTTAATTTGGTTTTAAGTTCTCTTACACCGATGTGTGTTAGCACTGTATTCTTAGTACTTTCCAGAGTTCTGTGAAGCAAAATCACAGCCATACAGAGTAAACAGAGCTTACACACATCGGTGGAAGAGTAGTAAAACCAAATAATATGCCTAATCCCGATGCAAATTTAACATCAATTAAATATTCATGTACCTGCTTATGGTCACCTTCTTTCTTGCAATAAGTGCATGTTTTGGGTCCAAATATTTGGCATTCAACAGCACCATGTCTTACTAGGTCCCGCTTTTGGCATAAGTTGCTGCAGTAAACGGCCTTGTTGCAGCGATCACATCGCACCACACAATCAGGGAGAGCTTTCTCACAACGCCAACAGTGGCCTGGCTTCACGTCCATGTTTCTCAGCTCTGAAAAGTAATAATACACTCTCTTAAAACTGTGAATCTGTGTCCAAAAATAAACCACAAAAGAGAAGAATTAAAGCAATCTGCGTTGGTCAAAAAATAACGGAGGATAGCAGTTTACACAGGGCTCAATTTTTTCCCCAAAAAATTTCACCCTGTTTTTTGCTTGTTTCCATACTGATTTAGCTTGATCGCATCACATAGGGCCTATGTAATAATCATACCCTAAGAACACAAATATTTTATTTATTTATCTTTATACACCAAGTACTATTTCTCAAGATAAAATAAAACACCAGTGACACAATCAAGAAAACTCATACTGCTGCTTCCCATTGCATTGAGCCTGAATCCAAAATGCTATTAGTGATAATATGTCCTAATTTGGGATTTTACCCATACACCGATGTGTGTATCACAGGCAATTAACATTTATTACATTGTTGTAGCACCCACTGCTAAGATGTAGGATTCAAACTGCTTCTAGCTACCGGGCAATCTTGGTGGTGTAGTTGGTACACTACTCTAGAACTGCAAATGTCCCGGGTTCGAATCTCAGGAAAGTACTGAGTACACAGTGCTTACACACATTGGTGTATGGGTAAAACCAAATTAAGATTTTTTTTTTCCTGATGAACATTTAACATTTATTAAATGATAATGTGAGTGTTCAGCATTTGGGAACTTACCTTCAATGAATCTCAAAATACCAAGTTGTCAGATGAAAACGATGTAGACCGCTTATTTAACCACTTGCGCACTCTGCATCTAAACGCAGACAGCCTGTTGGTTTTATACTCAATGTCAATGCAATGAAGTAATTTCACACAATGTGGGATTGCAAATGGCCACCACTATGTCATGTAGATTGTACAGCTATTACTCAATTACTGGGATAATGTACATGTCCTTGAAGCTATTTCACATAATGAAGGATGTCAAACTGGTGTCAAACATCTCTGTGCAATTTTACATGCAAGTCTTATTGCATAGTGAGGGGGGTTTCCCCAATATGAGAACTACACATCAAACCACTTTATTTACAGTACGTGTACCATTAAAGGTACTTGAACATATAGACCTTTCTTTTACAATGTCATAGCACGAGTTGTTGCCAACCGAGGGTGGAAAACTAAGGAAAGCCATAAATGCGAATGAAAAACAGGTAGCTACAGTTCGTAACAAAATTTCACAATTGTTACAAAATAGTGTCAGATTTCTAGGAAATAAAGCATTAAATCATGGGAGGTGTTTTATGTAATTGACAGTTTGCAGAAAATGTTGAGGTTGTTCTCTTAACACAACTGAATGTTTGCCATTCAGCCATTCCATACCAACCAGCGCGATTTATTTACCAACAGAGAAAGGTCTATAGGCCATATGCTGCATGGAGGTAACCATGGTAACGGTTGCAATTACCTTGTTACCAAGGAGGTAATACCATGGTCAAAGTTTCTTTCCATTAACTATTTTTTGTGATTAAATAAAAAAATGCAGTCAACATTGCCTTTAAAGGTAGCAGTTTTGTCACCAATCAGTCAATTCGACATGTTTAGACAAGTTTACTGTCAGAGCCAAAGGTGGTGAATATTTGTACTTTGCATGAGTGCATTTATTGTGTGTTTTCAAGGCTAGCTTTGGAGTCACGGCAAACATTGAATTTGTGGGTGTGTCATGTTAACCCTTTAGAGACCAATCATTTATATAATCATCACCGTATTTTTGTTTTACTCCTTTATTTTTTTTTTACTCCTTTATTTTTAGAGAAAATTTTCCCCTAAATCCCAGGAACATAATTGTTTAGCAACACAAATATATGGGCTTGTTTTGGAAAATTGGAAACATTGGGAAGTGTTCATTTTGGTGAATTTCTTTTTCTTTTAAAACCTCTTGCATAAGTTGGTCAAATGTTGTAGCCATTTGTGGCCGCTGTGGGCAATTTGGTACAGGTCACTTGTGGACTCTACTATCTCTAAAGGGTATACTTCAGTTTAATTTGTGCATTGTGAGCGCAGTTTTCAAATTGAAACAATTGTATTAAACATTACTCATTGATTATACTTTAAACAGATGATTTCGTTTTACTGTTAATTGCGACAGTTTTTATTTTGATTATTTGTATTGTTGTTTTCTCTACACAGAATGAATCTCAAATTTTCCCTCCTACAACTGGTGGTGCAGAAAAAATGGCAGACGATCTCAAAATACCATTCCTCGGCAAACTTCCTCTTGATCCAAGAATAGGTAAATAATTTTGTTGAAATCCTAAAGAAATTTTTTGTATTTCCACTTTCTCTCTTTGTCTGTTAAAGGGTACTTGTTGTGACACAAAACAAAATGTCCACAGATTTACATTAAACTTACACTGTTTGTAGTAAGCTTACCTTAAAATATTACTTGCTGAAGTGTTGTAGTTTTTTAGAAATGAGTAAAATATTGTCACATATTATTTAAGGATGTACAACATATTTACCAGTACTAGTATTTAAATGACTCTCCTGAAAACATCGCTCTTTGATTTTCACTTTTTTTTTTGCAAAAACTCGACGACTAATAAAGCTGAAACTTCTACAGATAGAATATTACATACATCTTCGTTCACAGTGAGTAGTAATCATACCATGGCCAATCAAAATTGATCTACAAAAGGTATCAAAACCCTTTAACAGACAAGACACTCTCAGTAAACAAGATATATGTCTAAGAATGTGGGGGGGTGGTTCGAATCCCTCCTTGCATGTGGATTTTTTTTCAACACAGGACTGTGGAAAACACCGAGTATTCAGTGCATATGAATCATCAAGGTGTGGGTTCGAATCCCGGTCATGACCCTTTTGTTATTGAGCAAGACATTTAAGTATAATTGCTTCTCTTCACCGAGGGGTAAAAATGGGTACCTGTGAGGGCAGATATGGTTCTTGTGATTGATTTAGCCGAGAAGCGCATATTTGTTGCACAGGCTGTATACTCCCCAGGGAGCTGAGGTTTCAGGAATAAAATAAATTGCCCAGTGATCAGGGGTAATAATATGTAAAGTGAAACAATCATTCTTTGGAGTTGCGCAATATGAAAGCCAATATTATTATTATTATTAAGTATTGTGCTTATTGGATTTGTTTGCCCCTGTTTTTAGGTAAATGTTGTGACGAGGGTAAATCTTTTTTTGAGGAGGTGCCAGACTCTCCTGCTACACATGCATACCTGTCTATCATCAACAGTGAGTACCTCCCCCCCTTGTTTCTTTATCCCTAGTGCAAATTTAACATCTATTAAATTATTGTTGTACCCACTGCTAAAATAAAAGATCAAACTGCCTCTAGCTACTGGGCAATCTCTGGATGGCAAAGGTCTACAGTGTAAGGGTAAAACCAAATGAAACTTTACATTGCTAAGATAAAGGAATTGCATCTAGCCATCGGGCAATCTCGGTGGGTCTAGTTGGTAAGACATCTGCTCTAGATTGGCAAAGGTCGTTGGTTCGAATCCCACCCCAGTAATATGCCTGTGATTTTGTTGACCTAACTCAGGAATGCTTAGTAGACAGTGCTGGAACACATTTGTGTAAGGGTAAAAACAAACAAAATTCCTTTTTGTAATGAAGTGATTGGTCCACGTTAATTGGGGAAAAACACTCTACTGAAAAAGGACAAGACATTCACCAAAAGTACAAAATCTACACAATGTCACAATATAACAAAAACTATTATTCTCCAACAACTAATTAGTTAGAAGCACACAATATAATAGCTCAGTATTACAACAGTATTTGTCATGGAATAAAACAACTTCACCAAGCCACTTAGCAAAACAAACAAACTGTAGCTACGACATCGCCTGTATGCTTAATGCGCACAGACACCACAATGATGGTGATGATGGTCACTGGTCACAACATGGCATTTTGAGATACAGAGCTGCCTACTCCCCTAAGGTAACCCTGAAAATAAACCTGTCCATGTTCTGATGAACAAGCTTGAAAATCTCCCTGATTATGCCGACAGGCAGAATAAATTAGTATTTGAGTTCATGCTACACCATTTCTTGTCTTCATATATGTTTAAGAACTATTTCAAATATGGCTGTATAATAAGTCCTGCTTTTATTGGCACTATGATGGAGAGGCCAAATGCACACATGATTGTAAGCCAAATGAGACTCCCTTAGTTGCTAACATTGTAATTTAACTAACCCAGTTTCTTTTATTCTGCTTTTTCAATAAAGAACTAAAAAGTGCCTGCCAGAAGGACAACCAAGGAGGGGAAAACAACATGGACTGTTCATGAAACCGCCGCCACCATTCCTCTTTGGTTTAAACCGCCCCAACCCCAATCTATCTTTACCCAGACCCATTAACTAAAGTAATAGAGCACACACAAAAAGTGCACACTGACTAAAAAGTCAGAGCAGAACAAACCTGCTCTTCTCAGAGCCACCACTACTCACAAAAGAGTTTTTTTACATGGTGTCACCGCAAACCTTACTTACTAAGCATTTTTCCATCATGGATACCACTGATTCTTATCTCTTTAAAAATAATTAGTGCCTGCCTTCCAGTTATTTGTTTTTCTTTTCTTGAGACCAAGTCAAATAATAGATAACTAAATTATTTACTTTTAAGAGTACGACATGATGTTTTTAAGTTGAGCTCAGCCTCCGCTTCTAGGATTGCTAGGGTGCCTTCTGTTTTACTCCCACTCACTCCCTAAATGACTAGGGCATAAACTGTCTTTTTCAAAAAGGCACTGGACACTGGGTAATTGTCAAAAGTCAGTATCCTCACTTCGTGTATCCCAACATCATGCATACAGATTGTTGTGCTCTGCTTTCAGATGCCTAAGAAAGGCTGCAGGCCTTAAGTCTTTCTCAGATTCAAAAACAATGTTTTATACTAGCAAAAGCTCTCAGCTGCTCATTACCAAGTACGTTTTTGTGCTAATATATATTTTGAGTAATTAAAAAACATGTCAAGTTCCTTTAAAATAGGAAGCAGTTGAAGTATGTTCCAGTCATCCTGTGTGGCAATGGTTGATTCTATTATGAATTGTAGTAAGTTATGTTATTCTGGTTTAAAGGCAGTGGACACTATTGGTAGTTACTCAAAATAATTATCATCATAAAACCTTTCTTGATTACAAGTAATGGGGAGAGGTTGATGGTATAAAACATTGTGAGAAACAGCTCCCTCTGAAATGACGTAGTTTTCGAGAAAGAAGTTATTTCCCACAAATTTGATTTTGAGACCTCAAGTTTAGAATTTGAGGTCTCGAAATTAAGCATCAGAAAGCTCACAAGGGTGTTTGTTCTTTCATTATTATCTCGCAAGTTCGACGACCAATTGAGCTCAAATTTTCACAGGTTTGTTATTTTATGTATATGTTGAGATACACCAACTGTGAAGACTAGTGTTTGACAGTTAGCAATAGTGTCCACTTTCTTTAATCTATTTTAGAGAAGTGTTGCTACTGTGCCACTCTTGAAGGTTTACGTTCGGTAATCACTCTTTAAAATTAATGCTAATACAACTATTGGTTAGAAGCCTGCAGCAGCTTTCGATAGTATAAATCATTTTGATGAACGTTTCACCTTGAAGTCATGTGGTTTTGTGACTACATATAAGTTTTAATGTCCCAAAATTTGAATCTGAGAAGAGTTACGGCGGTAACACGTTCCAGATTTACTATTTCTTGTATAGGGATTGTTATTCCTGCGTGAACATGCAGATCTTGTATGTTAATTTTTGTCATTTAACATAATGTACACCGTACTATAACTATGTGTTAATATAAACAATTGATAAATCTTCATGAAAATTACTACAAAGTTTTCTTGTTTCCCTGTTTTCCGTTTGTTTTAAACAACCCTCCCCACTCATAAAGTAGAGTCGAGTTGTGTTCCACTCAACTTAACAATGCTGGTGAATAATAATGGAACACGTATTTGGAGGGGCTGGGAAATCAATTATTCCTTCATTGGGCTATACAGTTTGGACTGGGTTAGTGGACTACTGGTAAATTTTCAACCAATTAAAAACACAATAGAAGTTTGAATAACTATGAGTGGCTATCATATGCATCGCTATTGGTTATAATGTACTTCTTTTACCTGTCTTGTAAGGCAAAAAAAAACACACTTAAAGGCATTGCCTCCTTCATGGGGTTGTTTTGCTCATTACAAAAGCTGCCATTTGCAGATACTTGAAAACCACTTAATCAAACAGAAAGGCAATTATACTAGAGGTATGGATCAATGGAACGAGCGATCACAATACACACCCCTCAGGCCATGACACCTACACGAGTGAACATTTTTATGCAGGACCCACTTAAAAATCTATAGGTTAGTCGATAGGAGTTTGGGGGCCTTTGTTTCAATTTCCACTTAGATAAAACTCAAGTGGCTATCTCTGAGAAAAATAAGGGAAGGTACTCTTCAAAAGTAAATACAGCCTGGTAAACTTTCTCTTGGTGTAGTATTCTGTGACTACATGGTTACTGATGAGTATGGTACGGGTGTTGAATCTGGGACAGGCAGTGTACTTTGAGCAAAGGGCAACCAGTGTATCTTTGGGCATGATGCAGCCAGTGTATCTTTGAGCAAGGGGCAGCAAGTGTATCTTTGAGCAAGGGGCAGCCAGTGTATCTTTGAGCAAGGGGCAACCAGTGTTTCTTTGAGCAGAGGGCAACCAGTGTATCTTTGTATCTTTGAGCCAAGGACAACCAGTGTATCTTTGTGAGCAAGGGGCAGCCAGTGTATCTTTGAGCGACGGGCAGCCAGTGTACCTTTGAGCCAGGGGCAGCCAGTGTATCTTTGAGCAAGGGGCAGCCAGTGTATCTTTGAGCCAGGGGCAGCCAGTGTATCTTTGAGCCAGGGGCAGCCAGTGTACCTTTGAGCAAGGGGCAGCCAGTGTACCTTTGAGCGACGGGCAGCCAGTGTACCTTTGAGCAAGGGGCAGCCAGTGTATCTTTGAGCAAGGGGCAGCCAGTGTATCTTTGAGCCAGGGGCAGCCAGTGTACCTTTGAGCAAGGGGCAGCCAGTGTACCTTTGAGCAAGGGGCAGCGAGTGTATTTTTGAGCAAGGGGGCAGCCAGTGTATTTTTGTGCAAGGGGCAACCAGTGTGTCTTTAAACAAGCGGCAGCCAGTGTATCTTTGAGCCAGGGCAGCCAGTGCATCTGTGAGGCGAAATCGGCCATCTTCACCAACTGCAAACATTTTCTTCGTTTTTAGTAACATTGTTGGCAGTATGGACAACTATAGGAACAAGCGAGACGTTGATGCGACTGATAACTACTTTGCAACCACGAAGAAGGTGAGCTAATGTTGTCCTGTAAAGATTTGCCATGGAGTTTCTTAAAGGAGGAAGTGGATATGGTGATTTTACCAAGAAATGAAAATGTGGTGTGTGAGTTTATATTCTATCAAAATTCGAACCAAAATGGGGAAACTTTACAGTCTTTGGGGTACATTTTAACTGATTTGGGGGTTGAACAATTTATAATCGGGTTTTATTCTATTCACTTAATTCACCACGTACAGTAAGAATAACATCGAAATGGGAGTTTTTTCTCACTTTTCACTACCCAGTTATTATTATTATTTGTTATATAACTATTCTAATGAATGATATCCCTTTTCAATCAGCACAAAACAATACCGTTATACGATCGGATTTACCACCAAGGCGAGCATGACTACAATGCTAAGATGCATCGTGATGATCGAAGAAGTATTCTGTCGCTCAACACTGCACATGAGGTAATAAAATACACTGTTATAAACGGGTCAGAATTGATCTGAATTCTAGGGGCCCTGGGGTCGATTTCACAAAGATGGTTCCTAACTTAGGACTAGTCCTAGAACTCTTAGAAAGTAGTAAAAACGTATGGCTATTCATATTTGACGAGTTAGGAATAGTGTTAGAATAGTCTTAACTCTTTGTGAAATCCACACAGGGGTATATGTTCACAAAGGTAGTCCTAACTTAGGACCATTCATATAGGACTAATAGAAGTTTTTAAACACGTATGGCTATTCCTAATTGACGAGTTAAGAACAGTCTTAACTCTTTGTGAAATCCACACAGGGATTTATTTCACAAAAATGGTTCTAACTAAAAGGACAAGTCACTTTTAATTCCCCAAAATGTGAATATAATATGCGTTACCACGGTAACGCTTCTCAGATTGTGTACGGACATTCACTCCGGTGTTTCGGCCATGCGACCCCCTTTTGAAATGATTTTTTTTTCACAGGTTATTTTGTATTGTTTACCCACATAAGTAAGCCCACATACGGCCGGTTCAAAAACCTCGTAGATCCGTATACATTGTGTTTCAGGGGTTATCTGACCCTTGTGTTTCAAGCCGACACTTAAAGGGAGGTATACGTTTGGTAGTTACTCAAATCAAATATTAACATAAAAACTGACTTGGTAACGAGCATTGAGAGCTGTTGATGGTATAAAACATTGTGGGAAATTACTCCCTCTGAGGTAACTTAGTTTATGAGAAAGAGGTAATTTTCTCACTAAAATAATAAAAGACTTCTAGCTAGAAGACTTCTAGCTAGAAGTCTTTTATTCTTATCTGAAAACACACAAATTTGTCAAACAAGGGTGTTTTTTCTTTCATCATTTCCTCGCAACTTTGATGACCAATTGAGCCTAAATTTTCACAGGCTTGTTATTTTATGGTTATGATGGGATACACCAAGTGAGAAGTCTTTGACAATTACTAAACGTGTACCTTCCCTTTAAGTATCTTTTAATGGATTTATTTACCCTTCTCTTCATTTATACAGGAAGAAGGTCGCAAGGTGCCGTTACTCTCCTCAACCACGATAGGAAAAAGTAAAGGTCACGTGGTGGACTTGGACCAGAAGAAAAACGCGCGCAGTTCAACAACCCAACGAGAATTTTACTCTTCTAAAGGACCTCCAGTACCGTTTGGTTGCAATATTACGCACTAAAACCAGAAGATGCATTTGCACACATTTATTTCATTGCTGCCCTACATGTACACTTACATATTTTACAAAGTTTGATAATTATATTCAAATTATGAGTAGTTTACAGTATTACGTAGTATCTTATATGAAAGTTCACAATGATTTAGATTAGGAAGCTTAAAAGCATGATGAAAGTAGGACAACAGTAGACAAGCAACATAAAATACTATACAGAAGACTGTATATCTACGATAAGATTGTAACAATTGTTTCTTGTATGAACACGGTAACTTCTCCAGTTCATACACGATAAGTTCTCAATTCTAAATTTTGGACTTATCTTGTACGTTCACTGAGTTATCGTGTACGTACACGATAAGATAGATTTGTTATTCATGTGGCGGCGATACGCTGAGATGGACAGAATATGTTTCACGGTTTATGAACAATTATATAATTAATATCGGAGTTACACTATAGGGTAATTCAATACTTACTCCGAATTTACTTTAAGGTAATGGTTATAGCATCAGTTGAAGCCGTTTTCCTCTATAGTAAGATAGACACTGTGCTTAACTGAAACTTTCCCGTGGTTTTTTATTGTAAATCAAAAATACAAAATTTACTACAATTTATACATTTTAGTGTCTTAATAAGGGAGGGGGGCACCAATAGACCTTTTATCACTTATCACCACCCATCTCGAACCAAGAGGCTGAGGTTGCCAATCGAAGCCTCAACTCCGAAGATCTTTTTACACCTCACCCCACACACACCCCAAATCACCAACATGCTCTCCTGAACAAGTTGTCAACCCATATATAAAGTGTCAAACGTATTGCTAATATACGTTCGACCATTTCACATAAATCATACTGGAGAATGGGAAACTTTCCCTACATACTGCAACTATTTCACTCATTTTACAAAAAGGAATATCTCATTTGAGTAAATTACATATACTGTCTTGTTCCCATAAAGAATGAACAAAGGGGCGGGTAAGAAGACAAGAAATTGTACATTCCATCTTAATAAAAACGAGTGAAAAGTGGTGGCATGATACGGAAATTTTCCTAAATATTTCGTCTCTCACATAATAAAGTAACTGTATAAGAGCTGGACAATTTCACGCCACGCATTCAAGTTTGCCGCCGTCACACCCAACCGAATGTTTGCTGAATTTTGACTGTTTTGGAACCTCATAATCACCACAAGAACTCTACCAAGGGATTCTATAAGTAATATTGAACTCACCCCACTCATTTCGCTGTAGTTTCGTCCACAGAATTCGCTGTAAAATGTGGGAAAACGGCAGAGAAAAACAGAGTCTTTCTTGTGTGGGCCATGGATGGATTATGCCCTGTGAATAATTTGCTTATCAAAGCAATTCAGATGGTTAGGAATCAGACAATGCTTCTATAAGGGAAAGGAATTTCTCGCTGAGGAATTCAGGAATAGTATAAAAGAATAGTATAAAAGAACAGAATAATCCGAAATAGAGATTGCGTAATTTAATTAACATAATACGGGCTTTTCGGTTAAAAGAGCATATGAAATACCGGAAAGCATTTCGATAGTCTTGACACCTTTTGGGAAAGATGGATTAAGAGAAACTAGACCCAGTAACTGAGGCTCTGTACTAATTTTTGTTTACGAAGATGCAAATGCTAAAACAAACAGTTGTTAATTTATGCGTACAAGCTTTATTGTTATTCATCGCGAAAACAAGAGGTGTTACATTGGCAGCCATTTATACAAATTTATTATTAAAACACTTTTTATTAAACATTTTTAAAGATATACGATAAAAAGCTTGCTACACACTGTTACTCCCACCTGTTAATTGGACCTTAAAGGCAGGGTATGCTTTCGGTAATCAAAAACTAACCAGAAACGTCACTTGGTGTATCTCAACAAATGCATCAAATAACAAACTCGTGAAATTTGGACGTCATCTAAGTTGCAAGAAAATAATGGGGGAAAAACTACAGCCCATGTTGCATAATTGTGTGCTTTCAGGTGACCGAAATAAGCTTCATGTCAGATAACTTTTTGAAATTTGCCTTTTTCTCTGAAACTACATTTTTTTACAAGGGGGTCGTTTTTAAATATGTTTTACATTATCAACCACTCTCAAGTTTTTATGACTATTAACTTGACGAGTAATTACCAAAAGTACACCCTGCCTTCAAGTGAAACAATCTCAACTCATTTGGAGCAGATTTGATGTCTAGAGCTTACTGAATTTGTATCGGTTAAGCATATCAGTATTATGCTTTAAACATTTATTTTACAATAGACCTATATAACACGTGATAAAACTTGTATGATATATTTTAATAAAACCACGACAAACCTTATTTAAAAAAAAAAAAAAAAAAAAAAAAAAATAACTTTCAGTAGCCTACATTCGTAAAATATAGTGCACAAGATGTTTCGATTTGTTTGGCAAAATGCGCTTTATAAGTCTCGTTTATTATTATTATTATAAAATAAGAACTGGTTTATTTCAGAGAAATATGTCGCAAATGACATGCTTTTTGTAGGGGTAATTAAAATTACATTTATCAATTTATTTGTTCGACCACTCTAAATCCTATTTTGCAATTAATTACTGTCAAGCAGTTGGTCAAGTGTGGAATGATAAAAAAGATTGCGAACTTAGGCCTATGTATCTCTCAAAAGATAAAATATTATTTAAAGTTATAAAGTTTACTCTATCTTACAAAAAACAAAGATTATTTCTTCAGACTGCCTAAAAACAAAACCAAATCTCAGTACCAGGCCTGATACTTCACGCGCCTCAGTTGCCCCTTGCCATTGCCTTGGTGCCCTTGAAATGCTCCAGTAGAAATTTACAATTTCCTCATAGGGTGCCCTTTGCCAAAGAGAAAATGCCTTGGTGCCCTTGCCCTTTCAAAAACGAAGCATACAGGCCTGAATGACTATATATGGTCATTCAAACATGTCTCTTGAAAAATATATATTTACGGTAAAAATATTGAGTCTTTAAAATCTAAAATGACCAATTCATTGTGGCGCCGAAATAAGTAGCTCAAATCTTTTGTAAGAGTAAAAACAAAAATAGTAATTATGGGCATTATTAAATTTTAGAGCTATAAATGCTAATCTAAACTATTAAGCAGAAACTACTGCTTGTTCTACACAAAAAATAGAGTCGGACACCAGACTCAACATTGCAAACCTAATGCAGTTTGGTATGGTAACCAATTTCTGCTAAGCAATACTATTCTGTGTTTAGCAGGTTTTTGTGCTTACAGGCTTTATGAAGTTTGGCCCTGATCATGGGAAAGGTCCAAGATGCCAGGTCCATTTTGGGGGTCAGCATGGTCTGTTTTCCATGCAAAAAGGGCCTGGTGAAAAGTTTCATAATGAGCCACTATGCACAAAAACTTGCTAAGCACAGAAGAAAACTTGCTTAGAAGCCAACATTCCATGAAGTTAGCAGTGTTGTGACTGGTGCCCCAAATGATCTAAGCAGTATGTTCTGCTTAACATCTTTATGAAATGTGGCCCTACAATCCGAGCTAAAACAAGGGATCATGAAATTGGCCAGGGGTAATTCGAGTTAACTCGTCCTAACTCAAGATAATACCAGTCTTAACTCTTTAAGAAATCCAACCCCATAGGACTCTGTTGTGGCTCAATTTTAGATCTGCTTTGGGACTTTTTAGGGTTATGGTGATCAAGTGACTCAGCCCTATAAAGGTAATTGAGGAATCTCATGATAGAACTGTAGAGAGAAGGGAATTTATTTTCCCTCACAAAATAAAGTTGTGTGACTGGACCCTTTCCAATTTAAATTCGGATGGGGGGGGGGTATACTTTACCAATAAATCAATTATAACCCAAATATACACACTCAACTACATTTGTTGATCTACTGAACTATGCTTTTTCGAGACAGTCTTGGTTAATACTAACACATTATGTCCACAAAATGTTTTGATTGCACAAAACAAACAATCAAACCTTTTTTTCCTGGTACCACATCCGTTAGAGGGAGGGGGGTTAGGAGGGTCCCAGGCCCCCTTCCCCAACCTAACTCTGCTAATGCCGCCGGCACAGAAACAGAATTCAAAAAACAAAATGAACAAAACCAAGCAAGAGAGAATCGATTGTATTTATGTTTTTGTTATAAGCCATCACTACCCATAACACATACTTTTACATGGTTTCACTAAAACCTTACTTACTTTTTTTTCTGTTGGGTATTTAGTTTTGGTTAAAAACAAATCCTAACCATGATCAATGTTTTTGAAAACCATCTCTGAATTTTGAATAATGTCTGGTATGATAACTTGATTGATTTCAAGTGACCAGTTAAATTGGAATCTCAAGACTATAAGGCAGCGTTGGTACATCACATAGTTTGGGGAAAGCTTTTGTAAAGCTATTTCTTTGGCCCAATTTCATGAAGCTTGTAAGCAGAAAATACTGCTTAACAAACGTCTTTGCTAAGCAAAAATGTTCTGTGCTTTGAAAGTTTTGTGCTTACAGGCTTTAAGAAATTGGACCTAAACAGGCAAAGCCTATTCACATTCACATTTCACAAGTGTTTGTACCAGACCTTATTTAAATCTTTATACAGTACGTGCCAATGGTTTATTGCTCGTTTTGAAATCTGATGTTGTAGCCACCCTGGTTAAAGGCACAGGACACGTTTGTTCATTATCAAAGACCAGTATCTCACTAGGTGTATCCGAACAAGCATAAAATAACAAATCTGTGAAAATTTGTACTCAGTTGGTCATCAAATTTGCAAGAGAAAAACACCCTTGTTGCACAAAATTTGTGTGCTTGCAAATGCATTATAAAAGGCTTCAGCTAAAGCCTTGTATTTTTTAAGTGATAAATTACTTCTTTCTCAAAAACTTTGTTACTTCAGAGGGAGCTGTTTCTCACAATTTTTTATACTATCAACAGCTCCATTGCCTTTACCAAGTAAGTTGTTACGCTAAAAATTATAAGTAGTTACCAATTGTGTCCAGTGCCTTTAAATTCCCGCGATTTCATATTTGCTCATGTTGTTGTTTGATTTCTTCAAACTTTGCCAGAATTCCCTCATAGTTGCGGACTTTTGGCACGCCCACCAGCTGCTCATCTTGGATGTCAGCGTTGATGAAGATCATGAGCTGCCTCAGGTCTAGTCCATCCTCTATGTCATTGATGGCCGCTTCCACGATGGCTTTCAGCATCGCTACCTCATCCAAGCCCTGCAAGCCATCAATAACAGAAATATAAATACAAAACATTTATTTCACACTTAATACGGTTGTTTCTAAGTGCACATTTAGTATTTTCCTGCAGGGAATGTGGGACTATGTTTGAGGGATGACACCTACTTCTTTTACATAGTACATTATACTACATATGCTGTTGGGTAATATGCTGCCAATCAAACCGGGAATACGGGGTGAACCCCTTCTCTTTTCGATAAGTGCACCGAGTTCCTTTACGTGCGTTACCAAACACACAGGACCAATGGCTTTACTTTCCGTCCAAAGGCAAATTACTCGGGTAGGATTCGAGCCGACAGTCTTTGCCTTTCTAGCGCAGAATTAGATAACCTAGATTGCCCGGTAGCTCGAGGCAGTCTATTTGGCAGTCCCATATCTGCTATGGAATTGTAAAGGTTGTGAGTTGTTTACATCATTAAGAAAAGTTTGTTAAATACATTTGAAAAAAAAAGACAAAATGTAGATAACAACTCAAACATGGACAACAATGAGAGTGACACAGACTGGTACACTTCAAACTTAGTTGACCCCTGACCTATCCTATAGTGGACTTTTTAGGACCTAATTCTTAGAACATCCCAGGGTATTGATGCACTTTGATTGTTTACAACACACACTCAGATCTGACTAAAGGTTGAATTGCTTCGATAAGGCCAAGTTAGAATAAAACACTTTGATTGACCCTACCCTCATCCCTTTTTTTTTTTTTAAAGCCACATCCTTTAATTACTTTTGTCCTCAAAAAGACAACATTTTTCCAGGTATTCTCACTTCATCTTTCTTTTCAACACCAATTTAGTTTATCCATATTTTAGAGTATCAGGGCATTTCTCAAACCTCAGCTTGGGCTTTGGCTCTGGCCCAATGTGCCATCTGATCATAAAAAACGCCACTGCATGCAAAAAAGGGGCTAAAAAAGTTTAAGGCCTGAAGGCTTCATTTCCACTGTGTAAGTAAAGAGGAGGTATTCTGCACAATAAGGTATTACGCCTACTGTTATTCGCCAATAGAAAAACACAAGACCACCAGGCTTGTCCAGTTACGAGTTTACGGGCTCATCGCTAAAAGTACTAGCCTCGGGTCTGCGGTCCACTGTTAAATTCAAGCCCTGCACAGGGAAAATGGCAAAGTGATGACACAATAATGATATTCTCTTACCTGGCCTCCAGTATTAAGCAGAGATGCCGCTGCTTTGAAGCTGGTCCGTTGAAAGATCTCTTTCAAGCAAGTGAAGACATTGGTAGTACAGTCTGTAGCTATGCCAAGTTTAGACCTGTTTGAAGTCCATTAGAGAATTAAAAACTGAACTGTCAAATTTATCAAACAGATAACTTTAAAAGATCAACTGCCCCCAGGGGCACGTTGCCACCTACTCCTAAGCTGAAACAGGGTTACCACCTTCACAAAACCCGTAAGGGTATAGACATGGGTATCATTCACTAATAAAAGTAATAATAATAACCCCTTTTTATATAGCGCTTTTCACACCCAGAGGGCGTCCCAAAGCGCTTCACATTATTACCCCTGGTCACTGGGCCTTAAATCACCCCTTAAACCATCTCAGCTCCCTGGTGGGGAGTATGCAGCCTGTGCAACATCAATATGCGCTACTCGGCTAAATCAATCACAAGAACCATCTCTTCCCTCACTCATACACATTTACCCCTGGGTGGAGAGAAGCAATTATAGTTAAGTGTTTTGCTCAGGGACACAAGTGTCACGACCGGGATTCGAACCCACACTCTGCTGAACAGAAGCACCAGAGTTTGAGTTCGGTGCTCTTACTCACTCAGCCACGACACCCTAACCCTAAATAAGTTTTAAATTTACCCAATAAGGGTCCCTTGTGGTTTGTAACTTAATATTTATCAAAGGTACAATACTTTACACTCCTTGTCATTCACCATTGATCCATCATGCACACTTAAATAATACCAAGCCCCCCCCCAAAAAAAAAAAAAGTTTGAAATAATGTACCATGTTGCTGTTTTCTCAAATCTGCATTTTACATTGACAAAAACCAATCCGTGACCCTACCTTTAAGGAATTGTAATAGAGTGTGGGTTCGAGTCCCGGTTGTAACACTTGTGTTCCTGAGCAACAACTAAACTATACCATTATTATTATTAATCATAATCTTTATAATAAAGTCAAACAGTAAACAAATGTGTGTACCCAGATTCGTAGCAGAGCAGTCTCCCAAACGGCATATTTTGAAGGGGCTGAGACCACCAGCATTTATGGGTGCTTCTCTTGTCGACAGCCTTGTTCTTGGCCAGATCGCCGACGTTTAGGGCAAGATTGGTGCTCAATGCGGCCATCACGGTGTTAGCTGGGGTGCCATAGCTATCTACAAAGGGGATACAAATTGAAGGAAGTTGCTGAGATGTTAGATGTTTTAGACCCAGTATCTTGGGCGCTGTAGCCCACCTTGTTGGGCTGTGCGTTATGGCTCTGTTTTAACATCGGTCTTATCACAGTCACCATTTCATATGCGACTGTGATAAGACCGATGTTATAAGAGAGCAATAGTGGGCTAGGGGCAGTGGTAATAATAATAATAATAAATGTGGCTTCTTATATAGCGCACATGTCCGTCACTCGGTGACTCTCCCGGCGCTGTTACATACAGTATGTCCTGCAAGATGTGGGACTACGTTTGAATTATGAGACCTAATTCTGATAGCACCGTGTAATGTTTTACAAGGTGCAGTGGCGCAATTTGCTGCTCATCGAACCAGAAACACTGGGGTGATCCCCTTCTCTTTTAGATAAGTGCACTGGGTTCTTTTACATGCGTTACATAACACATGGACCAACAGCCTTAAAGGTCCCATCCGACGGACGAAGCAAGGGTGAAGTGTCTTGTTTATAAGGACACAAGTACTCCTTTATAGAAAGGAAATATGTCACATTTTTTTAAAAAGAATTACAGTGCCCCAGATACTGGGTCCAGGGTGGTTCAATATTTGTAATATTTTTGCTAGTGTACAAATGGTTAGTTTCAATAATTGTAACCCTCTGCTTTGAACCACCCTTTTGATGACAGTTTGTAGACTGGATTACTAAAATCAGCCATGTGTACAAACTTGCCAAGTTCTGTTGACGACGCGGTTCGTGGTTGGAGTCACTTCATTGGCACAAAATCAGGATTGCGCTGCCTTTGGAGCCAAAAATACAAAGTGTCTATGCACCAAATTGAAGCAATGTGTAAAATACAAACAAACTAAAAAAAGTGCTTTGTCAAAACATTTCAATTTTATTATTTAAAGGAACGTTACAGAATTGGTAAGTAAACAAAATCATGATCATCACAGATTTACATCAAACTTACACGGTCTAACGGTCTTTTTTCTTTTTTTTCTTTTAATGTGTAGAGTTAAACTACTCCGTTCATTCAACAACTACATCAGAAACAAACTACATAAACCAGCTCCTATAAATACTGCTATAATTTTTACAACAGATAAAATGAGCTACGTGAGGTTATTCAAAAAATTAAATTGATAACATACACAAAAAAAAACCAAGTAAATATTTGAATATACATTCATAAATACCCTAGACAGTTTGTCTACTCCTATTGGTGGCGAGCGCGTCACGTGGGGGTGTTTAACTGGTTGATAATGATCAGCTGGAGCTATTTATAACTGGCTGGCTTCCGCGTGTCGGGCGCGAAAGATTATCACGCGGAACGCAATTCAAAGCTATTAGTAACAAACAGATTCTTCTCAAAGTTTATAAAAAAAATATTTAAAACCTTGAATTTTCAATTGTCAAGTGTCTATAACTGTATTTTTGAAGTGCATTTATGAATGGGAATAAAAGAGTAGTGACCCGTTCTTAAACGTCTGTTTAAAACCTTGCAGGGTCACTGCCATGCGATATCACACGGTAACGACCCTGCCGGTTTTAATTGGCCATTTAAGAACGTGGCGCTACCCTTTCATTCCCTTATTTTAGCGTGATATAATCACAGTGGTCGAGAGAAAACGAGGGTAGAAATTACTTCAGACAAATATTTACTTATTTATTCATTTATTTATTTATTTACTTAATTTTTATTTTTTAATTTTTTTTACATCAATATGCAAATTAATGTGTAATCATTTTTTCACTATTTTCTTGTGACCCAGATGGCTGATTGATCTCAAACTTCTACAGGTTTGTCAGTTGTTTTTTTATGATGGTGGATTACATAAAGTGCTTACACTAGTGCCAGCAACTGTTTTGTTAGCAAAACCAATTCTGTCCACCTTTTCAGTGGCACTTTTGTCCAAGTACTTACGAATCTTACCAATATTCCTGATGTGGTATGATGACAGACGAACCATGTTGTTGATGTGTGGTTGAAGTGTCATTGATGAATCAAAAATAACCCCTAAGTTCCGAGCTTGCAGCGAGGGAGCTATCTGAGCATCACCGATGGAAATGTATGGCACTGAAACCTTTGTTAACTGTTGACGTGACCCAAATAGAAGGAACTCTGTCTTATCATCATTCAACTTCAGGAAGTTTTGTTGTGTCCAACGTCGAATCTCTTGGATGCATTTCTCAAGTCTTGCAATAGATGCATTGGCGTTTTCTTGAGAAGATTTAAACCTGATGTATAGCTGAGTTTCGTCTGCATAGACATGGTAATTCAGATTAAATTTCAGGATGATGTCACGAATCGGTAAAGTGTTGAGTGTAAACTACTGCAGGCCCAGGACAGACCCCTGTGGCACAGAGTAGTTCAAAACAACAGGGTCGGACACCGCGGTGCCAATACAAACATGCTGAGTTCTCTGGTAGAGATACGATTTGCACAATGCTTGGGCCGTGTCCTCTATGCCAAGGTGATTCTGGAGCCGAGAGAGAAGGATGTTGTGATCAACAGTGTCAAAAGCAGCACTCAAGTCTAGCAGGACCAGTGCTGTAAGGTTACCATTGTCCATTGCAGAAAGAATATCGTTGCTCACACGGACTAGTGCAGCTTCACTGGTCCTTATCTAGTGTGTACAAACTAAGACTGCCCAACTTCGAATTACCGCCCAACTTCGAATGGGTCACCCAACTTCAAATGGTCCTGCCCAACTTCGAAGTTGGGCCCAACTCCAAATGGGCCCAACTTCGAATGGGCCCAACTTCGAATAGGTCCAACCTCGAATGGGCCCAACTTCGAATGGGCCCAACTTCGAATGGGCCCAACTCCGAATGGGCCCAACTCCGAATGGGCCCAACTTCGAATGGGCCCAACTTCGAATGGGCTCAACTCCAAATGTGCCCAACTCCGAATGGGCCCAACTCCAAATGGGCCCAACTTCGAATGGGCCCAACTTCGAATGGGCCAAACTTCGAATAGGTCCAACCTCGAATGGGTCCACTTCGTATGGCTTGTATGCTGACTGGAACACGTCGGACAGGTTGAAAGCGTGAATGTGATCAGAAATGCGTGATGAGACTACTCGTTCGATGACTTTTCCAAGATATTTTAAGTTTGCAACTTGTCTGTAGTTTTTGAATACCTCCTTGTCCAGGTTTGGTTTTTTGATGAGCGGCCTGATGTAGGAAACTTTGAGGCTATCAGGGAAACAACCGGAACTGAGAGATTCGTTGACAAGATTAGTGATGTAGGGTACAAATATATCAATGCTGTGCTTCATCATTGATGTTGACACTGGATCCAGCTCGCAGGATTTTGAAGGAGATTTCATAATAACCCTTTGAATCTCAGCAACAGTAGCAGGCTCAAACACAGATAGTCTACACTCTGGTTGAAGTTGTGGCAATGTCTGCGGCACGTTGTAAGGGACTGATAAAAATGATGAGCGGATGTCTGAAATAAATACCTCAACAACAACAAAAACGTAAATATTTAAATATACATTCATAAATACCCTAGACCGTTTCGCTATTCCTATTGGTGGAGGGCGCGTCACGTGGGGGTGTTGATAATGACCAGCTGGAGCTCTGTTTATAACTGGTTGTTTTCTGATACTACGCCCTAGTCTTGCGGGCACTGTAGGTGAGTTGGCCGCGCTGTGTATGAAAGGAAAACGAAAAACGTCTTGCACCAAGACTACGCACCTACTGTACACGAAGCATATCCAAAAACTATCTCAGTCATAAAAATGAAACACACGGATAGCAGAGTTTAAGCACTTTGGGAAAAAGATAAGTTTTACAGAGTTTCTTACTTTATTACGCCTTTTAACCAAAAAGTCATTCATAAATGGGTTTGGCTTGGGCCTTTATCACATGGCAACGACCCTGCTTGTTTTAAACGGCCATTTAAGAACCTGTCGCTACCCTTTTATTCCCTTTTCAATAATACCTGCCTTTATTAAAGACACTGGACACTATAGGTAATTGTCAAAGACCGGTCTTCTCACTTGGTGTATCTCAACATATTTGCATAAAAACAAAAAACCTGTGAAAATTTGAGCTCAATTGGTCATCGCAGTTGCGAGATGGAAGAAAAAACACCCTTGTCACTCAAAGTTGTGCTCTTTCAGACGCTTGAATTCAGGACCTCAAATTCTAATTCTGAGGTCTCAAAATCAATGTGGAAAATTACTATTTCCTTAAAAACTCATTACTTCAGAGGGAGTCGTTTCTCACAATTATTTATACTATTAACAGCTCCCCAATACTCATTACCAAGTAAGGTTTCATGCTAATAACTGTTTTGAGTAATTACCAATTGACCCAATTCACCCGACTTCATCGTCAGAAAAATCTTGAATGCACCATACTGGTGGGCAATTTCACTGTGCATATTTATAAATAACTCTACACTGTGCGTTATGCAGTGAAATGCACATTTTAAGCGACACAGCATTAATACACGTAAACCTAACTGCCCACCAACATTGCGAGTGTGGCATCAGTGGTGCGTGTGACGCGCCTGCAAGGAGTCAATAGTGTCCAGTGCAGAACAACAATTTGTAAAGTTGACAAGGAGCCGGATACCCAACATTTTTAAAACCCAGAGCAGGCGACAGCGCCCGACCAGTTTAATAATAATAAAAATGGTTCTAGTTTAACCACATTTGGACGCAGAAATCGGTCGTGAAGTTTTTCTCAACCCACTTTGTAATGATACAATTAATAATAATAATAATAATGGATCTAGTTTAACCACATTTGGACGCAGAAACTGGTCGTCAAGTTTTTCTCAACCCACTTTGTAATGATACAATCGGACCCATGGGGCCTAACTAGGTCTATTTTTGTCAATACCTTCGGCTAAATCATTGCTGCAGGCTTTGCCTAGTCGTGGTGGTTTTCCTCTTGGTTTTTGTTTGCATTCCCTTTGTGTTTTTTCCTGTCATTCTCTGAGCGCTTTGTTACCTTAAAAAAGGTGCTATATAAATGTTTTTATTACTATTATTAAATATTAGGACCTACCTGTTGCAGCTGACATGATGAGTATGTCCACATTATTGCGTTGTTTATCCAGTTGACTTATGTCGCCCAACAACAGCTCAATGCTGTTTATGGACTCACTTCTCTTGTTGTACACATTTATTGTACTTTTCACGATGAAACTCGGTTTAGAGTGCGCCATTCTGCTTCGATCTTTAGGAAGAATTTGTTAAAATATGCTGCCTGGGCCTTCTGTCAATCCTACTTTGTTGTACTGCGACAGAAGATTCACAAATACAACCACTGCTGCTCTGTGCTTTTAAACTAATTACACTCAGTCGCAGAGGGAAATTACATGAAATGTATTGCAACAATACGGGGATTCCCCAAATGAACTACGTAGTCTGATACATAAACTTTGAGTTTGCGTCCACACGCCCATAGACGTCGGGGTACTTTCAACAACTGGTGTAGATTAAAGGTTACCATTGACCGTTGAAAGGTGCTTGGACGATCATATTAAAGCAAAATTGAGGCTAGTTCTAGTTTTAATTAACAACACAACACAACACAACACAACACAACAAAACACAAGGTGCAGGGATGATTATATTACAGAAAATTTGATGCTACAAAATAATAACATTGACGATTTTGTTTTTAGAGCTGCACACACAGTAGCCTCCCACAAAGAATTAGGTTACAAGCCAAAATATGGCCATGGACAACATTAAAATTTGTTTGTTTGTTTGTTTGAATGATCTTCACATCAAGGAAACTCAGCAAACTTCCACAAAGGGATATAAACACCAAGCTGGCAACAGCCCCCCAAAAACTCTCTCATACAAACAATTGGTTTAAAGTCTATGATTATGATTTACGCAAATCACGAAATTGTGATTCATTAACTAGACGACAATATTTATTCTAGTCATTGTGAAATCAGCGGTTAGCTGGGGGATTTGAACCCACAACCTTGTGATTGTAAGTCCTGCAGTCTAACCACTTGACCATGATGACACTGAAGTACTGAAAGGCCGATGGGGAGGGGGGGGACGCACAAGTATTGATGCATTGAGTTTAATTAATTAATGTTCTATTTAAAATGTCAGTGCAGAAGTTATGTCATTTTGTGTGAACTAAAAATTATTAAAAACTCATTAAGTAAATAATGTAAACCCTATGTGTATAGGCTTGCAACTGTTTCGTTGAGCACATTTCTTTGCCTGCTGTTCCAAGAAAACCTTTTAAATCATCATAATTCTATAAAAAAAAATAAAAAGAAGGAAATTGACAATTCCAAAACATAAAGCAAAAAGACAACAAAGTTATGTTTCCAAACAGCATATTATTATAGTTTTATTTCAAATTGGCTGAAAACCCCCATTATTTTTACAATGTGTTTATTGCCAAGTGAATTAAACTGGATAACTAATATTCTTCATTTTAATTTCAACCTTTACACTTTCTTTAAGTATCAAAAATATTTGTGTATTTTTTATTAGCCTGGGTTGACAAGTTCTGATCATAATAAAACATATTCAACTATTTTTACGTAACTGCGTGATATTAATATATTTAGGATGTCTACCCTTGTATTAAATTTCGATTTTGCAGCCACAACCAGCTTTTACACAATTTCCCCTTACCCATCACAATCCTGCAGCAGTCAGAGAGGGTTTTGCTGTATCATGGAGTTTTGTAGGGTTAAGCAAACACAAAACACACAGTAAACACACCAATAAAACAACTATTTCAACGCTGCTTCCACTTTCAATGAGGTAAAAAACATACAGCTTTTTGGATTACAACTTAGATTTTTTAAATAATATTTCCTTCAATCCCTTAGCACCCCGCTCCCCTCTCCTACCCACAGGCTACTTCGACCCTCCAAAATCCTTTTCTCTTACGTCACTCAATGTAAGAATGTATTAGATATTATAGACTGAAATGCCTAGCCCAGTAATAAGAAATCCTCCGCAATCAGCCAAATTCCTGAAGAGGATTTCGGAGGAATTGGGTTTTGGATCAAAATACGTTTCACTTCTAAGCTGTTTTGATGCTCTTAAAACAAATAATTCAATAACAAATAATTTGTAGGTACAGATTCACAAAAAAACTAACAAGCATTTTTTTCAGTACACCATTGGTCCTTTTAGTCGGTAAGCAGTTTTGAAACAGCTATTTCTATTTTTCTTTAAAAATTACAAGCGGCAGACAAAACACATTCCTTACACACTAAAAGCAAAAAAAAACATATATCTTTGTACACATTGTTTTTACAAATAATAAAAAACATATTGTTGTATCTCAGCAGTAAACATTTTACATACATGTACAAGACTAAAAGTATACACCCCGTCAACAAAAGTATAATCTTAGTTCCCTCCACTAGATTAAATAGTTATAATCAAATAATAATTTCATAGAAGACTTTCATGCTCCTATTGAAAGACAATTTCACCATACAGCAATTAAGTAAATATTCTTACATGAATCAAGACATGTGAATCCAAATCAAAATTTGACCGTAAAGCCATATGTCCCAAGATATCATTGTAGTAACAAATTTCCTGTCGTCTTTTAGATGACGAGTAATCCATCTAAACAAACACTTCTACCCTTATCTATTTTATCTTGTTTCTTGGTGTTAATTTAAAACTTTGCTGTTTTTTGCTATTGTCTTTTACCTTTTCTGTTTTTAAATAGCGGCAGTGTCTTAACCTGCAATTTTCACAAAGGCAACAAAAGTAATTCCAGTGTTTAGTTTTACCCTAAAATCAAAAGTTACAAAATGACATTGTACATGAGAAGTTTTGGGTCGTCATTTCAATAAAGAGAGAGCCTATAAACTGTATCTTTTAATCTAAAGAAAGCTACTACATTTCTTTTGTTTTTAGACCTTTGGTGTAACAATTTTGAATAGCGTTTCTAGTTAAAAACCTATCAATTGTTTTTTTTAATATCCATATAAAAAAACTTGCATCACCTCCAATCGTCAATCTTCAAATTAAAAATCCATCACTCATATTTAGACAATTAAACAATTATGGCAACAAAATAGAAAAACTATCGCAATATTACAGTGTATTACAGTGAAAATGAAATGAGAAACAACCACTACACAACATTTAACAATACGCAAAACCCAACTGGTGGATAAAATGAATAGTGTTTCTTTATTAAATATCGTTTAGTTTTTTGCAAACTCATTATTTTCTTGTATAAAAAGTTAAATTAAAAAAAAAAACAATTAATTCTATGTGAGGAATGAGTTCATCATGAAAATACTCCACTCTCATAATATTAATATAGATTTCAATAATAAATGGCCCAGACCAATCCAGCAACTTGATGCCAGTCGATGGTTTATTGAGCTGATCATATAGTTACTGTTTACCAACCGGTCCTAACCTCCGATGGTGTTTAAAGGGTCTGTATATGTTTGGTTTTGGGAAATGTAGATAAATACAATAAAACTAACCCATGAAAATTTTAATTTCAAATGGTGGTCGGGTTTTTGAGATATCGCCAAAAACCTGAGTAGATATGTCCATGCTTGAGGAATAGTTCCCAAAAGGAATACACATTATCTTAGAAGCACTACCAGTACACTTCTTATACTCAAATTTGTTGGGATACACAGTGATATACAATTGTCCATAACTGCCGTACTTCATTATTTTAGTTTTCAGAGTCATTCCCAATCGTATACAGACCATTCAAATAAAGCCGTGTCTAAAGTATTGGCTTCTTCGGCAACACTGATGTTGCAGCCAGCCAACATAGCCGCAGCCAAAGTCACTAGCGCTGAACACGACCTATACTGTTTAAAGACATTGGACACAGTTGGTAATTGTCAAAGACCAGTCTTCTCCCTTAGTGCATCTCAACATATTATGTATAAAGCAACAAACCTTTGAAATTTTGAGCTCAATTGGTCCTTGAAGTTGTGAGATAATAATGAAAGAAAAAACACCCTTGTCACACGAAGTTGTGTGCTTTCAGATGCTGGATTTTGAGACTTCAAAGTCGCATTCTGAGTTCTCGAAATCAATCAACAGCTCCCCATTACTTGCCACCAAGTATGGTGTTATGCTAATAATTTTTTTGAGTAATTACCAATAGTGTCCACTGCCTTTAAGCTTGTCTGTGGAGCGAAACCCACACAGAGGTCCCGAAGGCTGGAGCGGTCGCTTTATTCCTTTTTGTTCCGACTCCATAAGCAGCCGCATGCACAGAGAATGACGATGAATATGAAGGCAAGGACTGACAGGATTGTAAGGATGACGATCCATTCCCACTCTAGGTTTGTCAGAGGAGCTGGTGTGGCTGGGGGTACGATAACTGTGGAAGAAGACAAAATAATAATAACAATAATAATTTATTGAATTTGTATTTCGCTCTCTCCAGGACCAGCCTGTTTGACAGCGCATAACAGTAAAAAAATACAGTCTCCTGACGAAGACTAGAGCAACCTAGTCGAAACAAGTAACAATAATAATAATAATAATAAAAATTTAATGAACAAATATTGCGCTCTCTCCAAGACCAGCCAGGTAGAGTTTGAGCGAGGGACTAAAGTTGCAGGGAATCCGCTTAGGCTGCTCTCTTGGCTTTGTGAATCAAGGGGAATTCTCATTATTTTTATAATAGTTATAGTAATAAACAGTTTTTATATAGTGCAAAATTGCAGTGAAGTTTCAAAGTGATTTTGATAGGTCAAGATAGAAAAACCAGGGGTCCAATTCACTAAGAGTAGTTTAACTTAGGACCAGTCCTTAGACTATTTAAAACTAGTCCTAAGTTAGGCGTTTAACTCTTTGTGAAATCCAGCCCTGGACTGGTTCTACAAAAATTTCAGAAAGTACAGCAATGTGTGTTAAGTACCATGTTCAAGAGCACAAGTGACTGGGACTCAAACCCACACCCTGCTGATCAGAAACACAAGAGCTTTAGCCATTAAATTCCTCAACAAATCGGTAAATCCTTAAAATTTGACCCAGCTTTGCAGTTTGCGGCCCAATTTCATAGAGCTGCTTAAGCAGAAAATATTGGCAAACAATTGTCTGCTGAGCAGAAATGAGCAGGATATCCGTCACAAATTGTGCAAGTGATATGTTAGTTTGGTTGGTAACATAATTCTGTTGTGCTTAGCCACTTGTTGAGCTTATAAGCAGCTCCATGAAATTGGGCCCAGGTTTTAACTCAAGAGGAGACCACTAGCATTTTTTCAGAATTCCTCACACCGCTGTTTTTGGTTATGTCACTATTGTACTTACGTATTTCACACGTCAATCCTGTATAATCCACAGGGCATGTACAGGAGAACCTATTTAACAAGTTTTTGCAGTTTCCATTATTCTGGCATGGGTTACTGTTGCACTCATCGGTGTCTAAAGAAAATAAAACAATCATAATAAATAATAATCCTTTTAAGGAAAAGCACCTTACATCCATGACGGGACCACAATTCACCGTACAAATTAAAATTGCACCAAACAAATGGCAGAAATAGTCAAAGGGCACAAAAAAATAAGTCTTACAATAAAAACCACAAAAATAGACCAGCCAAAAATTAAAACCACACACCTTAAAAAAAGGTTATGAAAATAGCCCCACAATAAAAACATGGACAAGATTTATCGTTGCGGTACCTGCTGCTAAACTATATGATTCCAAATGCCTCTAGCTACCAGGTTTTCTGGGTGGTCTAGATTGGCAAAGGTCGTGGGTCCGAATCGACCTGTGATATTTTGTTCACAGAACTCTGGAAAGTACTGAGTATAAAATGCTGACACACATGGGGAAAAACCACAATTAATATTCTTTAGCCCCGATGCAAATTTAACCTCTATTAAATATTTATTCAACACTAGTGATTTCTTCATTTGTTGGGAAACTTCCTTAACTCTTCAGAGACAATAGCAGCCAGAAACAGCTTGTACAATGTACCAACTTGCTTATACATCCAAAAAGCAGCTGCAAGATCTTGCCTAGGTCCACTCAAACAATAAGGTCAAAGGTCAAAGTAAAGGTCTTATCCTGAACTGAAATTTGTTCAATCTTTTCCATGTTGAAGAGTCTGGGTACTTTTTGTACGACACAAAACACAAACATCCACAGATTTCAATTAAACTTTAGGGCCTTTTCACACTGTCCAAAATCTCAGCATGCTCTAGCCGGATTGAAATCAACCCTGGCAGGGACCAGGGTTGAAAATCTCAATTCGGATCAAAATCGCATTTTTTCGTTAAATGGTTCACGCATTAGCCGGTTCACGTAAAGACAATATTGTGAACGTGTAGGTAGGTAGGTATCAATGCGGTTCAAAATGGATGTAGTGTTAAAAACGCCTTTACACGGTTTCAACAAAACTTCCCATAAAATATTGTACTTTTTGAGATATGAGTAAACGCTTTCACAAAAATAGCAAAGTGCTGTTGTAGTCTGTCTGCTTACCTTCGTGACAGTAAAGTCCAGAGTAACCAGGATTACATAAGCAGGTGTAGTTATTCCTACTACCAGGAAGGCATCGCCCTTCGTCACACTTGTTACTTGCACAGGCGTTGTTAACCTCTGCAGGGAAAAAAGAATAAAAAACACAAGTTAACTCTAGACTAGAACAATGAGAACATAGCTTTTGAGAAAGGTATATTCTCACTCAGTTAATATTTAAATAAAGAAGCTTTATTTGAGTAATCTTTATTGAAGAAATTAAGCCTAATTTCCCATCTGTTGTTCATTCGATCAAGAATTATTTAGTCATGAAGCTGGGTTTTTTTTTTTTGGGGGGGGGGGTATTTAACAAATTAATTAAATTAACCAAATTAAACAAATTTGAATTAATTAATGTAAATTAATAATCAAAACAGGTGTGTGCAACCAACCAACATATCAAGAATTATTTACCATATTAGTTGTTTGTTTAATCTAAACTGACTAAGTATTTGTATGTTCGCATAACATTTTTATTATAAGTTGTTTCATTTTTGTAAATAGTAATGAATTAATAAAACACTAACAATTACAACTTGAAAATATTATGACACAGGTCAAAGGGAAGTTGTTACCGATTTAAAAAAAAAAAAAAAAAAAAATGAAAGACATTGCCATTGATTATTTCCACTGGGCAAAAACGTGTGATGGACAAATATATTCTGGGAGGTTTCATTAAGGAGAAAACAGCAATTTATTTGAACCGACTTGAGATTTAAAAATAAACAACATTAGACGTTGATCTTTGCTTTTTATAGATGAGACTATTCTCCCACTTTAAATTACATAAATTGCTTACACTGCCAGCAACTTATTTGCTAGCAAAACCAGTTCTGTAATGTTCCTCACACATCACCACAAAAGATAACTGTAAATTTTGATGTTGAATAGTACACAATAGTCTTAACTGTGAACTAGCAAGAAGCTCTATCAGGCATAACATACTGGGCCATCTCATTTATTTTTATTATCATTTTATATTTCTGGTAATGACCTCTTTGGACACTACAAACATTATATTAATAGCAAGCAGAGGTCGCCCAAGGAAAGGCAAAAATAAAAAAAACTTTCATCAAAAAAGATGTGCCCTCCCAGACCTTGCTTGTAAAAAAAGTTAAAACTGTATATACACTATACATAACACAGAAATCTAAAAAGTTAAAATTAAAACAAAAGATTGCAATTAACAGCATAAGACACACGATATAAATAAGAACCACCAAATTAAAACTATAGCCCTATTTGTCAAATGAAAGCAGAAACACCAACTGGTACTTGCAACATGAACTAGAAACACTGAGGTTTTTCCATGATAAGTGTTCAGGAAGTCTTACCTATTTCACATCTCTCCCCAGCGAAGCCCAATGGACAAGAACACATAGTTACACCATTGTCCTTGATACAGATGCCATTGTTACTGCAAATATTGGTTTCGCACACCAAGGAGTCATCAGCAACTAGAAAAAAGAGGTTTTAAACAGACTAAGCTTCAGAAAGACTGATTCAAACCCCCAAAACATGGAGTAGTTTAAAATAACTGCTAAGTAGCAGCTTGTGCCATGGCAGAGTGCTTCGTAAAAGAGGACAAACATACTATACACAAATCTTATATATGACAATTAATGTACTGGGGTTTAAGCAGGATTTGAAACTTTGCATAGGAAATACGATATGGAAAGGTTTGCGGTAACGCCATGTCAGGACTATCTCTAATGAGTTGGGGGTGGTTCTGAAAAGAACCGTTGGAATCAACTCAAAGTTTCGATACTAGGGTTTTGTTGAGTGAATACCTGATGTGAGCCAGACTCGATCAAGTTTTATTCCAATGTTTTTATGGTGTTACTAGGGGACAATCCTCATTTCGAGTACGAATCCATCAACTACATTGTACTACTCACCCTGTTTGCAGTCAGGGCCTGTCCAATCCGGTGGGCAGTTACAACGATAGTTATCATCAGGTGTCTCAATACATGTTCCCTGGTTGGAGCACGGCATAGACTGACACGCCAACGCTGTAATACAACAAAAGTTACACAATGTTTGATGTCTGATCACAAGTATTGAATTTCTATCCACCACTTTGTAACAGATGGAAATTTGCATTGGGGATAAAGAATATTAATTTCGGTTTTACCAATATACACCGTGTACATGTATGTGAGCACTGTATACTCAGTATCATCCCGAGCTCTGTGAAAACAATCACAGGCATATTCCGGGGTGGGATTCGAACCCTCGACCCTTGCAATTCTAGAGCAGATGTTCTACCAACTAGACCACCGAGATTGCCTGGTTGCTAGAGGCAGTTCGATGGAGAGGACAGAAGCTCTTTCTAAAACATGATACTAAATCTTAGTTTTTAGAGAAAGCTTTGAACCTGTCAGAAATCTGCGTTCCTGTTCCCACACTTCAATTTTTCACATTCAAAGAACTAAATACAGTTGGGGGGATCGTGCCTTTTCTATCGCAGCACCAAGGATGTGGAATCATCTTCCTCAGAACATCAGGCAATCTACTTCATTAGCAAATTTCAAAACTTTCCTTGGGTCTCATCTTTTTTCAAAAGCCTACAGTAGGGCGCTTTGAGCAACGACTGTTGGATTAGCGCCATCTAAATCAACGATTGATTGATTGATTGATTGATTATATTTTTCTTTAAATTTTCTTGGCAAATGTGCGGAAATGGTGATTTGAAGTCTATGTAGCTTACCTCCACGGCACTGTGGTCCCATACCAACTGGACAGTCACAACTGAAGGCATTAAAGAGATCCTGACACTGGTAGCCATTCACACAAGGGCAGCTTGCACACTCATTTAACTCTGAAGAGTGAAATAAAAAAACAAATAATAATTTAAAAGATGTGAAATTTGCAGCACGATAAAGAAAATTATGTAGTTTGACCCTTACACCTTTGTGAGTAAGCACTGTATACTCAGTGTTTCTAAAGTTTTCTCTATGAAAACGCAGCTGAGATATTATAGGATTCAAACTGCCTCCAGCTACAGGCAATCTTTGGAGGTCTAGTTGGTAATACATCTGCTGTAGATTGGCAAACGTCGTGAGTTTAAACCTCACCTGAGTTATAAAAGCCTGTAATTTTCTTTTTAAGAACAGGGGAAAGTACCAATTATACAGTGCAGTGCTACTTTACATGTGTAGGGGTAAGACCAAATAATAAAATACACAATGTTAAGTCAAACGTGAAAATATATCAAACTTTGTTGAGGGTAAGATGTTGGTGTAAAGTATATTACCATACCAAAGTATATGACCCAATGGTTTGCTTACCAGAACAGATTGAGCTGCTTTAGCACACACACAAAAAAGCAACCACAACAAAATCATGCTTACCATAGAATAAGAATACCAAACAAGACATTTTTCAATCAGGTCAGTTTGGTAGTAACATTCAAATTGGATCGATGAATATCATCCAATGGAATGCTCCAAATACCAATGGGTATATTGCGCCACCATACATTGTACCTTGTAAACCATTAAATGAGTGCTATGTAAAATGGAGTAGGTCTAGCTCATAATGCAAACAAATCTGCACTTAACAACCGTATAAAGGGCATAATAAATGTTGTGTATTATTATTATATTCCCTGAAATATCAATTTTACGGCTGCAATGTTGCAATTCACCAGAAGGTTCTGGCGGACCACTGGATTGCGAGCAAGCAATCAAATTCAGTTGAACTATTGAACATTCTTTTGCGCCTAGAGTTTGACTTTTGAGACTCTCACATTAACAGCCTTATGAAATCGGGCCCTGGTCTAGTGACCTACCTTGTTCACAGTTTGCTCCCAAATATCCAGACATACAGAGACACTTGTACTGGTCATTGGTGAAGACACACGTTCCTCCATTCTGGCATGGGTTGGGATTGCATAAATCCCTTGATGTATCTGTAATAAAAAGGATGATATACATGTAAGTAAAGGTCCGAAAATGAACATGTATCAGGTTTTACAAATAATATGGGATTTCAGTCATTGCATGGTGAGGTATCAATATACATTAAGTCCCCTCGATCCCTTAAAGCTAAAGTAGTAGTCTCTACCAATTTTCTACCTTCCACCCAGGTAGTAGCTAATAACCAGGACAGTTCTTTTCAGAACTGAGAAGTCTCTTGATTTCCAAAAATCTACTCCGCGGTAGTAGAATATAAAGCAAGACAAGCTCTCAAAAGAACATAATCTACAAATATTTGGAATTAAAGGCAAAAAAACAAAACATGATGAACGTCCAGGCTTTTTCTTCAGAAATGGCCGAACGACACATTTTTAAAGAAAACCGGTTTGGCTATTTTTAATGTTTTTAATTTTAATTCTTTGTCAGAGACTGCTAAAATGTATCCTTTGCTTTCATAAAAAAAAAGAAAAAAGGAGGCGGCCTCTAAAAAAGAAGTGGCCTAAAAGTGCCAATGGGATTTGGTAGGAACAGTGTTTATGTACAGTAAGCTGTCAGGAGGAGGTTCTAAGGTATCTTACCAATCTGGCAAACAAGGCCCTCAAAGTCCGGCATGCAATGACAGACAAAGTGAGCCAGGTTGTTGATGCAGGTTCCACCATTACGACACGGGTCACTCAGACACTCATCAAAGTCCACATTACAGTGTAGTCCCTCCCATCCGATGTCGCAGTTACAAGCGTACAGACCTTGAACCTCCCTGCATGTCGCTCCGTTGGCGCAAGGGTTACTGCTGCAGGCGTTGCGGTCAACCAAGTCTGTGTTTGGACAAAGACAAAATAAAGTCAATACAATGTACTGACAGTCTGAAATTTGTGCGTGGTTTTTCACTATTTACTCCTGACTCATGAATTAAAATTAGAATTAGAATTACTTACGTTAAAAAGTTACAAATGTAGTGCACCTCCAGCTCTCTGGATTTTACAATCACAAAATTACGTTTAAAAACACTTATCAAAGAAAATAAAAAATACATGAATATATACATGACTCACTTTTATGTAATTGGTTAGTCACACATAACATGAACACTGCCTGTGATTATTTTGCCAGCTCTACAAATCCGGAATATTACCTCTTTACAATCAAACAGACATTAAGTTGCATTCCTAAGAATTGTTTTGACTTACTTTCTGTACTGCATCGGGAATCTTCCAGTCCTGCTTTGCAGTTGCAGACGTAACCTTCTGGTATATCCAAACAGGTGGATTCTTGTGGGCATGGTGATGATGAACAATCATTCTTAGCTAAGTGCACAAAACAGCATCAGTAATTTTTTAGACAACAGTAATATAAAGCAATAATTTACAAATTTGTATAGACTATGTGGCCTGTGATGAAACAAAACAATGGATTGTATTGTACTTTGTGTTATTGTCAGTCATTAGGGTGAAACTGTTTTTCATGCGTATAAGCGCAGCGAAGGAGCATGAAATTACAAACTTGTATAGACTATGTGGCCTGTCACATCAGATGCTTTTAAAAAGAGCCACAGAATTGTACAGAGCTCAGTGGAGATTTTATAAAGATTGCACCAAAGAACGTTAATCCGGAGGTCGTTGCTTTGAATCCGGAGGTGGCTGGTTCGAATCCCACTCTACTCAATTCTTTGTTCGACCCCAAAATCATTTCAAAAATAGCCTAGTCAGTTTCCCTTGTGGTTTATATTTATATCTGAAACAAAAAGTAGCATCCCCTTAAGGTGATCCCCTGGCTGCCGCTTCCCAGGTTGTATCGTAATTTGGGTGTGATCCCTGGCTACACAGCAGTTAACGGTTGTACGGCTTCTGACTGGCACCCCCGAACAAAGATATTGAGAAAATAGGGACACCGCCAATAAAGGGCTAGATAGCTCAGTTAGTAGAGCGCCGGCACTTTAATCTGGAGTTCGTTGGTTCGAATCCCACTCTAGTCAATTCTTTGTAACCCCCAAAATCAAGAAAATATTTTCTAAGGAGAATGCCCAGTATGTGGCAGAGGTTAGTTCTTGTTGCAAAGACAACAACAAAAAACAGCCAGGAGAAGTCCAACATCAACTTACCAAGTGCAGTTTGACAGTTAGTGCCTTTATAATAACGATGGCACATACAGACGTACTGGCCTACGCTGTTGACACACGTTCCTCCATTCAGACACGGATCACTTGTACATTCATTGAAGAGATCTGGAATATTAAATAGAGTTTTTAGAATCAATAAATCTAAGGTTTAAGATTAAAACTCTGATGAATTTGGTAATATCCTTTCAAATCATGGTATTCCGTGTGTGACCATGGCTGTAAGATTTTCATGAAACAAGTGCGGATGCCATGTTTTCGTCAGGGTATCTGCATACTCAAAGTCAAATTTAAGACTTTTAAAGACCCTTTTAGAACCACCCTTAACAAAATGAAGACCAAAAGTAAGTAAAAAACCAGCTGCACCAGCTCACATTTTTGGATACTTTTTTGCATACAGTGTATTCTGGCTCTTTACGAGCTGAGAAGAAAATTCTTTACACACTTTTTCCTCTTTTCTTAAAGACCTCAATTAACTGATTTTAATGCTTCTGAAGGCCTCAAATTTGGACAGATCTATTTAAGACTTTTAAACCCCGTTTGTAATGCCTACCTGCATTGTCCTCCTCTGTCAACCTAATAGTGAACCCCTGCTCCGTCTTAGTGGCATCCGAGCTAAACTTGGCCCACACCACGTTGTTCGTCGTCAAGAAAGCCGGCGGGAGGTCCCTCCCCGCGTAATGGACAACCCTTGACCCGAGATCTGCGGGGTCTTCACCGTTACCGATACTAACGTAGTCGTACTGCATCTCTGTCTGGAAGCTGTTGAACTGAACGAGGATGTGCTTGCCGGGACTAGCAAAGATGAACCACTGACACTCCTCGTTGCTCAGGTAGTTGTCTGGGTAGTTGGGCGACGCTATATCGATGAAGCCACTTTGTGGTATGGTGTAGTTTGCAATACACTGACCACCTTGAAGAAAAACAAATCATCACTAGTTTGATAGACTTAAAGGATTCGGGTACTTTTTCAAAATGTCCACATATTTACATTAAACTTAATTTTGAAGATAATGATAGTGGAAAGCTTCCCTACAAATATTACTAGCTATGGTTGTGTAGTTTTTGAGAAATGAGTAAAACAAGTCACAAAATAATTTTGGTCTCATGAGACCAAAATTATTTTAGCACGTAAAATCCCCTTAACCAGTTATGATATTATACCAAACCATAGCATAACATATGATTAAACATGCTAAAACTGAGGCGAAAATTATTACTTTTACTAATTTCTCAAAAACTACAGCACCTCAGTAAGTAAAATTTCAAGAGAAGCTTTCTACTATCATAATCTTCAAGCTGTGTAAGTTTAATGTAAATCTGTGGACATCAAGTTTTTTGTTAGGAAAAAGTACATATACCCTTTAAAGCCATTGGACCCTTTCGGTACAGACAAAAAAAAAAAAGTTCACAGATTTACAAATAACTTACAGGGTTAACAGAAGGTAGTGGTGAAAGACTTCTCTTGAAATATTTTTCCATGAAATGCTTTACTTTTTGAGAAAACAGTAAAACAATATCAATTCTCGTTAGCGAGAATTACGGATTTATTTTAAACACATGTCATGACACGGCGAAACGCACGGATACAAGGGTGGGTTTTCCCGTTATTATCTCACCGACTCCGATGACCGTTTGAGCCTAAATTTTCACAGGTTTGTTATTTTATATAGAAGTTGTGATACACGGAGTGTGAGCCTTGAACAACACTGTTTACCGAAAGGGTCCAATGGCTTTAAGAAAGTTTACCTTTGGTTTTTTGAACCACTTGCTTGTTTTCTTCCCTTATAAAATGTTGATGTACACAATAAAACTAACAACGGGAAAGTTCATTTCAAAAGGTGGTTGTGATTTTAAGATGTCGCAGAAAATATGGAGTGAATATGCATGCAGGAAAAACAATCCCTCACTTGGATTCAAATTTTGGGCCGCAAAAACAGTACCACATCACTCCAAGGCGAAATGTTTCTGAAAATGCTTTGTACTATCATGCTGTAGCCTTCTTACCAATATTTGTTATTGCTATTAATTTCTTTTACCAAACATATATTAACCCTTTAAAAACATTATTAACAGTACACTCGCAAAATTTAAGGGACCAAAGTTTGTCCAGGAAAATGAGCCAACAAGTACAGCCAGGGACAAGGATTTATTTTTACCTGAATTGAGTGTTGGAGATACGTACTATGAGAGAAGTTCATAAAGTCAATAGCAGAACTTTTTTTAACAAGTTACAAAGTTATGATAACAAAGTAAACAAACAAAGTAAACAAAACATATTTTAATAAAGTTTTTAAACAAGTTTAATAAAGAAGAAGAAGAAGATTGGAATAATTGACATACGATCACCGCAGTTCTCTCCACTCCAGCCTGGTTCACACTGACATGTATAGCTATCAATACCATCAATACAAATGCCACCATTGAGGCATGGGTTGACTGTGCAGTCATCTACATCTAGAATCAAGAACAGAATATCAATATGTTATTTGATATACAATCGTTGCAGTTCTATCCATCTAACATTTTCTGTTAGACTTATATATATAAACCCAGTCCACAATTCAGGACCAGCCATGACTCGCTACCATGGGTAGCGTGTCGTATCCATACCTCTCATCACTAAACCTTGGTAGGGATGGACTGACAAACAGAGCTGGCTCCCAAGGGTAACTACTTTGCGTGCGAGCTTGTTGAACATTTTTGAGCGCTTGTTTAGCTCTTGTAAGTTGTAGGACACTAAGCTTGCGAGTAGGTAAATGCAAGTATTTTGGCGCAATTCCATTTCAAATGAACCATGTTTTTAAATGGCCACACTAATCTACATACATTTAGACATAGAAATGAAGATGCAGAGAAAAAACAAATAAATAAATCTTCTGTCCTTACTTCGGGTTCCTATATATCCCAAGATAGATCAAAAACTTTCTCAACAAAATTGGTGAAAAGGGCAACGAAATAAAAAAAAGGCTGCAAATTGATTACTTACTGTTCTGGCAGTGGATGCCAATGAAGCCTCTGATGCATCTACACTGGTAACTGTTAATACCGTCAATACAGTCAGCGTTGTTCTGGCATGGATTACTTATACACTCGTCAATATCTACCATAGGGAAAACAAAGGTATCGGTTAAATTGTCTAACTTTTAGAGTTGTGAATATTGCAAGGTGTCTATAGGGAAAAGATGGCAGAACAGTTCAAGCAAGAACGATACATTTTTTTTTCTTTTTCAGAAGGATACATTAAACTTACTGTTTTCACAGCGTTCTCCGTTGTAACCATTTAAACATGTACAGGTGAAGTTCTGTATACCATCAATGCACAGACCACGATTCAAACACGGCCTGGAAGCGCAGTCATTAATATCTGCAAAGACAAAGAAGAATATAATATTTTGTACATCTCTTCTTTAGTAGACAAACAATCCATGGTTATTCTTTAACAACTTGAGCTGTAGGGAGTCAATCAGCATTGTTTTAACCTGGCCCCCTGCCTTGTTCCACAAGGATGATGCCAGGTATTGGTTTTACTGACCCAAGTATAATTTCATTGGAAACAATGATTTCATTGGATAAATGATATTTCCATATCTGTGTTTTGATTGCTCTGAGGTGAAGTTTGCCAACTGCGCTTTCGGTCTGCATGCAGCGTGCATTTATGTTTGTGTGTACATGAACATGTAAAGATTTTTTATATGTACAGTATAAATGTATGTAGTATTTGACTGTGAATCTCCATGTAAAATGAATGCAAGTTCACAGGTAGCTTTTAGGGGGGAATTGACATATAGGCTCAAGGCTGGTCTCTGGCATAGATCACAAGCGTGATGTCAGATGTTCAGGCTACATTGTTTGTCACTATATACTGGTTAGTGAAGGGAATTGTTTTGATATGGCACAATCAAACCGCAGCCACCAATTCACACAACTCATTGAAATCACTCCTTGCACAACATTCTTTTGACGAGGAGGTCACCAAAGGTAAACTCACTAGTTTGACAGGTGAAGCCAGTGTATCCAGGTGGGCAGAAACAACGGAAGGAGTTTGTAAGATCCTGACAGGTTCCTCCGTTCATACACGCAGGAACACCAGTACCCTGGTCGGTACACTCGTCCACATCTAGGGGGCAGAAAATTACATAATAAAATCAGTGGCTTCTTATAAAATGTTTAAATCCGTCACTCAGTGATGCTCATACATTATCCCTGGTCGTTGGGCCATTTATTTCAATCCTTAAACCATCTCAGCTCCCTGGGGAGTATACAGCCTGTGCTGCTAACATCGTAGCAAACTGTTGGCTAAATCAATCACAAGAACCATCACTGCCCTCACAAGTTCCTATTTTTTAACCCTGTATGAAGAAGAGCATTTACAGTTAAGTGTTGTGCTCGACGCAAGTGTAAAGACTAGGATTCGAACCCACAACCTGATGACTTAGCCACCAGAACTTTAATTCGGTACTCTTAACCAATCGTCCATTTATTCCAAATTTCCCAAGAGCGAAATACTAATAACCTTTGTCAAAAAAATCAAAGTTTTACACTGCCTTCAAATATACATTGTACAGCAAATACTTACTCATGTCACATAGTTTGCCAGTCCATCCTAGCTGGCATCTACAGAGGAATGTTGCTTCTTGATTGGTGCAGATACCTCCATTCTGGCATGGGTCATCCGCACACTCATCAATATCTAAAGGAGGCGACATCAAGAATTACTGTTCAATGTTCAAATAAAACACAAACTGAAATATGCTTTAATCCACCAGCCATTTTCAGTAAACTCTTTTTAACCTACTTTACTGTTACCACTGGAACCCTCCTGCCGTCCTCAATTGAATTGTTGTTTGCATCTAATTAGCTGTTCCGATCCAGTCGGAACAGCTATTGGTTTCGTCGAGATTTTTATTATTTTTATTATTATTATTATTATTATTATTATTCTTTGTTTCCGCCTAAAACCCCATAGCGTTTGTACAGCGTTTTTGTTTAGGCCCCTACTCCTAAAGTATTAGGATCAAATAGTTAAATCATATATCAAATTGAAGCTTAGAATCTAACATGTAAGCTTTACTCTAATAAAAAAGTGTAAAAATTCTTCATTAATTAACCACGTGGTCTTCATTTGAATTTTTAATTTGTAAACTTGATGCAGTCACTTTCTTGTTATTGTGAAATATTCTCTTTGGTAATACAACACAGTATGTACCTCTATGAGTTGTTGACTTCTTGAGAGGAGTCTATACTATTTTGTTTCCTACCCGCGTTCTGGACACATAACTTTGTACACGCACAAAGTACGGAGGTTTGGGATTTTCGTTAGAACGTGCGTTAAATTTGTCCTTGTTTTTCTAACCGCGTTCTGGACCAATTACTCTGTGCATGGGTTTTCGTTAAAACGAACGTGCGTAATTAGATAGGGGTTTTTGACGACATCGACGTCGTCGTCAAAAAACCCTAAAGGCATCTAATACTACATTTCAACCCTACTTAATAGTTATATTAATACTTAACAGTTCCTATTTAGTGACAATTATAGACCCTTTGAACATTGAAAATTAAAAACGGAACAGCTCTGTGTTTGGTCACAAACACTTGAAGTCTAGTCTTACTTTTGTTTTTAGTCGTTAACATATAAACAACAAAAACTGTATATAGTGTTATTTTGTTTATTCGTCTATTGTAAGGCTGATGATTTGTTTAGTTTTTAAAGAAGTTCCTTGACAAGCCCCATGTACTTTTCTTCTTCATGGTGATGATATGTGGAAACATTGCTTTGATTTGAATTGTTTTATTGTATTTCAAGGTGAGGGCTACTTTCAAATGATTTGGGCTATCGACCCAATCAACTTTAATAAGCGTGCATCAAAGATGTCGCCCTCAGTCCATCCCTCCAAGGGGTTAGTGACGAGAGGCATCGATACGGCTCGCTGCCCCAAGGTAGCGAGGCTGGTTAGGGACTTGTAAGGGGGAAGATATTTAATCTTGTATACATGTACCTATATTGCACAGGGTACCGGTCCAGCCTGGTCTGCATGTACAAATGAAACCATTAGTCTGGTCCTCGCAGTCACCGTTCACACAAGGGGAGTTGCTACACTCATCATTATCTGCAAATGGATAAAAAACACGGTCGTTATTTATTTTATGAAAGCACTGGGGCCCCATTTCATCAAGCTGTTAATAAAGGCACTGGACAAACCTGTGAAAATATTACCTCAAGTGGGTGTCAAAATTGCGAGAGAATAATGGAAGAAACAACGCTCTTGTCGCCCAAGTTGTGTGCTTTCAGTAGAAAATATTACTTGCTGAGCTGCTGTAGTTTTTTAGAAATGAGTATACCAAAACACAAGCAAAATATTGGTCTCTAAAATGATGAAAATTATTTAGCATGTAAAACGTATTTTCGTGTCATTGTTTTACTCAATTCTCAACAACTACAGTCACCCCAGCTAGTAATATTTTAAGGTAAGCCTTCTACTATCATGAACTACAATAGTGGAAGTTTAATGTCAATCTGTGGCCATTGTGTTGTGTGTTACAAAGTGTGGGCATCAGCTTGATGTTTTTTCCATTTTGTACTCACTTATTTGACAGAAGAGTCCCCTGAATCCGTCCAGACACTGACAGGAATAGCTAGCCACTCTGTCCAGGCAGGTACCTCCGTTGAGACAAGGTGCACTCAAACATTCATCCACATCTACAAACAGTATAATTAATTAATAGGGGAATAGCGATGAGTTCTTCATTGTCCCTTTAAAGCCGGCAGGGTCGACGGCCGTGTAATCGCACGACAACGACCCTGCAAGGTTTTAATTGGACGTTTAAGAACGAGTCACTACTCTTTTATTCCCATTCATAAATACCCTTTTGTTAGTTTAATTCTTCTACAGTGGGAGAATACACAAACGCATCGATGCCCTTACATTAGTGCCCTGTACATAAGTATACCTTGGTCATTGGGCCAAAAAACATTCTTAAATCTTTCTCAGCTAGCTCCCAGGGGAGTAGGAAGACATAAGAATACATAAAAAGCCATAAGAAAACTTAATAGATCTCCAAAAAGAGGAAATTAAATTGCTCGCTCAATGTTAAAAAAGCACCACAAATATCAAAAAGTAACAACAGGCAGATATAAAAATAGCACAAGAAACAATGCACAAGGAGTATACATCAGCCCCGAGCTGCCATGGCGCTCAATACTGGCTTCTTAATACACAATTTTAACCTCTACCCGCGCAGGTACCCTTTTATACCCCTGGGTAAAGAGAAGTAAATATAGTAAATTATCTTGCTTCCACACTCTGATAACGTAACCACCACATTTTTAGTTGAACGCTCTTAATCGCTCGCCATGACACCCCATGATGCCGACACCCCATGATGCCGACACCCCATAATGCCGTCTTTAAAGTAAAATACACTTTACTACTAGGCCACAACATACCACAAAAAATGCAAGGGGATTGAATGTTGGTTTGGAAACTATTTCTTACCTATTTCACATCGCAACCCACTCCAGCCGGGATCACACGCGCATTGATAGCTGTTGACTCTATCCAGGCATGTGCCGCCATTCCCGCATGGATTGCTCACGCACTCGTCAACCGCTGTTTGGAAAATAAACACGAGAAAAATAGAAACAATGATTTAAATCCAAGTATCAAACTTAAATATTTATCAAAAAACACAGTAGAGAAAAACTACATGTCAAGATTGATGCAATAAATACAATTGTCAACTGCTGAGTTGAAAATTAGATCAGAAAATAAAACTGCTCACAGCCAGACATGAAGGACTAAGGACCTTTTACAAGCAAAGGTTTGAAAAAAGCCCTACGTTGAATTTCATTCATTATTTGGTTTTACCCTTACAATGGCGCTGTCCGGTTCGTTCCGGTTCAGTCTGGTCGAGTTAGGTCCGGCCCGGTTTGAGGGTGAATCTGGTTGTTAGGAAGACTGTTAGGAGATTGCCTTGTACCTAGAGGCAGTTAGAACTGTGGTGCAAATTTAACATCTATTGAACTCTATTTTAGTATACTTACAAGCATCACAATTATTGCCAGTCCATCCGGCAGTACAGGCACATATGTAAGCTCTGAATTGGTTGACACAGGTTCCGCTATTCCGACAAGGTGAGCTTATGCACTCGTCAAAATCTATAAGAAAGAAATAATTCAAAACGAGGCTTGGATCTGGATCCCAGGAATTAATCAGGGCCTTCAATCAAGACAAAAGACATGGGCCCAATTTTATAAACCTGTTTAACAGAAAATACTGTTTTGAAAATATATTTAAAAAGAAAAAACTGAGTGGGACACCAGTCGCGACAATGTTAACTTTATGGATATGGCTGGTCAATCGGTTTGCTAAGCAATATTTTCCTGTGCATAGCCAAGTTTTTGTTCTTACATGGTTTACGAAATTGGACCAAGGGGTGAGAGTCATTGTTGACCAGAAAGTCTGAAACAAAGTAGAATCCAAATTTAAATAGTTTGTTCAAACCCAAACAAAATAAACAATATCCAACAAACAAATTCAACATACAAATGATGAGAGAAAGAAATGTACCATCAAAGAAAAGGTAAACCACTGTAACTTACCCATTTCACAAAATTGACCAGTCCAACCAGGTGTACAGGTGCAACTAAACGAATTAAGAGAGTCGATACAAGTCGCACCATTAAAGCAAGGGTTGCTTGTGCATTCATTCAGATCTATAAACGAAATAAAAACAAATTCAATAAGTTAAGTAAAAAAATATTTCAGTTTTTGCCCCTGAATTTGAAGCAATACTGCTGTTACGCTTCCCATTGTTTTTTGCATAATGGATCATTCTTCCTACGTGGAAATCGATATCTAAAAGACGCGACCGCCTTTTGAAATGAAATTTTCACATGATAGTTTGATTGTACCATCTTCATTTACAGTACATGTATGTAGCATTGAAACAATCAAACAGTTCCAAAACTACAAAGTACATTTTTTCCTTTCAGTAAACACAAAAACAGAATATGATAGTGAAAGGCGCTTTGAGACGCCCTTCGAGTGTAAAAAAAGCGATCTAAAAACTATTATTGTTATTATACTCACTGGTTTCACAATTAGTTCCAGTCCACTGCAGTTCACAATTACAGGTGTAGGAATTGATGCCGTCGTTGCATGTACCGCCATTTCGACATGGGAACGAAGCACACTCATTTACATCTAGAAGATTTAAGCAAGTTTACCTCAAATTAAATTCTCAACGTTAGTATTTATTTATTCGACTACTTAGTGCTGTTATCCTGTTTTGTTTTGTATTGTTGGGCACAACCACCACAAGCCTCGACTTTTAGGATGATGCCTCCATGTGAATGTGTAAATAAATGTTCTTTTTATTGATTGATTGAAAGTACATGTTGTAGCTCCTAGGGTCCCAACTTGTTGCTTCCACTTTGTGAATATCTTGCTTGTATTATTTCAGACCAATGTGACCTCACGGTGCAAGCAAACCAATTTGGTAAAGCTGTTAATCACCAAATACTGCTTTACAAGCGTGCAAGGGTCCTTAGACTTTTATCATGGTGCCGACATATTGGTTTTTTCCATAATAAACTGGTCCCCTTTCATAAACTGAAAATACAAACTATCCATGTCATTGTGTATACAGGGAATCTGACCAAGACTGCTTGAGTCTGATAAAGGTTTATAGACCTTTTGATGGTTGATAAACGAACCGCACTTTTTGGCAACTTGTGACCGGACACAGCATTGCACAGTGAGAAAGCTCGCCAGGGAAATCAAGGGTTTAAAAAAAGTCCAAGGGCCTCTCAAAAATACAGTGTGAAAAGAGTTAGGGTTAGGGTTAGTTTAATCACTTACTCGTTTGACAGTAAGTGTCAGTGAACCCAGGTCTACAGCTACAAGTTATGCTGTTAAGTCCATCAAAGCATGTCCCTCCGTTCTGGCAAAGGTTGGTGCTACAATCGTTGATATCTGAAATAACAAAAAAAGAATGACCCAGTTTATAAAAGGGAAGGTATATATGTTTCGTTTTGACTCCTGATATTATTGGCAGTAAAAACCGTTGGTAAAAATGAATGGCCCAGGTTTTAAAGGGAAGGTAATGACTCCTAAAGTCAGTGGCAATAAAAACCTTTGGTAAAAAGCCTACAGCAGGGTTTGACAGCATATAGCATTTTGATAAACATTTCACTTCGAAGTAATGTGGTTTTGTTACAAAGCCTTTATGCCCAAAAATATGAATGTAACAGCATAATGCTTCTCAGATTGTGTATTCATATTAGGGATTATTCTTTTTGAGTGGACATATTCGCTTAGGATTTTCAGGGATCTATAAAAAAAATGCGACCACCTTTTAAAAATGAAATTTTCAGATGTTAGTTTTATTGCTATTCATATTATTAACGACAGCCAGTAACTGTTTCTCTTATTTTAATTTAAAAGTAAGCTTTTCAAGATGACCTCGTGTAAACACAGCTTTGAGTCTTATAGTGTAAATGTTGTCTTACTTTAGCATAATTTGTACTGTAAGTTTTTACGATTATGAACATGTTTGACAAAGCAAATTTCCATTTTATAGACCTTATGCATTGATGTCATCAAGCCGCCTTGTTAGAGGTAAAACGGTGACGAAACGATCGAAACGCACAGGATTGAACAACCTCCTTTTGACCTCTGGGTGAGGGCGCCCTACTGAAATGACGTCATGTGCATAAGGTCTACAAACATTGAAGTGAATTGATTGGGAAATACTCACTTTCGTTGCAGTTTTTGCCTGTATATCCAGGAGGGCACGCACAGAAGTAATCTGCTACGCCATCAATGCACGTACCGCCATTTCTACATGGACTTACTGCACATTCATCCGTTGCTGCAAGGTCAAAGATTCAAAATCGACCAATAAAATGACATTCATATAAGCTAGCTGCTACATAAACTCACAAATCTACATGTATACAATGAAAACTCAAGCATGCAGGAAAAGGCGAAACAATCATGCTTGTGACCGGTTCAATTGTAATGGGAGACTTTCTGGGACGATAGAGGGCAGCAGACTTACCGGTAAATCCATTGTTCTCAGAATTATGCGCATGTTCAGAACTACGTAAACAATGGAAATTTACCCGGTATGTCTGCTGCCACCTAGCGTTGGAAAGTCTCCTATTGGTATTGTTGCCTAAACTTTCCAGGGCTCGATTTTACAAAGCATGTACCTTCATTGTAAGATGACTTGTCAGTAATGCCATAGTTACTTGTATTGTGACATCACACTTTGCTAGGCAATTAAGATTGACACATACCTTCTGCTGAACAGCTTTTAGAAATAGGCAAAATATGGGTGGAAAAATAATGAGCTCAAAGGCAAAGGTTACAATCATACAACCAAACTATCCTATTGCATTAAAGAAGCAAATTCTAACTGATATGCATTCTGGAATCATTTCAATCTCTAGTCATCACATTTTAACTTGAGCCTAATTTTTATCCTGAGCCCCACTTTGACTCCGTCCCGGTACTATCCAGCTTCATAATACTTTTAAGCAGACAATGTTGACAATTTAATTTATGAACTATAAGCAAAACATTGATGCCAATAGCAGTGCAGGTTAAAGGGAGGGTGTTTTTGTTTTTATTCTATTACTCCAAAAATGTATTACCATTACAAACTTAGCAAGAAGTACTACAGCTGTTGATAATGCAAACAATTTTTAAAAACAGTTCCCTTGTTTGAGAGAAAGGGGTTCAAACAATTTTCAATCAGAAAAACGTTTCATTCAGAACGGTTTTCGAGTTATGGAATATTATTCTCGTGGACAAAATAGGCCTATAACCTTTCTGGAAATTCAGTAATAATACCTCAAATTATATATAATATCTAAAAACATGATAAAAGACACTCTAAAACACAAATTAGTCCGCCAGTTCAGATAATTAAATCTTGTTCCTGCACAGAAATCTTTTGGAAACCCTGCCACTAAGTGGTTAAACACTTCCAAACTATTTTATGCAAATTATCAAAATCACACTAGCTTACAGACTCAAGCGAATACACACATTTCAAAACACTGCATATCTCGTGTAGCCTTGCAATTCTCAGTAAAAAGCAAAACTGAAAAACAGCCTACACAGTGAGCAACAATTATAGTTCATCAAACAACATTTAAAACAACATTTAAATACCCCCTAATTCCTCTGAAAATGAAGCATGAAAAATGGAAAAAAATAAAAAAATGATGTCCTGTGCAAGAAATTATCAGTCAATGTTTTAAAAAGCACTTTTAAATTATGCAATCCTTGTTTAATCCTTCTGAAGTTCAATCAATTTTGTGTTGTGTACTACACGTACATGTATAAAAGAACCCAGTGCACTTATCAAAAGAAGGGATTTGCCCTGGTTTGATGGGCTGCATACAAGGTGCTATGTAGAATGAGTACATGTAGGTCTCATAATATAAACGTAGTCCCACATACCTTGCAGGAAAATACTGATTATTAAAGCATCTTGAGCATCAGTGACGTAAAAGAGTGCGATATAAAGAAGCCACTGTTATTCTAAGTAAAGTGTAAGTCTTCAAACAACTTGTTGGTGAAGTGTTAGTATCAATCTTACAACCCCTCTCCCAACTAGGTCTGTAGCTAGCCTCTGTCATTTTTACAGATATTTTCATGGTAAATGTGCCACCACAGTGTGTCTGACTTGGTTCCACCAACATGAAAATCAGAGTTTTTCAGCGTGAACCAGACTTTCTGCTTCTTCTCACCACTACACTCTTGATTTGCTTAGATGTTGAACAGGGAGCCATTCAAAGAGCTTTATTCCACGAACTGCATCTCTTTGGAACTCCCTGCCCGTTGTATGTATACCTCCATCCTACAATCTAGACCGTTTTAAGAGGAATATCAACTCCTACCTTCAGCTCCCCAAGTTGAGTTCTTTGAATAGTTTTTCTTTTAGTAGCCCCATATCAAGAGTGGCTTTCAGCCTTGTTTTGGGCGAAATTGCATCAGCAAAGCATTATTACAAAATTAAAAAACTCACCGATTCCACAGTTGTCTCCAATCCAACCCGCAAGGCAGGAGCAGCGGTAGTACGTGTTGAAGTTATTACATGTACCCTGATTGAGACAGGGGTTGACAGGCTGGCACGCATTCAGCTCGGTGTCACAGTTGATACCGGTGAACTGCTGCGGGCAAGTGCAGCGGTACCGGTTGACAAGGTCCGTGCAGGTGCCCCCGTTGACGCATGGACTGCTTGCGCATTCATCAACGTCTGAGAGAAATCAAGACATTGTCATGTCAGTGTGAAAAACATTGTATCTCGATTTTGCAAAAATTTCTTGCATGAAAATTCTGAATGCAAAATAATCTTGGTGTGTACAGGCAGACACAGAAATGTGGAGACTTTTACACAATAAGGTCCCACAACTTTTGTCTTTGTTCAACTGGGTTCCCCACAATGTGATTCTTTACAAAAGGGAATACTACATGTAGGGAAACATGAGAAAGTTCCCACAATTAAGCTACTTGTTTTGTGTACATCCAAGAAAAGTAATATAAAAACTACAGGTTTGGACACGATATAGACTATTTCTTTCTCCCCTTGGTTTTTTTTATATGTCCATCAAAATAGTTTAAGGGATTTTCAAAAATTCCTTAAATTAGGATAAAATCCTGAGGAATCACATGCTTGGTTTATGGTCCCCAGTCTGTATGTGTTTCTCTCCTACATGTACATGTACCTTGGGGATTTCTTTACATCCATCAAAATAATTTAAAGGTCAAAGAGAGATTATCAAAAATCCTGAAATCAGGATAAAATCCTGAGGAATCTCATGCTTAGTTACTTTACCCTGTCTTATTAAATCCACAAGCATAAAGACAGGTATTGGTTTTATCTGTATACACATGTATGCTTGATTTGACTGCGAATATCCAGGAACTTGATCGCCATATGAAATGAATGCAAGGTCAAAGGTGATTATGGACAAAGGGTCAAGGCAGAATCCATTAAGCTTTTAATTGTGATATAAACCATCAATAATGAGCCTGTGAATTGTGACCAGGTTACTTACTGATTTCACAGTTGTTGCCTGTCCAGCCAGATACACAGGTACAGGAATAGGTCCCAACCAGATTATTACACGTTCCGCTGTTCTGACATGGCGTCCCCGTGCACTCATCAAAATCTGACAACAGAAAGTGAAAAATAAATGACATAAACATCTTATATATCATGAATAACTTGTCTTACCCAATAATATCGGGCAAACAATGATATTTTTAAATTATCTCACAAGAGGAGTGGAATGGGAAAAATCTAGCGCTTCTGCATCCCATATCAAAATTTGGCGCAGATTTGTACGAATCTGTGTTGTTGCTGTTAGCAAGTTCTGCGATGTCTTGGCTAAATAAATGTTCCTTTGCTTAAAAGCAAGTCTCACCGATAAATTAAAAGATGCGTTTTTGATCATGATCTTCAACAATCCAGATGAACTTATTCAATGGAGTCTCATTGATATTGGGCTGAGGTTGTCACTTATGCTTTTTGTTGTTTGTTAACAACTTAGGGATCAGGTTGGCTCAAGGGACCAGAGCCTTGCATGATGGGACTTAGGTTTTCAGTCCCTATTTGTGCTTTTTGTTTTCAACACTCTTGTTTGTTAACAACTTAGGGATCAGGTTGGCTCAAGGGACCGGAGCCTTGCATGATGGGACTTAGGTTTTCAGTCCCTATTTGTGCTTTTTGTTTTCGACACTCTTGTTTGTTAACAACTTAGGGATCAGGTTGGCTCAAGGGACCGGAGCCTTGCATGATGGGACTTAGGTTTTCAGTCCCTATTTGTGCTTTTTGTTTTGGACACTCTTGTTTGTTAACAACTTAGGGATCAGGTTGGCTCAAGGGACCGGAGCCTTGCATGATGGGACTTAGGTTTTCAGTCCCTATTTGTGCTTTTTGTTTTCGACAATCTTGTTTGTTAACAACTTAGGGATCAGGTTGGCTCAAGGGACCGGAGCCTTGCATGATGGGACTTAGGTTTTCAGTCCCTATTTGTGCTTTTTGTTTTCGACACTCTTGTTTGTTAACAATTTAGGGATCAGGTTGGCTCAAGGGACCGGAGCCTTGCATGATGGGACTTAGGTTTTCAGTCCCTATTTGTGCTTTTTGTTTTCGACACTCTTGTTTGTTAACAACTTAGGGATCAGGTTGGCTCAAGGGACCGGAGCCTTGCATGATGGGACTTAGGTTTTCAGTCCCTATTTGTGCTTTTTGTTTTCGACACTCTTGTTTGTTAACAACTTAGGGATCAGGTTGGCTCAAGGGACCGGAGCCTTGCATGATGGGACTTAGGTTTTCAGTCCCTATTTGTGCTTTTTGTTTTCGACACTCTTGTTTGTTAACAACTTAGGGATCAGGTTGGCTCAAGGGACCGGAGCCTTGCATGATGGGACTTAGGTTTTCAGTCCCTATTTGGGTTTTTTTCTCCCACACCTAAAACTAAACATTTCTTCTTGTTTCCTATCTATCCTGTAATTGGCACTTATTGTGCTGTTGGGTGGGTAACAAAATAAAGAAATACAAAACTAAAAAACTAAACAAACTTACCAAGTTCACAGTTAGCTCCCATAAACCCAGGTGGGCAGCTGCAGGTGTAGTAGCTGATGCGGTTGACGCACGTTCCTCCGTTTACACATGGTGCATTATCACACTGGTTATCCTCTGTCACACAATCAAACAAATTTATTATTTTTAACCCCTTGATATCAAAAGCAGTGATCGGCAACAGGTACATCTCCCTGCAAACACAATCATGGACAAAAAGCCACTGGGCTTGGCCTTGCAGTACATGTGCGACAGGGTGGTCTTGCAGCAGCAGTGCTTGACAAAAACCCATTTGGAGACCGTCGCAGGGTTGGAAGACCCAAACTCAGCTGAATCGACGGACTCAGCTGAATCGACGGACTCACCAGGTGGAGTGGCCTCAGCGTGGCTGAACTAACTGCGCCACCCTACAGCGAGGCAAAATCACCCCTGCACCAGCCACACAACCAAGGAGAAATGGATGGTTGTTGTGTCAATGGGCAGTAAAGCCTACACCATTTTTTGTTTTCCCGTTTTGTTTTTCCAATTTCCATTCAACCACAAACGACCAGAGCAAAGGCCAGATACTGAATTCAAAGCTATTCTACAAGCCAATTTGACAAACACAAGGCCAAGTTACCAAGTTTCAAATACTACTCATAATGTACCTTCCCCATTTAGTTGCAATTCAGGATTTTTTTTTTAGTTGACTTACCGAGCTCACACATGTTTCCTGTATATCCAGGAGGACAGAAACAACTGAAGGCGTTCAGAAGATTATTACAGTTGCCGTTGTTGAGGCAAGGGTTGCTCTGGCACTCATTAATATCTGCAGTTAAAACAAGTGTTTATAAAAAGATACATCAGTTTAGAATTTAATCAAAGTATTTGCCCTCATTGTATGGAACACATGAAAATGCTTGTTAAAAACCATGTATGATGCTGGTTTTAATAGTAATGAAGATTTTAGTATGTTATTGGAAAGAAACAAATTCATTCTTTCATGACCTCTCAGAAATGGCCAAGTAAATTTGTATGTCAGCAAAATTAGAAGAATTCAATCTTCAAAATAATCAGTTTGTGCTTTACCTTTTTTGTATATTTTAAATATTTTTGTAACCCTTCCCAAGCGTATTAAGCCATTTGGGAGTGAGATTTTAATAATGTCTGGTACAATGACTCGCTTAGATTAGAGGCGGTGAACACCCATACACAATTCTGAATGGATGTGTATGGCCAATGGTATAACAGGGTTTGCTCATCCTGGAGGTTGCTATACAAAAGCTTGCCCCTAATCACATGGCATAGCAACTGTATCCATAGTCTGAGGAATTCAAATGTAAAGGGTGCATTGTAACTAACAAGTCAATGTACCAGACATTATTTAAATTTTAACTTATTGGTTGTTGAATAAAACAAATCAATCAATCAATCAATCAATCAATCAATTAAAATGTGGTAAATTGGCAAGTGTTGAAAGACAAATAACAGAGTTCTTCATCACACCATGTCTCAAAACATTGTTTTTGTTGACAGGTATGCAGAGCTATTTTTGAATTACACCATTCATTAACCCTTTATAGAGACAATAGCAGCTGCAATCGGTTTGTACCAAAATGCCCAGAACGTCCGCAAAACTTAACAAAAAGATTATTTGTCTAAGCCAGAGAGTCGGAATTACACCAAAAGGCAGAATAATAATAATAATAATAATAGTAATAATAAAACAGTATTTATAAAGCACAATATGAACAAGCATTCCTCAAAGCACTTAACAGCAAAATGGAAAGCATTCCCAGATAAAAAAGGCAGTGGACACTATTGGTAATTCCTCAAAATAGTTATTAGCATAAAACCTGACATGGTAACGAGTAATGGAGAGCGGTTGATAGTACAGAGCATTGTGAGAAGCGGCTCCCTCTGAAGTGATGTAGTTTTCGAGAAAGAAGTAATGTTCCACAAATTTGATTTCGAGAACTCAGATTTAGAATTTGAGGTCGATTCAAGTATCTGAAAGCACACAATTTCGTGGGACCAGCATGTTTTCCTATCATTATTATCTCGAAACTTTGACGACCAATTGAGCTCTTATTTTCACAGGTTTGCTATTTTAAGCATATGTTGAGATGCACCAAGTGAGAAGACTGGTCTGCCCACAACAAATTTGTATAAAATTAGGCCAGACCAGCTGTTAACTAAATGAAACCATTAAAAAAACTACAAACAACTAAATGATCTGAAAAATTACTCTTTATAAACAACATTATTGAAATTACCAGTATAAAAAGCCAAAAAGCAGGAACAATCTCTTCTCTAAATGCTGTGACAGAATTCTCTTACCTGTGTCACATGTTGAGCCGGTGTAGCCAGCAACGCAGATGCAGACAAATCTATTGAACTGGTCAACACACGTTCCTCCATTACTGCAGGGGTTGAGAGCTGTCAGCATGCACTCATTGGTATCTGGAATTCAGAAAGAATGGTTATTTAGCATGCCAATCTCACTCAGAGACAAAGTAATCAAATTGAGAAGATATTGAAAGGTTTGCGGTAACACCATGTAATGACTATCTCTTGAAATGAGTTGGGGTTGTTCTGAAAAAAATATAATACCAACATCAACCGTGCAGCAACACAACCGTTGGTGCAACATCAACTTCGCACTTACTGCTTCAGACACACAACCAACAATGGCTCAACATCAGCAGCCAAACAGAAACCGAAGCAAATTTGTGCAATATTTAGTTGCAACATAATACACCAACTTGGGTAAAATGTTAGTTTGCTACACCTAGGTGACAATGCCTCGTTATCGGCTGCAAATGTAACACCAACAACTGTGCCGCAGTTGGGCAGGCCCATTTACAGTTTGGCAGGCCCAATTTGCAAATGGGCGGCCCATTTGCAGTTGGGCAACCCATTCGAAGTTGGGCAACCCATTCGAAGTTGGGTGGCCCATTTGCAAATGGGCGGCCCATTCGAAGTTGTGTGGCCTATTTGAAGTTGGGTGGCCCATTTGCAAATGGGGGAGCTATTTGTAGTTGGGCAGATCAATTTGCAGTTTGGGCATGCCAGTAGTTGGGCGGGCCCATTAGCAGTTGGTCGGGCCCACTAGCAATTGGTCAGGGCCGAACTATAACTGGGCTGATTCTACACGTTAGGCTGAACATGTATGTAAACCATTAAAACTATTACATGTATGGTATCTTGTTTAGCACAGTTTTTAAGGACTAATTTAGAGCAAGTTTGAGTTTAAAATATTTAATACAGTTTCATTATTGTATGGCTTCCTCTGTATCAAATTTTCTATTATCTACTGTCACAGTCTGTTTGTCTTCAGTGTGCATTTCTATCTATTTTTGTCCCTCAGATTTTCTGAGTTTGAATAACAGAATTTTCATTTGTAAAAATCATGTAATTCAGCCTTTGGCTGCAATGTGATAAAGCAAGCTGGTTATAAACCAATGAGCTCTTCAAAGGTTGTTCAAACAAGAACGAGCTGCAAAATTCAAATGCACCAAGTGAAATTGGAGAAAATGATTGACATACGTACCAACATTGCACTGAGTCCCCTCCCAGCCGGATGGGCAGATACAGCTGTAGCTATTCACAGCGTCCACACAGATGCCGCTGTTAAAACATGGACTGCTAGTACATTCATCTATGTCTACATTACAAGAAATTAAGGAATTGTTTTAATAAATATGTTAAATTTGCATCGGGATAAAGAATAATAAGTTTGGTTTTTACCCAGATACATGTACACCGATGTGTGTTAGCAGTGTATACTCACTACGTACTTACCCAAGTTCTGTAAAAAAAAACTACAGGCATATTACTCTAGTGGGATTTAAACCCACGACCCTTTCAATTCTAGAGCAGTGTCATACCAACTAATTAATAACAAATTGTTAAAAACATTCCTCAAAGTAAGACTGCAGAAATAACGAGGCACATGTGAAATCAAAACGTTGTTCCAATAAAAAACAAATTTTCAAGTTGTTGTGTTGTTGCAACTCGTTTGTAACTCGATTCTGCAACAAATTTGTATTGATCATGAAAAGCCCTGCACAAAAAACATTGTATCTCTGCGCTCATTGACTCTGTGCATACATCCAAGTTATTTTTTTTCAAAAGCGAGAGAAAACCATTGACGGTCTAAACTCACATTTAACATAAGTGCCACTTTATGTATCTCAGCGCTCATTGACTTTGTGCATACATCCATATTATTTTAAGTGAGATAAAACCAAAATTAAATCTTCAATCTTACTGGTTTCACAGAAGATTCCAGTCCAGCCGCTTGCACATTCACAAGTGAAGGAGTTGATGTCATCCACGCAGTTGCCGTTATTTCTGCAAGGTTGACTGTCACACTCTCTGCTATCTAAAATTTAATAAATAATATGATTACGTAACTGAACACATTTGGTAATTAAAGTAAAAATATATGTAGAAAAACTTACTTGGGAACTAGCAATGAATAGATAAAACATTGTGAGAATGGCTCCCTACCAAGTAACATACATAGTTTTGAGAGAGAACTTATTTCTCACTAAATTATTTTAATCTGAGAAAGACTTCAGTCCTGACGCTATTCTCAGGTGTCTGAAAGCACACACATGTGTTTTTTCTTCTAACAGACTTTTATCAAGCTTTATCATCAACAAATTTTCTGATTTTCCTAAATGGAAACATTCAAAAAATAGACATAAAGCCTGTTTAGTACTCCAGGGGTCGATTTCACAAAGAGTTTAGTTCAGGACAAGTCTGAGGAGATATGAAAAAACTAAAGGCTATAGTCCTAAGTTAGGCCGAGTAATTCGTCCTAACTCGAGATAAGACTAGTCTTAACTCTATGTGAAATCCACCCCTAGTTGTATAAATTCCTGGAGGCAGACAACTTACTTATCTCACAGCTGACACCAATGTAGCCGGCCACACAGTTACAGGTATAAGAGAGGTGTCCATCGATGCATGTACCTCCATTTTTACACGGGCCTGACAGACATTCATCGATAGCTGTAAAATAAAATAAAAGAGCAAAAAGGGAAAACAACAAGAGTGTAATTATACAAAAATTGAAAGAAAAAAATGGCCTTGTCTTGGTGTAGAGATAAAAGCCCAGGAATACCCAGTGTGCATTGAGTTTAATTATTTATTAATTTAATAACACATCCAATGGGGCATCCGCAATAATTAAGATTTTAAACAGATTTATGAGATCAGGCTCTCTTGGCTAGTGCAAAACTGAATTTATTTTTTAAATCAAATTGATGGAAAACAAAATACTACATGAAGAAATTAATTGTTTTTTTAATTTTATTTTATTTTTTTACATCAAGTAATAAACCACAAGGGAAACTGATTGGGTCCAAATAAACCAGTTTTCGACAAACAAAGCAAAACTGAGTGACTAGAGTGGAATTTGAACCTGCAATTTGAGGTAAAGCATTTGCTCAAAACCCAACATTCAGCCTAGTTTTTATACGGTTTTTACTTCTAATAAGAAAAAGATCTTGTATAGCGCGGCCGTCTAAAAGGGCATCCAAGGTGGTTCACACAAACAATTAAAGTAAGAAGTTATACAAAAATGCACAATGTAAAAAACAAAACTATACTGAGGAAATAAAAGTTACCTAAAAAGTACAGTACTACAGGATACTTACAGAGTTCACAGTTGGTTCCAGTCCAGCCTTGCCGACAGATACACCTGTAGCCGTTGGTCTCGTCAGTACAGACGCCTGCATTCTGACAGGGATTGCTAGAGCATTCCTGAATATCTGCAAAGAAAACAACAACAAACAGAAACAGAAAATTAAATTAAATAAGAATCAAGTACAAAACCACAGGCGAAACTGACTAAGTTTGTATGATATGGGGTTGAACAAAGACAAATTTAAGAGAGCAGAATTTGTACCAATGATCTTCGGGTCAACGTGCTGGCACTCTACCAACTGAGCTATCTACCCTATGTTGCAGTTTTCCCACATAGTGTTTAAAACTGGCCAAGCACATTTTTATTCCCATTCATAAATACCTTTATCAACTTTTTGGTGGGAAAAAGGAAAAAGAAAAAAAAAAAAAAAAATTATAATTGTTCAATGATTTCTATCAACAAAACACCCCTCCAGCTATGAAATGGTAATGCCCTCTATTAAAAACTCCTTACAAGGAGCTTGGTGTGCACGTCGCACGTATCGCGTGATGTGGCCCAGGTGTTACAGCCGTTGCTCACGACCACTAGGAATGAATAAACTGTATTATTTAGCACAGGTGCAAGCTCTTGTGTCCAGCCCATGTTTAAACACTTTTGGCCATGTCTTTATCAGCCGTTTAATCACACCAGCGTGACATAATCTCAACCAATCAGAATAAATAAACTGTCTGAGGTATTTATGAATATATGATTAAATGCACTTACCTAGTTCACATCTTGTACCAGCAAAGCCAGTGGGGCATGAGCAGACATAATTATTGACTCCTTGACTGCAAATACCATTGTTCACACATGGGTTGCTGGCACATTCATCAATATCTAAAATAAAGACAAACACAAAGACAAGGATTCAAATGTCTTCTTTATCACACCCAAAGATGTTTAGCATGGGGACATGTTTGTTAATTACTAAAACTAATGCTAGCCTAATAACTTACTTGGTAACAAGCAATGGAGAGCTGTTGATAGTGTAAAACATTGTGAGAAACGATTCCCTCTGAAGTAACGTAGCATTTGAGATAGAGGTCATTTCTCCCTAAAATATTTGAACCTGAGAATGACTCCTCCAGGCCTAGAGCCTTTCTCAAGCGTCTGAAAGCACATAAATTTTTGTGTTTTTTCTTTCATTCTTTTCTTGCAACTTTGGTGACCAATTGAGCCAAAATTTTCACAGGTTTAATATCTTATGCCTATGTTAGGACTATTGTTGGACTTTGATTATGGCGGTATTCCTGACCTCAACAACGCATGATGAGCTTACTAGTGCAGTCCTCAGTCAAACAGAATCATACCAATTATTTAAAATATCCATGGTCACCCACATAAGGAACCTCCTCCAACAAATAGGTCTTTTTGTTCACATTAATTAAATGTATAAAGATAGAATAGCTTACAACAATGATGGTCTTGGGTGTGGCTCAAGCTATCCGAGCCAACCCTTGGATGTGGCTCAAACTCCCAGAGCCACGCCCTTGAATGTGGCTCAATCCCAGAGCTACACCCTTGAAAATGGCTCAAACTCTCAGAACTACACCCTTGGATGCGCCACTGATGTGCCACTAATTACTAAGTTAGTGCAGTTAGTCAACCTTGCCTCAACCTTGCCTAAAGCTCCCAGAGCCACGCTATTAGGTGTGGCCAAACTCAAGCCGCGCCTTTGGATGTGGCTCAAACTTCCAGAGCCACGCCCTTGGATGTGGCTCAAATTCCAAGAGCCACACCCTTGGCTCTGGCACTGATCATGCTGATCAGCCACCGATTACCCAATTAGTGCAGTTAGTCAACCTTGTTGTTTTCATACTATTCAGAAGATTATGTAAAAAGCAGACACTGCAAAAAAGTATCAATTATTAGTATAAATAGTTGAAATGTACTTAGTTCTCCACAGCAAACCTTAGAGATAAGAAAATGTGATGATAATATAACATCAAAAGCAATATGGGTTTAAACTGCTGGTAAGCATTGAGCACAGACAGAGTATAATTTCAAGCAGGCCAAGTTTGATAAAGCTGTTAAAGCAGAATATAGGCCTACTGCTCAACAGTCAGTTTGGCACCAGTCACAACAACGTTAACTTAACGTAATTTTTGCTGGTACCCTATTTCTGTTAAGCAATATTTTTCTGTTCTTAGCGAATTTGTTCTTGCTGACAGGCTCTTTGAAAATTGAGCCCAGATGGCTTCATTCACATTCAATTAACTGACGAGGATGAAGAAATGAGACTGAATTGTGGGAGTGACTTGTTATGGATTTGCTATGTACACGTATGATGATGATAATGATGATGATAATGATGATGATGTCCTTCAAATTTACTCTTATATTTCTGGAAGTCAAATATTTCTCCATGGATATAAACATTAAAATATGAACCCGGATAAGGGATGTTTTCTTGAAATTGGGTTAAAACAACAACAAATTTATTGTATGGATTTGAACATTCCTTTTTCCAGATTAACATGCCGGCGCTCTACCAACTGAGCTATCTAACCCCATGCTGGCAATGTTGTGTTTACAAACTCTTTGTTATTCCATGTAGGGCACTATATCAGGACTGCTTGTTACGCCCTTAAAATAATGAGTATATTGATGAGAAAATCTGGGCTCGGCCTGGTTTAGGGTGGGATTCAGAGATACAGTGTAGAAAGAGCTTTGGGTATATCTTTCATTCTGAACACTAAAAAAACCTGAAATTTTTCTGTGAAAATTAATGAAAACAGAGAGAGATGAAGAATGATGTTAGTTAAGGAATGTCTTGTTGATTAGTGCGAGGTGAGACATCTGCAGATGATGATCGATGATTTGAACGGATTTCATTTTTTACCAAATTCACAGTTGCTTCCCTGGTATCCACCTAGGCACTGGCAGAGATAGTTGTTGATCAGATCGACGCACATTGCACCATTCTGGCATGGTAAGGTCGCACACTCGTTGATGTCTACAAGTAGCGAGGAGAATTGGGGTTTAAGGTGGTTACTGAACAAGCACAAACATATTAAGTGCTTTTGTTTACAGTGAAGTGTGCCCTTCAAGTAAAGTTAATTATAAGCTTACAAACTGTAAAGATGTTTTAGTGATTCTGTTGCAAACTACTGTTTAATATTGTCCTTATACAAATTGTTTTTTATTGTCATTGAGGATGCCAACATGACTTAAATTGCTTATTGAATTGAATTAAATACTACCTTTAAACATTGTGTTCATTATTTTAATTGATTTGGGGTCGAAAAAAGACAAATTTACTAGAGTGGGATTTGAACCAACAACCTCCAAATTAATTTCGGTACAATCATCACAAACCCACATATCACTAATGTTTATTTATTTTATAACAATTTTTGCTGACAAATTATTTTTGTGTAATTGTTTTACTCATTTACAGCACCTTGGCAAGAAATTTTTGAAGGGAATCTTTCTACGATCATTATCTTTTAACCGTATAAGTTTAATGTAAATCCATGGAACTTTGTGTTTTAAGTAGTACAAAAAGTACCCAAACCCTTAAATGGTAAATCAACACAGGGGGAGGGGTATTTACTTATGTTGCACAGTGTGCCGGTATAACCAGGATGGCAGGTACACAAGAACATGTTGACTTGATCTAAACAGGAACTGCCATTTAGACATGGGGAACTTGCACATTCGTCGATTTCTGTCAAAAAGGAAAATCTTGCCATTATTAAAAGACATTTATAGTACACCCAAATCTGATTCGACCAAAGTAGGGGCAGAATCTTTCGCCCTTCAAGCCTCACTTTGGTTGATACTGATTTGAACTAGATAGAGGAGAAAAACAACATGGTAAACAATCATATGATAGAGGAGAAAAACAACATGGTAAACAATCATATGATATGGATCTATACAAACTAAGTACATGGGTAAAATTATCTCGTTAACTATCAATCTAGACCAATTCCAACACACAGGATCTCCTGCTTAAACACAGCTTAAAATCCCATCCAAAGAGAGAAGCATTTACTTAACTATTGCAAAGCCCAAAATTTGAACCCACACAGCTTTGAGAAAGGCAATTCAATGTTCACTACCTTAAGGAGACCGAGGACAAAACAGAACAGGGAAAACAAAGGGTCTCCATAGGGAAATTCTAATGACAAAGAATTTGTGTACAAAGTCTATGAGAGGTTCTTAACTACAGGGGAAAAGGTAAGAACAAAAAATTGTCTCCACAGGAATGCAATAAAAAAAAATATGTTCACTAAGCCACAATTATCTGACAGGCATGGTTTACCTATATTACAGTCTGAACCGGTGTAGCCTGGTCGACAGTCGCACCTGTAGTCATTCAGTAGATCAACACATTGGCCATTCAAGCAAGGATTGGAGGAACACTCGTTAATATCTAGGTGAGGAAGTAGAAAGCAAAAAAACAAACAGAAATGTAAAAAGATGTAATAATTGTGTAGGGATAAAGCCTGGTTCATACTTCCTGCAAATGTGAATGCAAAGCGAGTTTTTACATCACAGGGCTGTCTTTGCAGCAAATGTTTTCGAGCCCAACTTGCTGATGGTTTGTTGCGAATTTGTGACGTCAAAATTTGCTTCGCATTGCATTCACATGAAGTATGAACTGGGCTCTAAGAATAGTATTTTGGTTTCACCTTTCACTGATGGGTGTTATTAGAGGCACTGCATACTCAGTGCTTTCCACCGAGTCCTGCAAAAATAGAACTTCAAATGCCAGGCATACTACATCTCATGCGGGGCCCAATTTTGCAAAGAAATTCTGCTTGAAAAATTGCTTTGCTAAGCAAAAATTGAGTGGGGGCACCAGTCAAAACAATGCAAACTTAATACAATTTTGAGAGATAACCTGTTTTTCACCAAGTAATACATTCCTGTGGTTGGTTAGCATATTTTGGTGCTTACCACAGGCTCTATGAAATTGGGTCCTGCTCTAGAATGCAGGGGTCATGGGTTCGAATCCCATCTAAGTAGTATGCCTGCAGATTTGTTCCCACAGGACTCAGGAATGCACCGAGTATACAGTGCTTATCACACATCGATGTTATGTGAAACCAAATTGGTGTCAGACATTTTAATTGCAGTTTAGTCATCAAACTTCTTCAAGATTTCAGAATTTCATGAATGGATCAGCAGGATAAAAGCAGGATAAATCAAATTGTTCACTTTTAAACAAATCCGTCTTTTAAATTCATTTGTATGTTACTTTGACATGCACTTTAACTACCGATGATTACAACAAGATGCAGAATTTCAATGAAGTTCACAAATTTTTCTACAAAGAACTGAATTTCTCAAACAAAGTTATATCTGGTATGTAAAACTTGAGGGGGAAAAAACGAGTATGAAAAGAAGCATGCAAGTAAATTATGAAGTAGTCCTTAAAAATAATAATAAATATGCACTTGATTATATGTACACACGATGCAAAATGATTCCAAGCTGTTAGTATTATTATAATTATAACAAGCAATTATTTGCCAATAAAAAACACCCCTTCATGATAGTTGTTAGTAGTGCAAGTATAAATTCACCACAAACCAATAATTAAACAAAAATACCCCACAGCTTTGGGGTAGTTCATCTGACGTGAGATTGTTTGTATTCCCCTGGACAGGATGCCAGTCCATCGCAGGTTACTCCCTAAATCTCCCCAGTACCCATTTCAAATCCTGGGTGGAGAGAAGCATTTATGATAAAGTGTCTTGCTCAAGGACACAAGTGTCGTGATTGACCAGGCCAGGATTCAAAGCCGAATTCTGTAAATAGCAGAACTTGAAACCACCCCCCTAGACAACTTAGCCACGATCGACACCCCACTAAATACTTCCTACTAAATATTGAATGTTTATTCATAAATACCTAAGACAGTTTATCCATTCTGATTGGTCGAGAGGGCATCACGAGGGGTTGTTTGAGGGATGATATAACACCAGTAAAAAGTGTTATAACATGGGCGTGACACGTGCTTGCACCTGTGCTTATAAGACATTTTCTTCGTTTCTATTGGTCGAGAGCAACGGCTGAAACAGTTGTGCAACATGACGCGATACACGCGACGCGCACAGCATCTCCTTAAAGGAGTTGTTTACCTGAGGGCCTTACCATTTTATAGCTGGAGGGGTATTGTGATGAAATAAATCATATTTTTTACATTTATTTTACCTTTTGATCAAAAAGTGTCGATGTCTTTTTACCGAAAAGGTATTTATGAATAGGAATCAAAGTGTGTTGAATCAGTTTTCAACTAGTGGTTTAAACCCGCCGAGGCCTGGTTCTTGATAATTTACCTTGACTTTGTCTCGGTAAAATTATCAAGTCCAGGTCTCAGCGCGGGTTTAAACCACTAGTTGAAAGCCTCTTCACCTACCATTGGTTCCCTTATTGTAATACAGCAATGAGAGCAAACAGGCTTTATATATATATTTATTGACCAAACCAACAGCGGACGAGCCGCCAATTACAGGAAAGGATACCAAAAAAAACAATAAGAAATATTCATATAGCCTATATAAAAACAATCTGATATGTACAAAGTTAACAATTAAAATAGAATCATCTTAGGAAAGAAAATTAAAGCATACATTGAAGCAACAGTGTTTAAAAGCACTAGACATGTTTGGTAACTAGTATTGTAACTTGGTGTATCCCAATATGAATGACATAGCAAACCTGTGAAAATGGTCACATAGCAAACATGGCTCAATTGGTCATCGATGTTGCAAGAACATAATGAAAGAAAACAAAATCCTTGTTCCACAAATTTCTGGATTTCAGGTGCCTTATAGGCTTCAGGCCTGAAGTCTTTGAATATTTGAGTGAGAAATAACCTCTTTTTCAAAACTATGTTACTCCAGAGGGAGTCGGTTTTTTTTACAATCTTTTATACTATGAAAAGCTCTCCATTGCTAAGTAAGTTTTTATGCTAAAATATATTTTGAGTATCTACCAATAGTGTCCAGTGCCTTTAAGTATACTATGACATGTCAGATTGAAATGGGTTAAGAATGACATGTTATTATATTAATATGTAGCACAAAGTCAATGATTAGCAAAACAATGTCTGCGCCTGATGAGAAGATGAAAATGTGAACATATGTGGTGAAAAATATGAATCATGAAAATATTTCACAGCAAACCAATTGTCAAAATTTAGGTTGAATAAAGCAGAAAGGGTGTTACAGCGGAATTTTATTTGAAACAGTGATGAAGTCACATCCTGCTTTGGTGCTGCAGGTTTTATATATTATGGTGTGGATAAATAGGAAGAAAGCATATACATGCATAAGTAGCAAACTTGGGGGTACCACCATGTGTTAATCTTTTAAGTGTGAGTTTTGGCTCTGAAAAGAGCCGGTGTGGTCTTGACATTTCGAACAGTATATTCTGCTCGTATTTAGGAGAAAAGAGATTTACACATGGTTGTACCCGCAAGTTTACTATTTATTTTTAGTTTTTTTCCTATATTTCATAGTGTTTCAGCCAATGTTGTGGTTATATTCCAATACAGTTATGCCTTGTGCTCTTGACTAAAGCAATGCATTTTTTGGAAAGCAAAATGTATCAGCCAAAACAAGTTTATAGGTATGTATTGATTACTGTTGATCACTTGCCAGAAATAACTATCCGGAAGTATAGCATGGTTTTGGCAAAAATTGTGGACACAAGTAAAAACACTGAAACTTAAACAGCATTTTTGCTGGTAACCTACTGAGCAATCATTATCTTTGCTTAGCAAATTTTGCATACTTGGCAGTTTGGGAATATTTGGGCATGGTGTTTTGAATTTGCTATAAATCCAAAATGTGCTGCCTATTGTTATTTAATGGTAATTAAATAAAAAGGGTGTAGTGTGTAAAATACACCCAGACACCCTTCTTGCAAATGAAACAGGCCTTTTCCAAACCTATGGTTGGGCTCCGACTTAGGCTCTCTCATACATTTTTCCCCAGTGTGCATTTCACATGGCAAATGGAGCCAAAAGGTGAAGCCTCCGCCAAGATTTGAAAGAAAAAGGAGCCTGGGTGAAAATTCCACTTGAAACCAGTTAAACAGTCAACTGGTCTTAACTATTTCAACTTGAATTAACTGGTGTTCAACCGGTACATGATGGATTCAACTGGTAGCTCAACTATTGCAAAAGAAACCAGTTGAAACCAGTAGTTGCCAACTGGTAACTTGGCGTCAACAGGAACCACTTCAATCCAGTTACAAATTCCCAGTCCAACTGGACAAGGTGGGACTGGTTAACACCTTGGGCCAATTTCATAGAGCTGCTTAAGCAAAAAATTCCTTAAGCACGAAAATAGCTTGCTTATTATTTTACATGTGACTGGCCAAAATATCATGACGTATACATTGCTTGTGACTGGTACTTTTTAGCTGTGTTTACTTAACACTGATTTTACTAAGCAAGGACTTTTTTGCTTAAGCAAAATATAGTGCTTAAGCAGCTTTATGAAATTGGGCCCTGTTGAACTGGTTTCAACTGGAATTTTCACCTGGGGCAGGATTTGGAAAGCACACTTTTTATAGTTCTGTTAGCACACCTCCTGCTGTAGATGAAGGAAGTTATGCAGTTAGTATGAAGGGTGAAGAATACAATGTGGATATTAAGTATAGGATGAGATGGGTACCAGTTCCACAGATGGTGTCCGTGTATCCGGGGGCGCACTGGCACTGATACATGTCAATGAGGTCCAGACATGTAGCTCCGTTCTGGCAGGGGTCTGGCATGCACTCGTCAATTTCTATCAATTAATCAATCAATCAAGCAATCATTCCTGAGAAAATTTTAAAAGATGCACTTTGACTATTGAACTTAATTACTTAGATCAAAAGTAAATTTAAAAAGATGCACTTTGCATGACTACTGAACTTTATTTCTAAGATAAAGCGTGTGAGTTATTATACTTGGGGAATGCCATGCATAAAAGGATCACACACTTTAAGAAACAAGTTTTTTCAATATGCTTCATGTGAATAAAAAGCAACTCACGAGTCAAAGACCTGTAAGTTGTTTATTTGAGCACATTTCATTGTACTTTTCATGTGTGAAAATTTAAAACAAATATATCAATATGTTTGTGCAATAAATGAATTCAGTCATAAATAATGATAATGCTATAATTGTTCTATGCCTAATTCTTCACACTACATTGTGTGTGCATTATTAAAAATTGTCTTCAAATGAATAAACGTCAATATAAAAAACAATAAATAAAAGGCATGCCACTTTAAATTAGTTTGACCTAGAAGTCAACCATATTTTTTGGGTTTGGTGAATAACTCATTCTGGATTAATGTAAACAAGACATGCAGTTTTAGCTTCAAAATATTTGTAGTGCTCTCATTTGTCTTCAAATGAATAACAGATTTATTCAAAACCAAAAAATATCAACAAAAAGCATGCAATTGAAAAGATTTTTGTGTAGTGAACAAGGAATTGGTATTATTAGCTTCAAATATTGTGTATCGCTCACGTTTGAAAACTTTGCAGATTTTTTCAATATCTGTTACTATCTAGAAATTGTCCATTTCAAATTTTACCATTTCTAACACCAAAAACATTTTCAACAGTTTTTCTTATATGTTTTTTTTTTTTGGGGGGGGGATGTGGTGGTAATTCTGTAAGTCTTGGTGTTTTGGGGTTCAATTTTTTAAACCAGACATCTTTTTATATTTACAATTCGCCAGACACACAAGGCCTGAAGGCCACTTCAAGGTGTGGGCTACAATCACCTATTTTTTCATGGGCCATTGCTACCTACTCCTTGGGCTGAAACAGGGTCACCCCCTTCACAGTCCATGAACGGATGTAGGCTTGGCTGGTAGAGCAGAAAGCACAATCTCCCCAACTACTTCCCCTTACTGTTTGAAAGTGGCTGGGATTAGTTTGACTTGCTTGTTTAATCTGATGGGTTATTTAGGGAACTTTTTGCCAGCACTTTTTTAAGGCACACACAGAGACTCCAATTACCTGTCTCACATCGATCACCAGTAAACCCAGACAGGCATGTACAGCGATACTCATTGACCAAATTTGTACATGATGCCTGATTTAGACATGGCGAACTGCTGCACTCATTTATATCTGCAAACAAAAATGACATTTAATGGAGCGAAAAAGAAAAAAGGAAAGAAAAGTGAAGTTTAAAACCATTTAAGATACCAAGTAAAACATAAAACAAATAGTTGTAGTTTAGAATCAATTCAGATCGCAATAATAATAATAGTTAGTTCATAATAATAACCAGTGTAAATAGAGAATGAGCGATGGCAATCTCCATTTGAACAACATAATATATAGTGTCCCTACATGCTCATTTTACAATAGGGGAATAAAAGAGTGACAACTCTCTCTCCTAAATGGTCATTCGAAAAAGGCAGAGTTAGGGCCGTGAAAAAAAAGGCTGCGCCAAACGTAATTTTCTTTATTACCAACCACGACCCTGCAAGGTTTTAAATGCCCATTTAAGAATGTGTCACTACTCTTTTATTTCCATTCATAAATACGATCAAGTCTCTGGAGTATATTCGAACATTTTGAAAACCTTGAATCCAAACACACACTGTCTGACTATAATGTAAAGAAAAACCATTAGAATATGTGTGAGAGACTTGCACAGAAGAACCTGAACACGGAAATAACAAATTGATCTAAAAACAGTTATGACAATTCAGTGTCAAATTAAAAGTGAAACAGACATGACAAAGGGACCCCATTGTCTGAAGGCAGCCTACATCCACAGCTTCTGAAAAATGCAACGTGATGATTATACAAACATGACGCATACACCGTCAATAAATCTGCGATGTAAAAAAACCTTGTGTGTTAGTATTTATAGGCACTGGGCCGAAATGTCCAACACTTGTGGCCTTTTTTTGTTTGTCAAGAATATGACGGCCAAGTATACACAATTTGTCGTGCATCGCTTATGACCCAGCCAATTTGAAAAACAAATCATTTCAATTCAACATACCTCTTTCGCACCTTAGGCCATCAAATCCTGCAACACAGGTGCAGGTAAATGAATTAGTAAGATCGTTGCATAAGCCTCCATTCTGGCACGGATTTGAAAAACATTCATTCACATCTGTAGAGCAAAAGGAAAAGACATGGTGCTAATGGTCAGGGCCCAATTTCATACAGCTGCTTATGCAAAGATATACGCTAAGCAAAAAAAAATTATGTTAACCAGAATAAAGTTACCAGCCAAAATACCATGACTGCATAGAGTTTCAGCCCCTACATGTATGACTGAGCTGGGTCCAATTTCATAAAGCTGTGCACTTGATGATACTTGTTACTGGTTATTATTGAAAGAAGATACATACTTGTGTCACAATTGATGCCGACATATCCAGGATTGCAGACACAGGAATACCGGTTACGTTCGTCGTTACATAATCCCCCATTCAGGCACGGCGAACTTTCACATTCGTTGAAGTCTAAAACAAAGAAAGTTGAAAAGGAAATAAGTTACAAAAACATGATTGCTTCTTTTAAAAATGCTGGGTCTGGTTTTTGGCTGATTTGACCTGAAAATGTGGATCAAAATTTCAAATATCCATTCTGTTATACAATGTTGACCCTAGCTGAGTCTGTCTTGCAGGCTAAAAAGAAAGACTCTGCTAGCCTTTTTAAGAAGGGTCGAATCTTCAAGCCACTACCTATCTTTTTCATTCAAACCATAGGTCAATTTGGTTGGTAAGCAGTTTGCAACAGCTAATGCTATTTTGTATGTTATATAATAACTTTCGATTTATATAGCGCCTAATAACTAACACTTAATTCTCTAAGCGCTTTACATTAGTGCCCTGGTCATAGGGCCAATAACATCCCTTTTTAATGTTTCTCAGCTCCCTTGGGAGTATACAACCTGGGCAACAGTTTATATCGCTCCAAAGGCTTTTTCATTCACAATATCAACCTCTACCCTCGCAGGTACCCATTTATTCCCCTGGGTGAAGAGAAGCAATTATAGTAAAGTATCTTGCTCAAGGACACAAGTGTCACGACCGGGATTCGAACCCACACTCCGGTGAAAACGCACCAGAACTTGAATTCGATGCTCTTAACCACTCGGCCATGACACTCTATATGATTACACATGTTTTAAAAGCCTTATAATGAGTTATCTGGTCTCTTGAATGTTTGGTTGATAAGTCTTTTTATGTCAAAGGGAAAGTATAAGTTTGCTTGGGTCGAAATTTGGGCCATTACAATTTTGCAAGTAATGTTATCGACATAAAACCATGGTATGGCTGTAACCTCTGGTTTGACACCTACCTTCTCCACACGTTGGTCCTGTATAGCCATTGACGCATTCACATATGAAGAATGTGCGTTCATTTCTACAGTTTCCCCCATTCAGACACGGGTTACTCTGACATGGGTTCTTAACTGCAAACAAAACGAATGGCACCCACAAAAGTATAAATAAACACTCATTAAATTAGTTCATCTGATTAATAAATCATGGATTAATATGAAGTAACACCCACATTAATAATAATAATAATAATAATATTGAGTTTTTATATGGCGCCTTAACAAGATCACAGCGCTTCACAGAAAGACCTAAGCAAAAGCTTGACTGAGCAGAAATAGAAAAGAGGAAGGTTTTTAGTTTGTTTTTCTATGTCTGTATGAAAGGAGCATCTCTGATGTGAACAAGGAGTTTATTCTATTCCCCGGGCCCTGCTGTGGACAAAAACTTGTTGCCTATACTATGAGATTTGATGTTAACATGATAGACAAGAAGTATCAGATGAAGACTGACTACCATTACTTTGTTTTTTGGATTACAAGAAAAAAGAACTTCGTAATTCATAAATAAATACCTTAATGCGGAGATGTATATGTAGGTGATTTTTTATTTTGGTTGGTTAACTACTTTAACATGTCTGCTAAGCAAGATTTTGTTGTGTTTAGCAAGTTTTGTATGCTTACAGGCTTGATTTAATTGGGCCCAAGACTAGAAGCATTATGTATGGTGTCTGACTGTTTATGCCTCACCGAACCAAGGCTGATCAGAGGCAACAGTATTATTTGATTGAACCAATAGTTCTTGCAAAAGTTAATTAAATTGCAATTCAACTATATTTCCTTTGATCATGTTTGACGGAATTTGTGTTCAATCGAGTGTGCCCTAGGACTTTTACACAAATTCAGAAATAATGGTTTGCCGAAAGCTTTCAAGAGCAGAAATTGTTTAAGTAGCTTCACGTTTCAATCTCAGTTGAGTGTTTCTCAAGGTTAAAATGAACAGAAAAGCTTTAAAGAAGTCAAGGCTAAATTTGTGTACTTTCTTTTGTCCATGCTACATGTGTTTTCATGACATGGGTCAATTTCACAAAGATAGTGCTAACAGGACTAGACCTAGGGACTTTTGAAATTGTTAAAAACCTAAGGCTAGTCCTACATGTACATTTAGTTAGGATGAGTAACATCGCCCCTGGTCTTGGTGCCCATTCACTGTAGACTTGAAGAATTTGCAATGGAAATACAATTTGCAAAAAGAAAATGGACTTGCCCGTTCAAAGTCGAAACCTGCACACGCGCTGTTGAATCTTCTTGATCGTTTATGAAATACTCTCTGGCTTTCAGCATGTTTTTCTGAAGTAAGCACAATATTTGCTGATCGATAAACAGCATTAGCGTTTTCAGATTTTCAAGGGACTTTTCAAGTCTCATTTTTTAAATCTTTCTTTGTAACAATTACTTTAAGTATATTTTTCATTGTTTCATGTTTTGAGTTGCGCATAGAGGCTCCTGCATTATGCGGCATATAAATGCCTTGTATTTTTATTATTAAGAAGATATGACCTTCTTCATCCTTACCAATGCTGTATCATATCTTTAATTATAATAAAAGAGCCCCCGGTGATTTATTCTTACGGATATCGCAGTTGACCCCTTCATATTCTGGCGGGCATTGGCAGGTGTACTTCTCTACACCATCGACGCAGGTGGAGCCATTCGCACAAGGAGAACTGGCGCACTCGTTCATACCTAAGATGGAAACAAATTAATCAAGAATTTAATTTAAATGAGCTTTCTGATTGCTGGAATAATAACAATAACAATATTAATAAAGAAAACAAAATATGGAGCAAGTGTTCCGCCTTAAAAAGGTGTTCATGTTGTTTGAGGAGGAAAAACAATTTAGGACTGTGGATTGTGTGAGTAAGCTTGTTTGAACAGCGGAAAATGTTTTGACAGTCAGTGGAAGTTGGTTCCACACCTAGGCTGATGTTACAGAAAAAGACCTACTGCCCCAAAGAGTGGAAGTTCTGAGCTGATGAAGCATCATGAGCTCATTTGAATGCAGTACGGTGTAATGTGTATGTACACAAGTAGCTAAAGGAAGCAACTACAAACCTACATGTACAAGAAGACAAACCTGCCTTGGACATATGAGAGTTTGTCCTTTGTTTCTTTTTACAGTATTTTAGTTTTTTACTTTTCTACGTTACTCATGTTGCACTTGGAAATTGAATGACATTTTATCCTTGTATGTAACTTTTCATACAATTTAATTCTCTGTCTATGTGCTTAGTTTGTGTTTTTGTAATGCAGGCCCTCAAGTTTTTAAACTAATTTGGCCCGCCCTTGGTAATTTAAAAGAAACAAATAAATAAATCAAATGGAAACTCAAATCGAAAACAATAAAAGGTAATCAGTCAGTGCTACAAAGACCAACTGAGGGTGTAAAAGGATCCAGTATTCCTGAGAGAAGCAATGATCCCAAATATTGTTACCCTCAAAAGGACATAATGATGAAATATTTTTGGGAAACCAAATTGTTTTAAAATTCTGCCAAGGAATGCAAACATCCTGGGTGTACTTACTCTCACATCTGTAGCTATATTCACCATCAATACAGAGTTCCCCCTGTGCACATGGAGTAATCAGACATTCATCACCATCTGCAAAGAGAGCAGTCACTTTTTGTTAGGATGATCAAGTCAGAACAAAATTGAATAGAATCTAATAGAAATTTATTTGCATCCTTAAAGCCATTGGACCCTTTCGGTACAGAAAACAAAATAAAAGTTCACAGATATACAAATAACTTACAGGGTTTACAGAAGGTAGTGGTGAAAGACTTCTCTTGAAATATTATTCCATGAAATGCTTTACTTTTTGAGAAAACACAAAATAAAATATAAATTCTCAATAGCGAGAATTACAGATTTATTTAAAACACATGTCATGACACGGCGAAACGCGCGGATACAAGGGTGGGTTTTCCCGTTGTTTTCTACTGACTCCAATGACTGATTGAGCCTAAATTTTCACAGGTTTGTTATTTTATATATAAGTTGCGATACACGAAATGTGGGCCTTAGACAATACTATTTACCGAAAGGGTCCAATGGCTTTAAAGAACACTTGATACACTTGAATAAAAAGAAAAATTACTTAAAAACTACAATACAACTAAAAAACAATTAAGACTTGACTTGACTGTACTCATTTCAAAAACGTTCACAAGGGAACCAGGCAGGACAAAAAGCAATAGAAACTAAACGATCTGTACAAAACAAAAGGAAAGTGACTGAGAAATTGTGTGAAAAGACATCAGGACAATGGGCACAAAATTAACATGAAATTGTAAAAATTTAAAATTGTTCAATGAGATCTCTCAATAAACAACAAGAAAAAAAACCACACAAAACAATCGAACAGCGACAAAAAATTGTGAAATATATGTTGAGAATCAACTAAGCAGACTTTTCTATTGGCCGTATTATATTAAAGTACCCCTAGAACTATGACTTTGTGCTAAGTATATCTCAAAGTTCTACTTTATTTTATTACAACGCTTGACAGAGCAAGCGCCAATGTCAGGATATAGGGGAAGAGCAGACATTTTAATTTTTAGGGTTAATAACTATTTTTGTTTTGAATGATTTGACCGTACCCCCTTTAAAAAAATGCTTGATGGCTGTCGTACCATATTTTCGAATCAATCACCAACCCAAAATTGGAAATTATTTACATTTGGTGCCCCCCCAACTATTGTGTCCTATTGTGTGTATGGAATCTAAGGAATTCTTTAGATAGGATTTTGGGGTATACTTTCTGTGCAAGAGGAAATATTATGTTAAAGTATAGGAACATAATAGGATTATATAGGATTGGACCAGAGCTGACAAAAAGTCACAGACGGTGTGTATGTTTTGCGTGATACAAGAAATAACAAACCTGTGAATATTTGGGCTTAATTTACATTTTGTGAGTCAAGAAAAAAACAGTGAAAATCTATGCACAGTTGTCAGCATTAATTAACACAATGTCCCTAACCAATTCTTGCTGATCAACGTACAACCAATATCAGATTTTTTGTTACGTTTTCTTTAAAACAGTTTTCTAAAATACGACTTGATTTTCACAGGGATATTTCATAGGAAAAAAATGGTTCTAGTAGGACTATGAACTTCACAAAGAAGCTTTCAGACTGAAATTCAAACACTATCCTTGAAAATCCAATCGTGTTTAACCCTAACCTTTAAAGCAATACTCATTGGACCAACAGGGCCACATTGACATGGTACCCTATTTTGAGGAATAAAACCCACTTTGTTCACGCCCCCTTCTGAGTTTCTTTGTAGCTTGAGATTGGAATGTTTTTATTGAATTTTAAGCCGATCACAAATTTACGGTTTAAAAGGTCACTTGTCTATTATTACAATTTCCTGACGTACACATACAGTGTAATGGGGTTGAACTGCTCAAACTTAAGTGTGACACGTTTAAGGAAGACAGAATTGAATTCCTTTTTTTGTCAGGCCTATTATTTTTTTTTTTTTTTTTCTAAGTTCAACTGAACATCATTCAAAAATGTCAAAAAACAACAGCAGCGCCTCTTGTGGTTCTCAGAAGACAACTTTCCACAGGGACTGAAGAGGTTCTCCTTCAATGAAGTAACTTTCATGTAAACTGAACTGATACAAATAACCTCTTAATTATGCAGACATACTAATTAAGTTTATTTGTTACACTGTAAATAAACAAACAACGTTAGTGGCCCAGTGACATTACTGCCCTAGCAGAGTCATTTAGCCTTTGAGAAAGACTCTGCCGGGGGCACAAATTCAAGCAACTAACTATTTGTTGCATACTATACATGTAGGCCTATATATCTTTTTGGTTGGTAAGCAATTCTACCCACTAGGGCACTTCTTAATCGCGAATACTTGGTACGGGCACTTCAGGCATGGATTAAGGTGCATGCTGGTCAAGCTAGCGATCAAGTTTGATCGCTATCTAGACCAGCAGGTAATTACAGGCCTTATATCACTGCATTGGACCACACTCATACAGTGGTACCAGAAATTTAATTGTATTCTCTGTACATGTGTAAAGCAAAATTAAGTTTCTGCATGGTTAACTTTATACACACCTACACAGACTTCAGAGTGATACAAACCCACACAGGTGTTGAGCTAGCACACTCAACAAGTCAACATGTCCTAATTAAAATTATTGTGGACGACAACTCATTCTTTAGTCAACGCTGCAAAATGTACTGTACCAGATTTATAGGCCTACAGTGTGCAACAGATGGTGTTCTATTATCGTGCTATGCTTGTGACTATTTTTTTTTCCCCCATTAGAATACAATGTCATTAGGGTAGCTTTGGACTAAAATAGTGTTTTTCGGATGTGAACTTTCATTCTAATCAGCAAGCAGCCCTGATACTCCAAGGAGGCAACCAAGGCGATTGCCTCCAAGCCCATTGGTCATTGCCTTGATGCTCTTGATATGCTCTAGTACAGATTGACAATTTCCTCATGGGGTTACTACTGTACCAAGGAGAAAATAACTAGCTGCCCTTGCCCTTAAAAAAAAAACATGTACAGACAGACCTGAGGGTACACTGTTGTTTTGGTGTACACATGTAGCTTGGCATAAATCAGGTTTTTTGAAAGTGCACAGTAATTTTATTTTTTTAAATGTCATTGAGTGGCAAAGTAATGGTGATTTTAAAGGCTTCAATCAGCAAAATCATTTAGCCTTAATCTCAAGAAACATCATCAGTCAATATTCTATGATTGCAGGAAAAAAATCTGCAAACTACGTAACTGCAGTACCCAAGAAAAAATACAATGTGTTGGTATTTACAATTTATAAAAGGGATTGGCACTTTTAGGCCTATACATCAGCCAACAAACACGCAGAACTGTGACTCAGTAATGAACAATAAAAGAAAAAAGTGCAAAATGGTTGGGGTGAGTGCACATTGTTAAAAACGCAGGAATGTGAAACCTTGTCGCTACTGGACTGTATAATATGACAACATTTCGATTGAAAATTGAACAAATTTAAACCTGTTATTTTTTTTCTGGGTTGTTTCCACATGTGTGTAGGTATGTTCGCAGAGCTGTATTTATGTGTTTAAAACTGTTGACAATGACAGAACAGATGCGATATAAATCACTCCAACATTTGTTAAACTTTATACTCCCAAAATGTTTTTGAAATCTGAGCATACAATGTAGAACTAAGTTACGAGGAAACCTGCTCTGATCTGCACATCACCTTTAAAAAATTAACAAAGTATACAAGCTTTGCACAAAATGTTCATGAATAAATGCTAACCATCATTTCGAAAAAGCATTTTGTTTGCTCTTGAAATCCTTTTAAACAAATTATACAAACTTTGCTGATCTAACATTTCCATTTTATGCTATAAAAAATACATTTTGAAAACAATTGTTGGTGGATCTTGATCGATTGGGTAGATCTTGACCGGGTCGATGATCCCAAGGTTACAATTTTATACCTTTATTTTTTTTTTACTTTTTTGAAGCTTCAAGAACCCCGACTTGACACAAGAAATGCATTACAACAAAGGTTCCCATATTAAGGGCACCCTATGAGGAAATTAAAAATTTCAAGGGCACGAAGGCAATGCCAAGGGGGCATGAATCTAATACTGTACTAACCAATAATCCAGCTCATGTTGAATCCAATGCGCGGTATGTTGAAGTCAGAAGAGAATAAAATCCATATCCGGTCTGCCATGATTTCCAGTGGAGCTGGAGGTGGGTCATACAGCCCTTTGTCGTACGTTGCAACAAAATTTTCAATGGCAACGGGTCCGGTACCAATCTCCACTGCATCCTTAGACTCTTCCATATCTAGGGCGTGGAATGTCAGGCGAAATTTGATGGCGTCCTTAATGCCAAGGAAAAACAAGCAGTATTGGTTGTTTGGGTAGAGACCTGGGTACCCGGGTGACGTGATGAATCCCCTCTTCTGGCCGTAAAAGTAACGTTGTCCACTTATGTCGCAAGAGGAACGCGCTGGACAATGATAGAGACAAGATAAATTTGTTATTGTTTACATGTATATAGATATTTATACAAATGGTTTCCCTGGGAGACCTCTCAGCCAAACAACCTTCTTCAGAGTTGCTATAATCTACAATCCCGGCCAGAATGTTTGGGCCACCCATTCCTAACTTTACATTAAACCATTCCCAGTACACTTCTCACCAACAAGAAACATTCTCTCCCCTGTCCCCTAGCTCAATGTTCACTATATTAAAGCAGAAGACCGTGCAATCAGAATCAACATTGAAAGGGGGCAGGGGGGCCCAACGAGATATGGCTGGGATTGCAGTTGACAATCGTCGATCCTCCCAATGGTCGTAGATCTTGATGAGATAACCGCCACCTTCCGACCTCCTCGCGACAGTCGCATATGTTTTGCAACCAGGGGTAAATGGGAACATGTGAGGGCAAAGATGGTTCTTTTACAAAGCAGTGGACACTATTGGTAATTACTCAAAATAATTATAAGCATAAAATCCTACTTGGTAATGAGTAAAGGGGAGCTGTTGAAAGTAAAAAACATTTTGAGAAACTGCTCCCTCTAAAGTAATGTAATTTTCAAGAAAGAAGTAATTTTACACAAACTTGATTTTCAGACCTCAGATATCCCTGTCGTGAAGGCAATTAATAAATAATAATAACATGCATTTGTAATAGTGCTTAATACAAGGTAAAGCGCTAATTATACAGTACATTTAATCAAGTCACTGTTTTTAAATGAAACTTACGTGGAGTTAATGTCGGTCGATCACAAGTCTCCCCTTCAAAGCCCTGTCGACACTCGCAATAGAAGGTCTGGCCATCTGGTTTATTTTCACAGTTGGCATTGTTTTGGCATGGGTTGAACTCACACGGTGCTGCAGAAAAAAAGAGAGAAAGAAGGGTTTAGCTTTACAGTGTTAAACCTAACAGGGAACAATTCAGTAAGGCCAAATAAAACAAAATAACCTCCTGCAAACTGTTTTTACATTTATGTGTTGAATGTATTGCAAAATCGAAAATAAAAAAAGGTTAAAATTAAAAAGAAGGATGCGGCCCCAAATAAGGATGGGACCAGGGGGAATGGACTGTTTTTCCCCTGTTTTTTGGGGGGCCTAAAACTGAGAATTAAAAAACACCAAAAGGATGTAAAAGCCATGAAAATGAAACAAGTGTAACCCCCATGGCCCTGACCAGCGGATTTCAAATATTGTACAAGAACACTGGAAGGTTTGTTGTGCAACCGTTCGACCAATGCGATAATGCAATGACAACATTTAGGGAAAAATGAGTATATATATAGTGGAAGTGTCATGGCCAAGCGGTTAAGAGCACCGCGAATTCAAACTCTGGTGTTTCTGATCAGCACTGAGCAGAGTGTGGGTTCGAATCCCCAGCCGCGTGACACTTGTGTCCTTAAAGGATTTGGGTACCTTTTCAAAATGTCCATAGATTTACATTAAACTTACAGGGTTTGAAGATAATGATAGGTGAAAGCTTCCCTTCAAATATTACTTACTGAGGTGCTGTAGTTTTTGAGAAATGAGTAAAACAACTTCATGAAAATACGTTTGTAAATGATTAAAATAATTTATTTTCATGACATTGTTTATCTCATTTCCCAAAAACTACAGCACCTCAGCACGTAATATTTTCAGGGAAGCTTTCTACTATCATTATCTTCAAACTGTGTAAGTTTAGTGTAAATCTGTGGACATTGTGTTTTTTGTCCTACAAAAGTTACACTTAACCATTGCTTCGTCCTTCGGATGGGACGTAAAGCCGTTGGTCCTATGTGTTGTGTAACGCATGTAAAAGAACCCAGTGCACTTTTCAAAAACGTAGCACCTTGTAAACCCTTAAAAGGTGCTAATAATTGGGTCTCCAAATTCATCACTGCAATAGACTGTGCAAGTCTCACGCGCACCGGAGCGAGAAAACTCTTAAAATTCCTAATTTTTACCAAGTAACCTGACCTGAGGTCAAGTTTAAATATCGGTTTTTCTTCGTTACTATGTTGACTTTATTTTAACTTTTATATATGCTGTTAATTTAGATTTTAAACAACATTTACATGTCATTTTTATGGTCATAAACTACATTAAACTAAAGTAATGGACGAAACAAAATCTCCCCAACGTAAAACTCCATAAAAGGTTGGGACCACAATGATCCCGGAAGTTCAAATCCGCGCAAAACTTGCACAGTCTATTACCTATCTTTCTGAAAGTTTGTATATATATATGTACTCAGCGCCTTGAGTACCTTGTTTGGTAGATACGTGCGCTATAATGTAAGACTTTAATATAATTATTATTTTATATATACTATAGCGCCCAAGTTACTGGGTCTAACCTTTTCTTGGGGCAATTTCACATACAAATCATATATAAAGTTCCTCAAGATACATGTCTTGACTCTTTCTGAAAAAATATTGTATTTTGTATCCATCATTCATATTTCATATAAAAAATATAAAAAGGAAAGAATTGCTTCCATTCCAGACACAAGTAAAGATCCAACATGATGCTAATATGTACTACTAGGAACTTACCATTTTAAGTCATTACTAATATTAATAGTATTATTAAGGTAAATGTTTTTAATATTATTATTATTCACAAAACTTATTGTTTCACGACAACAACTTGTGGTGAAGATAACACCGATTTGCGCCCGATCTACCCCTGCGCAAACTTTAAAATCATGGCGACGCAATAAGAATTGCGCCGTACAAAAATTGCAGCTTGCGCGAATTCAAATAAGGCCATCTTCAAAGATTGCTCTCCCAACAAAAATTGTTCATAAAAACTGCTGGATGATCTACTTAAACAATCGCAACCAAACTCACATTTAACAATTCCACTCAAACCTATCTAAGTTCTCACCATTATCTTGTAGTAGTAGTATGTGTTCTGTTTTACGGCATCTTTCTTGGTTTTAACTTTCTCGGCAATTCACGGTAAAATGACTAAAATCTTTAGGGAAAGTTTTAAAGGGACATTCCCCCGACAGCGCCCTCATCGACACAATTGTGATAGCTAGTTTGTTGATGAAGGTATATCATGGAGGTAGAATTCTACCTCCATGGAATAATTATTCAGTTGTGTCACGTTACTTCAAAACGTAGTGTCCTATTAATTAAAATGCTATTAGTAGTACAAGTAAAAGCTATTTTTTATGTTATCCCCAAATAAAGTTCCAAAATATTATTTGTAAACATTCATTGTGTTTCCTGCAATAACGCCAAGGTATATTTTCCCACACAGCTTTGACACGGCTTGGGCTAACTTTTATGTCCCAGCGGTAGTTGATTGATGCCGCATTCATACAAAATAATAGTGATATCGATCACGTGATCCATTTCACAATATAACACAACATTTTTTGTTTTTATGCCTGGATTTTATTGAACCAAAACAAAATTACATTTAAGGCCCAATGCAAATAATATTTAGAAGTCGAAAATCTAAAATCTAAAATACTAGTATTTTCCAGCCATTGTTTATTCTTCTGGGTAATAATTCAAGAAAAACAGGCCCACAAAATGAAATTGGCGCATCAAACGAGAACTTTATATATACAATACCGAAAAATAGGGCATTGTTTGTGGTTGAGCCCATTAGCATTATAGCCCGGGGGATGGAGAGGCCTCGTTTTGATCCCAAGGCTGACCATTAAAGGCTCTGTACACTATTGGTAATTAGGGCGTACTCCAAATACTAACTTTTCAGCATTATAAAAATTAACTTGGTAAGAGCAATGGGGAGCTGTTGATAGTATAAAACATTGTGGAAAACGGCTCCTTCTGGTAATTTTCTCACACAATATTAAAATATTTCAGAGACCTGAAGCCCTTTCTCGTGCATCTGAACGCACACACATAGAGCACTAAGGGTGTTTTGTCTGTTATTATCCTGCATTCATAAATACCTCAGACAGTTTCGCTATTCCTATTGGTCACATGGGTGTGCATAAACCTTTTGTTAATGACCGGTAAAAAGTGTTAATTCATGGGCGTGACACGCATTTGCACAGGTTTGTTATTTGATGAGAATACTGGTATTTGACAACTACGAACATGACAAAGGTCCCAGTGCCTTTAACCACATTGAGGACGACAGATGGAATTACCCAAGTTATAAGTAGCCGATTAAAATGTAGATCATCATCCTCTTTGTTATTTCGTTTCCCTAATGCAGACATGCTGCATGAATTATTTATGCAGTCACTTTTTACTATGACTGTGCTTCATTACGCCTCTGTGAAAAGTCAATAACATTCTATCTCCGGATGATGTGCGTTTCTATGGTAACCAGGTAATTCCTTTAGGAGTGATGCCCTTTGACCTTGTCATTGTAGTCTAAAAACCAAAACGAGAATGGAGGGAGGTAATAATTTGTGACCCAATAATGACTTCCTATCTTTTACTGACGTTCACTGATGGTGCCGTTTGGGTGTGGGCAATAATTATAACATCTTACGAAACTATGCGAGCAAGAAATACTCAAAATAATCAGTGTAAAGACGGGCTGCGTTATTCAGCGCATCATACAAAAATATCCTATTCCTACCGAAAAAAAAAACCAAAAAACCACCGCAGCATTTAAATTAAAGGTACTTGCAGCAAGATCTATTATTATCTACTATCAAAATCTTGTCTACCAAAAACCATACTTCCTCTTTATTTAAAAGCAGGGCAGTTAAATCATAGTGACTGATTGAGAGGGGTGCGTTGCCTTTGTGAAAAGAAAAAAAAAAATATGGCGAGTCAGCAGACAATCAAAGTTCAGGGCCATCAAACCATGCAGGGCCTATCTGTAAAAGGGGAGGGGAATGCCATTTCAGGACAAATTGTGTCCGGTTTAACAAAGTGAGTTGTAGCATTGAACTATCTACAGCACTTCACAACACCATTTTGTCGATTAAAGTTATAAGAATGTGGTGATATTTCTCATATTTTGTGGGTTTTAATAATAAAAAATAGAGTTTCCATCGGAAAACTGACTTCGGTATATCAATAAAGAAAATCTGCCGAAAAGACATGCACGTGCACGTGAACACCGTTTAAAAACTACGGTTAAATTATAACAGTCACATATAGAAATTAATTAACTTGGGTGTGGCCATTGTACTTATGAGGTTAATAGAGCTACACTGCAGTAGTCTGAACTCGGGTAATTCGATATTCCGCTTGTATGCCTACCGTCACTACGTTACTGAAAAGGCATCGAGGTTTGGGACATACAAAAGTCAAAAGGCCCCAAATCACAGGCAATAAATTATTCTTCCAAACTTTCAGGCTAATAAGAAATTTGTATCCCATCATTCTTCACAATAGTCAAGTAGTCACAATGAACGCTTATTCTACTTCAATTTTTGTTATGGAGAAATAACAAACCACAAACATAATATTTATAGGCCTATATAAAACCCATAAAACCATTACCATTTTCAAATTTTCATTTCGGTCTGTAAGTTTACGATACACTCACAAATCGGTTTACATTGTACACCATTATTTATAAATGAATGGCATTCAACAATATTGGCACCACTCCGTGGGTGCTGTGCTGGCTGGATAACTTCCACCATGGTTAATAAGCTGTACACCAGGGTGGCACGCCTTAAATTTACCATTGTAATAATGTTGATTACAGAAGCATGAGTCGCCAGTGCACCCATTGTGTATAAGGTCAATAAATAAAGGAACGGCAAACTCTCACTCCTTTTGTGTTATAATACCACCTGTATAGTGTGTTGTGGTATAGGCATACCAACGTCAGAAATTGTACAGATCGGTATGTACTCCCTGTAATTAAAGGCCCCAAAATATCAGGTTACAGAAATATTAGGCCTAGTCATGAAAAACAAGACCATGTTAACGCAGATATCCGTTGTTGCTCTCACTTAAAAGCAGAGTAGACCTTTGGTTTTTAGAACCGTTCAAAATATTTCAATTCTAATAAAACATGAAGAGCATGTACATGGTATATAAAACTATACCCATGAACATAATTATTATATATTTTAAAGGGTTGCGTTTTCGAGATATTGCCGAAAATCTTCCGGGGAGGGATGATTTCCAAGCAGGAAACAGTTCACTTTTGTATAAACTCTCCCTGTACAAGATCATTTTGACCGTATTATATTATTTCGTATAATATTGTTCATTTTGAATTATTTTGATTTCTACAACACTGAAAAGGAAGCGTGTTAAAAATAAAATAAATTAGGGGGGGGTGGGGATAACAAGTTATAATATCTGTTTCGTAGATAGTTCGAAGTGAAACATTTCTTGGCTACTATCCAAAGCTTATGTAGGCCTACATCTTACCACGCAAGTTTTATTGCAGTTTGAGAGTCATGTCACAGACCCTATTTGCAAGTCATTAAAACGACTTCCAAATAGGCTAGCCGAAATGTGGAGAAAGTAAACATCGATTTATCTTTATGACTTGATCTTGATGGTCTAATTTACGATAGAATCAAAATTAATGACACGGTAATCGAACAATATTACTGACAGAACTAAAACGGAGTTTGGAGTTGGACGCGGGCTTTGCAAGACTTCATTTCAGAGTTGAAAATTGAAAACAAACAATTATAAAACCTACCATCAATCGTCGAGAATTGTTTTGTTCTGAAATTATGTCCAAGTCAGTGAATCAGCAATTCAAGACCTTACACAATTATTTCGATTGCCACAAAAAAACCGTGCATAAAACCTATAACAAATTAATATAGATGATGTCTCTCTCTCAAAAGTGTGACTATTATTTTAATCAGGTGAAGAGTAACAATGTTAGTTGTATCATGGATTGTGTTGTAAGGTGAGTTTAGGATACGGTGATTTGTTAGTTTGTTAAAACAGCTATTACATTTGCTACTTTTAAACGAATTCGCGAACCATTTCGGGAGGGATGAAAACGCAAGCTTGTTTCTACAATCCACTATTTAAAATTTCTAGAAAATGATAATGTTCGTGTCCAAGGGAATAAGAACAATACAAAACATAATTAGTCCTATCTTGTGCAAAAATTTCATTGATAAACTCCTTTCATACAATGAGTGTAAAATAATGACATAATTATTGTATAAACCATTTCGAATAATTGCCATTCCGTCTCTCCAAAGGTCAGCATCTGTGCCATTGTCAGCGAGCACAGTATTGTTAATATTGGTTTGACTTTTTATAGAAATTCTAATTCTAAATAGAACACCTTGTGTTCTGCAGAGGTACATTTGCACGAGCGGTAAAAAAACCATATTGCGACGACTGACAATGTAAAAACACAGATCAATCCCATCTGTTTGCTTTCCGTTTTATTTGTTCTGTGACGGACACAATTAATGCAGAATGGGTTCATTTTGTCAAATTTAATGCAAATCAGAAGCACCTACATATAGCACGACAAAAATGATATTTCATGTATTTCTAATTCTATGTCATATTCTATTTGTCAATTATTTTTTTTAATTTATTTTTCCCCTGTGTTGCCAACGATTTTCAATAATTATTTCATTCTTAATGAAATCTTTTTTACCTAAATGATACATTTCTTTTTGTTAAATTAGGTACAGAGTGGCAGGAAACCGATTTTTTTTATTGGTTTAACCATCGACAATCAGCAGGCTGCGGTGCTTGTTCAAATTTGAAATTTAGCATATTTTTGTCGTATTCTTTTGTTAAATTTATTCATCATATTGTTCCTTATGTCATAAGAGATAACTCATTTATTCTTCGTTTTTAATCCACGTTTATATTTCCTAAAATATCAGATTAAACGGCGATTTTTTGTTTATCCCTAGCCGTCCGAAAAAATATAACATGGTTAATTAAAAAGGCATAGGGTCTACATGTACACGGTTAATTGTAACAAGAAATACCTTGACGATTACTCAATGCATAAATGCTTCTGCTTGGAGTGAGTGGTTCGCCTCATCACCAAAGTAATTATTGGGAATTTTTGTTTTAATTATGCACGAATATAACGATAATAATTTGATGTACAATGTACTCCGCTTAATGTTGTAATGGTGTCATATCAGATACCGTTATATAATTGATGTGTTTACCTTGTTGCGTTCTAACCGACACTGCGAGCACAAATATTCCCAGAATAACTCCAAGCTTCCTAACCGCTGAATCCATCTTTGGCTTGAAGGAATATTGTCAACTCTAGGCAAGCAATAAAGCACCGACCCAAGAGGGTCAAGTTAGCCCAGTTTCCGAGTGGTTTAAATATCTTCTCGATGTATCTCTCTCAAAAAGATGGTGTTGTTGTTGTATCGTTATCTTCCAGTGGTATTTAAAAACACAACCAGTTCGTCTGGTGCCCTGCTGGACGCTTTCACGTTTCCTTCGTAACACGCAATGTATACCGTTGCAGTGTAAATCCAACACGTCTGGGAAACAACCACCTGTTTACGACGAATACCTGAGACCGTGACAGCCCAAAATAAAATTCCACATCAGTGTTCACTCTGCTCCCACGATTCACGTCTGAACCACATAATGATTTTGTTAATACTTTATATTTCCTCGATTCGGTCAAGTCCACCTTTACAAAAGACAAATTTTCGAAATGGTCCAGTGGGCTTGTATTATTCCCAGACAATTCCAAGCCGTTGGTTACGGCAGAGCTTCGGCACGCTGACTCAGTGTTAACACGGCTTTGTGAACGCCACCGATTCAGTCAACCGTAGAACCATTGAAATTCAAACTACTGACTTGAATGCTTTCTGGAAACCACCAACCGGGGGCGATAGTTAACGCCTCAGTGAATGCACACAAAAGGCACTAGTAGATTTCTCACAAGGTTTATGGGCAAGTCAGTGTTTCATAAGCACGTAGTTTGATAATAAGGCTGCTCTTAAATTTTAAACACATTTATATGATAGCCCTTTCCTACCATACACCACGTTGAATGGAAACAACCAGTTTATTTTACTATTTTCCCCCAAAAAGACATTCTGTGTATTTCTAGATTAACTAAACATTATTTTAAGAACTTGTTACTACATAAAGTAAGTGGTGTTTTTAAACTAAATAGTTTGGAGTTAAACTGTTTGAGGGCCACCTTTGAAAGTAATTTAAAATAGAAAGGCCCCCCCCCACCCAGCCTCCTCTTTTTGGAACCCCTCCCGCCCGGGCGATCAACTGATATTTTCTACTATGCCTATAAACAATTTTTTTCTCGTATTATACTCTCTTACATCATTAAAATAAAAGGGGTGGGGGATTTGGAATCGCGGTTGGGTGGGGGGTGTTCAAAAGTACCTTCAACTTGTACAATATCCAGATTTATTGTAATACTATTTTTTTTAAAGTGATTTTAAGTGAATACGTCCTTGCTCAAAGGTTAATTGAACAACACCGAAGGAGAACGATTCGGGCTGTTGAACACTGAAGGTTGCATTCTTTTCAGTACAAGGTTAAAACAAACCAACCCTGACGGGGTAAAGAATATGAGACTGAGTCAACTTTTGTCAGTCCCTAAAGTGATAAATTTGTAAAAAATTAGGCAGCTACAAACAAAGTTCAGGGTTTAATATAACTAGGCAGAATGTTTTTGTTGTACATCGAAAGGAGGCACTTTTTTAAGGTATTGATAGGGGAGAAATATTTCAAAAGCGAAATTACGATAAAAACAATGCGAAAGTAGGGCCTACACAAACAACCAGACTAAACAACGGAATAAAGTTATTCACCGGCGTCTGTATTCCAAAATAATGAGCACATTCGAATCCAAATCAAACTATTTGAATATTTTCCGATAGTCTTGTCTTTCTCTGTCTTTGATCGATATCGCGATCAATAAATAAGTAAGTGGGTTTTGCTAAGTGGATTTTGCAACACGTTTTAAGTGTAGTTGTGTTCTTGAAGTGTAGTTATTTAGAATTGTTTTCAAACATTGTGATTCCTGCGTCAAAAATGTTCCTTCCGAATTACCATAACATGGACAGCATTGATATTTAAACAACTCAATATTTGTATAAAATATTATAAATCTGGTAACTAGTTTTGACATTATCTGGCAAGTAAAAAAGTTTTACACAAAAGTGCATGAATGTGTTCATGAATGTGTTTAAAAGCTTGCAGTGGATCTTTTTTAAATAAACAGATTAAAAAAATATAAAATTTGTCTGTTACTTCACCTTTTATGTATTTGCGTTTTTCAGCTTTGTTTCGTGAACCACAAGTGCAGAACCTGAAAATGAAAAGATTAAAACATTAGATTCTGAAAAGATATTGTTGGTATACAAGTGTAAAAAAAGTACAAATTTTATGTGAAAATAAAAGCATGTATATGACTAATATAAACAGAACTGGCCAATTTTTGTTTTGTTTTTAAAAAGAGTTTGGGTGAGGATTTTGGTTATTGTTAAGACAATTGCACGAAAACTATTTTCTTGGAACGAAATTGTGCATGACTTGAATAATTAAAAATTAAAATTGGCGGCCTCCTCCATTTCCCCATACAGCCGTCCTTCCTCACCATTGTCCAAAATGTGTTTTTTTGAACAAAACTTCTAAAAGTTATTGGTCAGTTCTGAAAATAAATGAAGACTTGTGTATTTTGTTCTTTTTTGACTGGAGAGGGCATATTGAATTCTTTCAAACACTATACAATAATACGATTAATTAAGCCTCCACATCCACTGACTAAAAAGAATCCATGTTTTCGATGTCTTTCTAACACCTTACAAATACTACGATTGATTAAGCCAAATACTAAAAACCACTATCTACAAAATAATCTATCTAAACAGAATGTATTTTCCTTCTCTTTCAAACAACAAACAAAAAATACGATTAATTAAGCCTAAACATTAAAGACCACTATCTAAAAACGAAATCTCTGTATTAATAGGTAATTCTAGGCCTCATTCGACTGTTTTGCATTATTCTGAACCAGTATACTAAGTAATTCTATTCAAAAACATTTGTTAAAGTTATTTAGATAATTTATTTGTTTCGAAAATAATCCCATTATTAGGCCCAAAAAATGTCATCACTATCAAATTAATTACACGAAAACGATATTGGGTGTTATAACCATTCATGGGGGATTTTCTTGTTATTTTTTGGCCTGTACATTTTCCCCTTTCTTTTCCAATTCTATAAAAATTTACATATCATATTTTATGGCAGACATAAAAATAGTCAAAAGGCCTATAGTCCTACTTCAAATTCAAAAGAAAAGTATTAGACTTATCATCTATTGGAACAAAATCTTATTTTATTTATTTTTATTTATTTATTTATTTATGACTTCACTGTGAATAATAAATGTAGGCATACTTCAAGGAATGGCATGGCACTTTGAAACTAATAGTCACTATCAGGAAATTCATATCACCTGGAACGGTGGGTTAGACTTGTCATCTACTTCAATTTTATACTAATTGGAAGTAATGTATTTTGGTGTTAGATATATCATCTATACCATCTAATTAGGCCTTCAGTTATTTTTTGTTTTTTTGTGCAAAAGTGAATAACATTTAAAGGTAGGCCTACTCAAGGAAAACTGCATGGCATTTTGAAAAAATAGTCATTAGCCTACTTCAAAGTCTAGTCAATAAACCTACTACTTCAAATTCATGTTACCCAGAAATATGGGTTTGACTTGTCATCTATTGAAAAATAATCTTATTTTAAGCCGTTATTTTCTTAAAATACAGATTGAAAGCTAATCACCATGTAGCTCTGTATAAAATAAACTAATCTTGAATTAATAAGATTTTTTTAGAGGTAGGCCTATAATAATGAGGAAAATTAATAATACTATGTAGGCTAAACTTAACTAAGGTACATGGGTGTTACAGGCCTGCATCAATTGAGTCTTGAATAAAATTAGTTTGCTGCAGAAACAATGGGAATATGGTGGTATAAAAAAGGAAAAAAATCGAATTACCTATGAGTGATGGTGATTCTTCATAGTTTTCTCAGCATCTTGGTTGTAGAACTGTTTTATTTGTTTGTTCCAACATATTTTTCGAAGTTGGGCATATTCGAAATTCGAAAATGGGCATATTCGAAGTTGGGCATAATCGAAATTCGAAGTTGGGCATATTCGAAGTTTGGCATATTCGAAATTCGAAATTGGGCATATTAAAAATTCGAAGTTGGGCCAATTCGAAGTTGGGCATATTCGAAATTCGAAGTTGGGCATATTCGAAATTCGAAGTTGGGCCGATTCGAAGTTGGGCATATTCGAAATTCGAAATTGGGCCGATTCGAAGTTGGGCATATTCGAAATTCGAAGTTGGGCATATTCGAAATTCGAAGTTGGGCCGATTCGAAGTTGGGCATATTCGAAATTCGAAGTTGGGCATATTCGAAATTCGAAAATGGGCATATTCGAAGTTGGGCATAATCGAAATTCGAAGTTGGGCATATTCGAAGTTTGGCATATTCGAAATTCGAAATTGGGCATATTAAAAATTCGAAGTTGGGCCAATTCGAAGTTGGGCATAATCGAAATTCGAAGTTGGGCATATTCGAAATTCGAAGTTGGGCCGATTCGAAGTTGGGCATATTCGAAATTCGAAATTGGGCCGATTCGAAGTTGGGCATATTCGAAACTGGGCCGATTCGAAGTTGGGCATATTCGAAATTCGAAGTTGGGCCGATTTGGAAATTCGAAGTTGGGCATATTCGAAATTCGAAGTTGGGCCGATTTGGAAATTCGAAGTTGGGCATATTCGAAATTCGAAGTTGGGCCGATTCGAAGTTGGGCATATTCGAAATTCGAAGTTGGGCCGATTCGAAGTTGGGCATATTCGAAATTCGAAGTTGGGCATATTCGAAGTTGGGCATATTCGAAATTCGAAGTTGGGCATATTCGAAATTCGAAGTTGGGCCGATTCGAAGTTGGGCATATTCGAAATTCGAAATTGGGCCGATTCGAAGTTGGGCATATTCGAAATTCGAAGTTGGGCCGATTCGAAGTTGGGCATATTCGAAATTCGAAGTTGGGCCGATTCGAAGTTGGGCATATTCGAAATTCGAAGTTGGGCATATTCGAAGTTGGGCATATTCGAAATTCGAAGTTGGGCATATTCGAAATTCGAAGTTGGGCCGATTCGAAGTTGGGCATATTCGAAATTCGAAATTGGGCCGATTCGAAGTTGGGCATATTCGAAATTCGAAGTTGGGCCGATTCGAAGTTGGGCCGATTTGGAAATTCGAAGTTGGGCATATTCGAAATTCGAAGTTGGGCCGATTCGAAGTTGGGCATATTCGAAATTCGAAATATTCGAAATTCGAAGTTGGGCCGATTCGAAGTTGGGCATATTTGAAATTCGAAGTTGGGCCGATTCGAAGTTGGGCCGATTTGGAAATTCGAAGTTGGGCATATTCGAAATTCGAAGTTGGGCATAATCGAAGTTGGGCATATTGGAAATTCAAAATATTCGAAATTCGAAGTTGGGCCGATTCGAAGTTGGGCATATTCGAAATTCGAAGTTGGGCCGATTCGAAGTTGGGCATATTCGAAATTCGAAGTTGGGCATATTCGAAGTTGGGCATATTCGAAGTTGGGCATATTCGAAATTCGAAATATTCGAAATTCGAAGTTGGGCCGATTCGAAGTTGGGCATATTCGAAATTCGAAATTGGGCCGATTCGAAGTTGGGCATATTCGAAATTCGAAGTTGGGCCGATTTGGAAATTCGAAGTTGGGCATATTCGAAATTCGAAGTTGGGCCGATTTGGAAATTCGAAGTTGGGCATATTCGAAATTCGAAGTTGGGCCGATTCGAAGTTGGGCATATTCGAAATTCGAAGTTGGGCCGATTCGAAGTTGGGCATATTCGAAATTCGAAGTTGGGCATATTCGAAGTTGGGCATATTCGAAATTCGAAGTTGGGCATATTCGAAATTCGAAGTTGGGCCGATTCGAAGTTGGGCATATTCGAAATTCGAAATTGGGCCGATTCGAAGTTGGGCATATTCGAAATTCGAAGTTGGGCCGATTCGAAGTTGGGCCGATTTGGAAATTCGAAGTTGGGCATATTCGAAATTCGAAGTTGGGCCGATTCGAAGTTGGGCATATTCGAAATTCGAAATATTCGAAATTCGAAGTTGGGCCGATTCGAAGTTGGGCATATTTGAAATTCGAAGTTGGGCCGATTCGAAGTTGGGCCGATTTGGAAATTCGAAGTTGGGCATATTCGAAATTCGAAGTTGGGCATAATCGAAGTTGGGCATATTGGAAATTCAAAATATTCGAAATTCGAAGTTGGGCCGATTCGAAGTTGGGCATATTCGAAATTCGAAGTTGGGCCGATTCGAAGTTGGGCATATTCGAAATTCGAAGTTGGGCATATTCGAAGTTGGGCATATTCGAAGTTGGGCATATTCGAAATTCGAAATATTCGAAATTCGAAGTTGGGCCGATTCGAAGTTGGGCATATTTGAAATTCGAAGTTGGGCCGATTCGAAGTTTGGCCGATTTGGAAATTCGAAGTTGGGCATATTCGAAATTCGAAGTTGGGCATATTCGAAGTTGGGCATATTCGAAATTCGAAATATTTGAAATTCGAAGTTGGGCCGATTCGAAGTTGGGCATATTCGAAATTCGAAGTTGGGCCGATTCGAAGTTGGGCATATTCGTGTGACCAATCAACCAATCAAAATCAAATTTTCACAGGTTTGTTATTTTATGCATATATGTTGAGATATACCAAGTGAGAAGACTGGTCATTAACAATTACCAATAGTGTCCGCTGCCTTTAAAATGCTACCAATCAAATGCAAATCATAAAAAGAGACAAATAAAATGACATGAATGACAGTGCTTGCTATGATTTACATTTAATCTTCTTTTCACAATCCAGCTGGACAGGTCTTTAGAAAAATCTATTTTAAAATTGTTACTTTCCAGTTCAGCACAAATAAGATCTATGGTACGGCATAAAATGTTAATTGTCCAACATATTGTTTGAATTATTCAGAGTATTTGATAAAAACAGAACCGCTCAAACGCAAAACTCAATATGGTTTGGACTACATGGGTTTGCCCATAACCTTTTCAGTGGCTGGCCAACAGGACTAGTTAACTTGCTATTTCACCTGTCCATCAGCTTTTCACAAGTCCATGTTTCAAATAAAATAGGGAAACACATTGGTGTAAAATGAATATTAAGTAGGGATAGGGAAGTTTTTTAACATTGAACTAGTCAGCCAGTTCACTTGGGTTAATTTTAACTGGTCCTCAGGCATTTTAACTTGCATTTGGCCATCAAGAGAGTGTTATGGGAAACTGCTGGATTAACTTAGTCCCGGACAGTCAAATATGCCATAGACTTGCACAGTCTATTCACTGAACAACGTTTTGCTAGTCCAAGCCACATGTATTATCACTGGCATTTGGCCAGAAAACCACAATGAAGTAGTTAAGACGTACATGTAACAACCTCAGGCAATTCCACTCAGTTTGTAAAGGTTCCCTTAAAAACAACATCCACTGTGTTCATTCCTAACGAAAAAAGACATTACACAAAACATGTGCTGCTCCAGTGCAATAAACTTACACAGGGATTTTCCTTTTTGGTAAAGCTAGATCAAAACAAATTGTTTTACTTAAAATTATAACTTGTGTACTTCAGTAGCATTTCAGGCAAAAGCATTTCAAGAGAAGTTTTAAACCGTGAAAGTCATTACACCACATTTGATTTTGTTAATGTTGTTTTAAATGAACATACTTTTTTTTCTCAAACCACTGGATTTAACTGCCAAGTCTGCTGCCACCTATTGTCCACTATTCAGACTCATAGAAATAATTATGTTGAGAAAATAATGCTCCATGCCATGATTCTTAGCACAATAAGTAGATACATGTAGCCACTAAACTTCCCCCAAAACCTCGCCAAAAAACCAAGGTTTTCCACCAAAAAGTGGAACACAGGACTCTTGTTTCGTTGAACACTGACAATAAACTTATCTTTAAAAAAAATTATCAGTTAAATTCCACAGATTCCCCTTCATTTTGCATTGCCTGCGGCAAAAATATTAATTATAACATTGTTTTAATAGAGAAAACTGTGTGTTGTTGGGTGATCTCGTCGAGACAATAATATACGCTTGCGATACGCAAAGAGTTAATTATTCAAATATGCAAGTATTCAAATATTGGGTTTTAAAAGTAATCATCACTCACCCTGAAAAAAGAAATGTCGATAAAAACCAACTGAATATATTGACAATTGCTTTTCATTGCAACTTGTTGGTGAAGAAAAGAAACAAATATAAACTGCAGTAAGATGAGCTGATGACTGTCTAGTTTGAATGAACAAAAATTGAAAAACAAGATGGTTGGAATTAATGTATCCTTTTTATCTTCCAGTTCGCGCTAATCCACCAATCAGATGCTCGAACTGGAAGGTGGTATAAAAAGCTATACTCTACTCTCACTTTTTATATTGCACTCTGCATATTGTCAAATGCGTCACGCTCTGCATACGGACAGTGCAAAATTACATTTCAAAACTTTGCACGTGCATGCTGTTCGTCGCGGGGAGACTGGAAGATAAATTGGTTGTAACACGTGCGCTCAGGTCAGTGTACACACACACACACACAGATTGACGCTACAGTGGAATCTCTCTCATACCCTTCTAGTTGAGATATTAAACACATAAGCACTCCAATGCCAACACCCTTAATACTGCATTCATAAATACCCCAGACAGTTTCGCTATTCCCCTATTGGTGGAAAACACGTCAAGTGGGGGTGTTTAAACGACTGATAATGACCAGCTGGAGCTGTTTATAACTGGTTGTTTTCAAATAGCATTTGTGCGGGTTATCCCTCAACCTCTTTCTGACGGGTGATCGATCTTGTCGCACTATTTTTTAGCTCATGGATACAAGGATGCTTTACGCACACGAATTCATATCCGAAAACTGTTTCATAAAAATACACCACACGTACAGAGTTTCCGACTTTATAACGCCTTTCAAACAAAATGGCATTTATGATTGGGAATGAAAGAGTAGTGACTCGTTCTTAAACACCCGTTTGCAGGTTGCAGTTTCAACAGCCGATTAAGAACACGTTGCTTAATTTTATTCTCTTATTCACACTGTTTAATTAGCAGCCAATTGCCCAGGTGGCTGCGGCAAATATGTTACATACTCAGTTTCACAGTTACAGTCAACGAAAACGTTTTGTTCAAATTTTTTTGGAAAAAAACAATACATGTTTCGTAACTACATTTTTTTACAGGGTGATTGCTCTAATTGAGCATTAAATTTTCAGTGAAATGGTCGGTTGCATGTGTTTTGTATTTTCAGCAAAAATCCTCCTAGGAAAACCCTCCTTGGGAAAATCTCCAACGGAAACCTCCCTTAGAGAATTCATTTTAGGAAGGTTAGCATTCCCAGACAAACCCTCTTTAGTAAAAATGCCTTTAGGAACCCTCTTTTGGGAAATCTTCACAGGAAATTCCTCTGAGGGAAAAATTCCTTGGGAAACATTTTAAGGAAATTCCTCCTATGTCCTAGGGAGACCCTCAAATGAAAACCTTACTAGGGAAACCTTAGTGGATTCCCCTTAGGGAAACCTTCCTTGTGAAACCTTCCTAGTGAACTCCTCCTAGGGAAACCTTCCTTGGGAAACCATCCTAGTGATTTCCTCTTAGGGAAACTTTCCTCTGGAAACCTTCCTAGTGAATTCCTCTTAGGGATACCTTCCTTGGGAAACCTTCCTAGGGAATTCCTCCTGAAAATTCCTCCGATTAAAACCTTGCTAGTGAAACCCTCCTAACCTGACAAATTTCTCATCATAATGCTCCAGCGATGGCCTCTACACTCCCACCAGAGTACAGACTCTTCTTGCTTATCAACAGCAACAGCATCAGCAACGGCAGGTGAAGCAATGTGAACTTAAACAGCTGCTTGGCCGACTTGCTGTCCGCCCGCTGGTAAAACCTCCAGCCCAGGTACGTCAGCCACAGGTTGAGGGGTAGAGAGTCCAGGGCGAATGCCCATGTGGTGAGGTCCAGCATCGGGGCCAGGGTGCACAGCCCGATCATGGCGAAGCAGTGTCGGAGGGCCACACGGCGGCAGAGAGAAGGGTTTGTGGTGGCCATCATGCGGTAGCCACCCCTGGAGTAATCACTGCGGAGGTTCCAGCTCAGGGCGTTGAAGTGGGGGAACTGCCAGCAGTAGAGGAAACCAGCCATCAACAAGGCACCTTAAAAAAAAAGCCATACCTCAGTCTTTAAGTTTATGATAAATCAAAACTAAATCCTTAAAATGTAGCTACACTTCATTGTGACCAAAATGTAGCAGTTGTCTGATACATATTTAAAACTGCACAAAATGTTGCATCTCTCTATAAATACCCTGAATGTATGTGTGTAAAACATGATAAAATTACGAAATACAGCAACACAGGATCCTAGTGGCTTAAGCAATACAAAATGAGGAGCGAACAAGAAGGTAAGTATTGTAAACCACAACTAAGCCCCACTGTGGCTCGTACTCTATCAGCTCAGTCTAGCCTAAATTAAAAACACATATTTTCAGACAATGTTAAAGCGCTTTGATGGACAGCGCTATACAAATGATATTTATTATTATTTGGCATTCATGAGTTTTGTTAGAGTAGGTCTTGTGGAATGTTTGTAAGGGGTGATATTGCAAAAGGGAACGATTAAAGAAACTTGTACTGTTCCTAATTGGGGGAGCAGAAAATGAAATTTGTTTGAGTTCAGTATTTTCTTCCAAAATCTGTGCAAAAATGTTATTTTAGTTAGCAAAATAAGGGAACATTGGGGAACATCACACTGTTTTGTAATGCGTCTAATGACTGCGTGACACAGACGCAATTGTGCATCTGCTTAGTGCACATCTGTATGGCATTTTGCCAACCAATAGGGTCTTATGCATATTTCATGGGAAGGGTCTAATAGAAACCTACCTGGTGCTAGAGCTCCAGTGCTAGCTGCCCAGCCAATGGCGGGAGGTAGGGCTCCGACCACGGCACCAACCCATGTGTTGACGATGCTTAGCCGCTTCAGCGGGGTGTACACACCCACATAGAGAACCCAGGTACTTGCGGCTATGGCTGCAGCTAATGGATTGACAGCCAGTGCCAGGATGCCTACTCCTGCCGTACCAACCACTGAAGCAAACCCAACAGCATGGAGGGGACTGTCAAGAACATCAAAACAATTTGGTGAATGCAAATAATTTGGTGGAAAATAAGTTTGTGAAACTTCAACCCTGCCACGTAGCCAATGTTACTCAATAAATGATTAACCCCAGTACGAAATACACAGAGAGTAGCTAACCATAACGAAATTATGCTTAGCAGAACAAGATTACCACGTCACATGTACAATTTGTGAATGGTTTCTTGCTCATTTATGTTTAGCAGACAACCGTTAAGCAATATTTTCTGCTAAAGCAGCTCTGAAATTGGGCCCAGGTCTGGAGTTACACAAAGACCATGGCCTCTGTTGACCTGGTCTGGTGCCCCTTCAATAGTTGTCAATAGACTTTAAGGTGCCCTTAGCAAAACGTAAGTGGCCTTGCCCTCTCAGAAATGACATGGCAGGCCTGCCATCCCCCCTCATTAAGACAATCAAAGTGTTGGCTAAATAACGAGGGAGCGAGGGACCTAACAATAACCAAGGAATTGCCATTGTAGAAAGACACCTAGTTGGCTTTGAACTGTGACCAATCAGAGTTAGCAACTACCGCTTTGGCTACTCCTAGATTTCCGCACCATCGTGCACTGAAGTGTAGGACGGCCTTTGAAACAAGTGTAGCACTAGCTGTAGCCACCAATTCAAACACCATTTAAGTATTCAGTGAAGTAGAATATGGAATTAAAAAATGAGGTTGTATAGTATGAGGAGTACTTCCAAATGTTTGCCTTTGGTACAGGTATTGTGAATGAATGTTTAAAAAAATATATTACCTGAGCAGTCCTTTAACCAAGACTCTATTCCTTGTCCGGGCCATCTGAGAATCAAATGGTACTTCAAAATACTGCAAGGGCGAACAATAATAACAATCATATTGAGTGAAGGCATTTGTATAAAGCTCTTACACAAAGATATCACAGCACTTTTCTCTGACACTTGTAATCTGGGTTTCTCATGTCCGCCTCTCCCTACCCTCGAGACGCCCCCTCTTTTCTGGTTTTCTCATCTTCCAGCACTTTGCATCCTCTGGTAAAACTTAAAGGCACTTTAAATATGCCCAGTTTATCATTGAAAATGAATGGTGGGTAGATGTGTTAAACAGGTAATTGAAAAGAGGAAAGTAAAATGTAGCACTTTAATAACTAACAAATAATAAATAAATATCTGCACGAGCTTTCGTAGCACCAACTACCATATCAGAAAAACAACTTCAACCAAGGTTTCTATACAGTCCAGCGCAAAGTCTGAACAAAGGATGGTGATGACTCATTATTATTATAATACCACAAGTCCAAAGTGTGTACACTGACCTGATTGACTGTGTTAGCTGAACAGGACGTCATGAAGGTCCCGAATCCCATGAGGGCGCATGTTGACAATTCAAACACCCCGGGAGCCATTCCATAGCCTGCTAACGCTGAGATAACCACTAAACCTGCAGGAGAATAAAATAAACCAAACCAAAATGACCATTGCAATTCAATGCACTGATTTAACAAGCAGCTACTGTCTTCCCATGCTGGCATTTTCTGAGCAGGAAAGGTAATAATAATATTAATAAAAATAAAAATTTTATAGCGCGCATATCCTTCACTCAGTGACGCTCAAGGCGCTTTAACATACAATATTTCAAAACAGACTTACATGGGGAGTATACATCATTCACTACAATTTACCTGTGAGTCTGCTCTTTGACAATTGTAGATACAGTGAAGGGAGCTGACTAACTGCTACACTCTGCTCCTTCCACTGACCCTCTTTGACCTCTACAACCTCCTCCGTGTCACCCTTGTTCCCATCCTTTGGCTCAATGGGGCATGGAGTGACATGGTCAAGGGTGCTCTGGATGGCTGTCTCTACACGCTGGTGGAGATCCAGACCAGCAGGGGATTGATCGGTGACGGTTGAAGATTCTGACGATTCTGAAGGATGGATGATTGTTGACTGCTGGTAGTCTGAGGTATGCCTAGGCTGTGCTTGAGGCCTGTCAGACGATGCATATTTGTTTGTTACCTTCAATGAGAAAGGAAGTCAATTCAGGGCTTGGGTGACTAAACATGAAGACCATTTTGATTTTTCCAAGGGCACTTTATGAATTTGTACAAGTGAGCCATGAGCCGGGTCTCAACAATATTAATTCTCCTGAAGACGATTGGAGCATACTGAGAGAAACGTTGAGTAATTCACCAGTGGTTCTTTTCAGAACCAACATTACTGCAAACCTCTCTTAGTTTTACTTCCACAATGCAAAGTTTCAAATCAAATTAAAAATTATTGAAAAAGGTGTCACATGCCATGTCATACAATATGAAAAAGGTGCCATGTACATGTAACACCAACAACAACTGTGCCGCCCATTTGCAGTTGGGCCGCCCATTTGCAGTTGGTCTGCCCATTTGCAAATGAGAAGACCATTTGTAGTTGGTTGGGTCCATTTGCAGTTTGACGGGCCCACTTGCAGTTGGTCAGGTCTATTTTTGCAGTTGGTCAGTTTCATTTGCAGTTGGTCAGGCCTAACTGCAGTTGGTCAGGGCCAAACTATAATTAAGCTGATTCTACAATTGGGCCACAACATAGTTAAAGAATAAGTTTGTACACACCAGATAAAACTAATACTCAAACATACACCATGAAAACTATTATGATCTTGTTTTAAACGATTTGTAAGGACTAATTTAGAGCAAGTTCGAGTTTGCATTCAGATCACATCACGTATATATTTAATGCAGTTTCATAATTGTACCACATAAAGGAGAAATCTGCATCATTCTTTGACGACACTGGACACCTTTGGTAACTGTCAAAGCCCAGTGTTCTTACATGGTGTATCCCGACATTATGCATATAAAATAACAATCTGTGGAAATTTGGGCTCAATCGGTCATCAAGTTCCTTGTGATTTATGTGCAATACATTTTTTTAAGAATTCACATGCTTTGGTCAAAGTTGGCAAGACACTGAGCAGTCTAGAACTACAAAGGTCGTCAGTTCGAATCCCTCTTGAATAATATGCCTTTGATTATTTTCAAAGAGCTTGGGAAAGTTACAGTGCTAACACACAAACCAGTGTATTTTTTTATTGGTAAAAAAAAATAAAATTAATTACTATTCACCTGCTTAACTCGATCTTTTTTGCTGACCTTCTGCGACAGTGAAGCACAAAGGTGTACCGAGCGCCTTGACTGGGTTCGTAGCAGGTTACTCAACAATCCAGAGTACTGGGGAAGAACTGTCAATGCATACTGGTGTATAGACATTGTGACTTTTGGTTGGTTGCTTAACCCCGAGCTACTGTGAAGGCGACATAGCTCTGTCATTTGTAGTGAAGAAATATGGAGGAAAAAATACATAAAATAAGACTCCGCAGTTCGTCTGTTCACTGTACTGTTACCTGCGGGTACAGCCCTTGGTGACAAAAAAATTAAGCTTTGAACATGAGAAGTAAAAAAACATGCGCTGCGACAGAAAAACAACAGTATTACCAATTGAAAATTGCATTTTTTTAACGATGTTTTTAATTTAACTCAAGCATTATGAATACAATGTGTGGTTGTGTTTTGGTTGTGTGAAGTATATTCTAGAAGAAGTATACTGTGGCCATTGACTGAGTTGTCTTGTTGGCCATCTGTTCGTTGAGTTGTCTGACGGTTGAATAGACAATCAGTTAAGTTGTCCGGCTCAAAACATGCCAAACCATTGAGTTGTCTCAACCGTCAAGTTGTCCAACTGGTCGAGCTGTGGACCAACGACAAACTTGTTCTTGCCTCATTTGTTAGTAGGCCCTATCTATAAAAAAATAATAAAAACATACGCTATGTATTTTATTTTTTTGCTTAAAATGTTAAATAAGTACTGTAGTGTAGTTCTAGAGTGGTGTAGTTTAAATAACAATTCATAAATACAAGACAGTTTATCCATTCTGATTGGTCGTGAGGGCATCACGTGGAGGTGTTTGAACGGATGATATAACACCAGTAAAAAGTGTTGAAACATGGTCGTGACACGCGAGCTTGCACCTGTGCTTATAAGATAGTTTCTTCATTCATATTGGTCGAGAGCAACGGCTGGAATAGTTGTGCCACATCACGCGATACGCGCGACGCGCACAGCAATCTCCTAATAAGGAGTTGTTTACCCGAGGGCTTTACAATTTCATAGCTGGAGGGGTGTTGTGTTGAAAGAAATCATCAAACAATTATAATTTTGGCAGTTATTTTACTTTTTTACCAAAAGTGTTTATGTCTTTCGACCTTAAATGTATTTATGAATAAGAATCAAAGTGTGTTGAATCGGTTTTCAACTAGTGGTTTAAACCCGCCGAGGCCTGGTTCTTGATAATTTACCTCAACTTCGTCTCGGTAAATTTATCAAGAACCAGGCCTCGGCGGGTATAAACCATAATTGAAAACCTCTTCGCCACACATTGATTCCCTTATAATATTAAAAACTTCAATCCAAATTTCATTCAGTTCAAGTTTATGAATATGAGTTCATTACCTCCAGGTTCAACCAAATAGAGCAAGGACAATTAATAGCCCCACTTTTGTGTGGCCAAGGCAAGGCTAGCTGAATCCTTATTTTAGCCTTGTGGACACACAAAAACAAGTGGGGCTAGAGGTAGGTTAAGTAACATGTATTGTAGGCCTACGTGACATTTACACACATAGTCAAGTTTAATTTTTAAATAACATGTTTATCTGCTGTGTTGTTGCCAACTGTGCTAGTATAATAAAACACAACTAAACTTACCCCAAAAAATGTCAATATGTTTCAAATAATTAACAAACGGAACATTTCATGAATACAAATAACTTAAAACGATATGCTTACCACATTTTCCCAGATTTGATAAACGCCGGTAAACGAACGGTCGTGTCTTTCCAATGAAAGTTGCCATCTTTCAATTCATCAATCGTTACGAAAGATGGTGAGGCGAAACGTATTGACTTTTGAAACAAACTTTTCTTTCTAAAATTACTACATTGGACGGAAAGTTATATTAATTTCAATGTTTAAAATTTGTTTTTGTTATAAAAAGGGTATCCTTTCTTCCCAAACGACGGTTTTATTGAACATTTTACACACAAAAATGCAATATATTTTGTAACATTATTAATTATTCACGTTTGCACATGAGAGGGCGCTGTTTATCTTGGAGCGGGACAGAAATTGCACAACAACAACACTATTATTCGTCTGCTAGTAAAAAACTAGCTCAAGTTTCAATTGGAAACCATGAATCCGAATCAAGATTCATTGCAAAGAATCAATTTTCTCTATCAGGTGAGTTCAATGACGTAGAAAACGTGGAATCCCAAAACGTTTTGAAATTTAGTAAGAAATATGAAGGATTTATCCATTACCTAAACTATAAACGTAATTTGTATTTACAAAGAAATTGCTTTTGTGGAGGCGAGTAGTAAATAATTAAAGGCGTAATTATTTATTTAGCAGCTCGAGATTGGTTTATTCTCTATTTTGGTAGACGGCAGGGCCAGACCAGCACACAGAGTGGGAGCATTAATGGTAACCAACATTAGTAGAAAGGGAGAAAACAAAGTACAATGTAGACATTAAAAGTGATCATTATAAATTAGCACAAGTGACATACATTATATACATGCACAGGCCAAGTTCGCTAAACTTGATTGAAAGTTTACCGCATGAATATAGACAACACATGAAGTAATCTACATTGAGGGCAAAACTAAAAGATGTCATGTACAAATACACTTCATAATGATAATCTCCACACTAAAGTTACTTAAACTCCATAAATTGTGCATGACATGGCCAGTGTGATTCATTATAACAACCATAGTACACATATTCTTATGAAAAGGACATACTGTACATGAATTGGTGCTCTATTTAACATACATGGCTGTCTCTGTACATTACTGTATTACCAGATCAAACCTCATCACTTAAAACCTGAATTTTACGAACCTGGGTCCGTCTCTGGACGATAAACGGACTCCGGAGCACTAGTTATTTAATATACTAAATTATCTCGAAATAAATGCAGTGTTATCTAACGAGGAGTCACGAGGCCATTACTTAGCAAACTAAACCTGGAAATTATGACATTTATATTTATGATCTCACTTAAAATGTATACAAATAATAAATGAAGACCTTGTTTGTTTCAGTGATGTTATTGAAGGCATCACTTTATAAAAATAAAAAGGAATATTTTACCTATTTTGGTGGACGGCAGGGCCAGACCAGCACACAGAGTGGGAGCATTAATGGTAACATCCCACTACCGCGTGGTGGCGCTGTTCCCTACCGCCGCCCCCGTCCGTCACACCGCTTGCTATTTATAACCCTAGGCATCTCTACACTTTGCACTGCACTGTAGGATGCTTGTCTCTGAAGTGCATTGGGGGAGTCCAACTTATAAATATAATGACTAGGGGCCTACATAGTACATGTACATTGTTTTGACCTACTCAATTTGAGGTTCGTTCCACTATCACCTCAATGATAGTGGAATGAACCTTTATAAAATAGCCTACCATTTTGTTGTGTATTTGTTTTTAGTTCTACTACCCTCTACTAAAAATAAGTACAACAAAATGGTACTTCTAGAAACTATGAGGCTTTTACAAGCCTTAAAGTTTTTTAGAAGTAACAATGCACACAATTTCTTAGTTTGAATTAGACAGTAATTTTAATTATTATTATTACTTTTTTTTCTTCATAGGCTGCCCATTGTATGCTACTCCAGAACCCAGAAAACACCAGCCTAGCAAGATTCTACATCACAACCATGAAGAATGTCGCCAAGAAATCCGTCTTGAGAATGTAAACAGATGTTTTACTTCCCCTTATTAAAATACTCAGTTATTTTAGGCCTTTGAACAAACTGCTTTATAACCACCGGTAAACTCTTACCAATGATAACAAAATTATGATTTCTGGAAGTGGAAAGAATTTTTGTTGGGGAAGTTTGACAGAGGAGGAGGATGCAACTATAAGAAAGTTTTTAGAAGGCTTTCTCTATTCTGTTCGAAAATGGCCAAGACTAAACCAGCTCTTTTCAGAGCCAGCACTCCTTCAAAAGAGAATTACTACATGGTTGTACCAGTACCTGCAAGTTTTCTTATCCCTCACACCAGGCAAAGCTTCAAATATGACTTAGAGTGTTTAAAGTTTGAAATCTTTTCTTATTTACAGACACCCCGGTATCAAGAGAACCATCTGCAAGCGATGTGATCTACTCTTAATACCTGGCTTGACCTCAAAAGTCAGAAGTAGAGGTCAGAGAATAACAAATTAAAATAACTTCCTTTCGATTTTGTAATTTTAGATCTTTTTCAAGATAATGGACAAACCAACCACATTTTGGCACATGTAAAAAAAACTTTGTTTAAGCCACACTTAGTTTCTGCAAAAGAAAGGAGATCAAGCTGATTGTCAGGTTTTAGAAGATGGACATTTTTTTTGTTGTGTTAAACCAAACAGGGCTTGAATGAATGTTTCATTTTTATTTTGAACCTTTTTGAAATGCATTTAATTGCAATTTAATGGGTTCAGTTTAACTTTTAAAAGATGAAAGACCTTAGCTTATAATGTAATCTGCCTTCACACAATCTTAATGATTATCTTACTTGGTTATTTTGTTTTACCCCTTTAAAATTAGTTCCCTCACTAATTCCCTTTTTTGGCTCTCTTTTACCATCAGGTAAACGGCAGAAGCACCTTGTTGTGACATGCATAGAATGTGGAGGAGTGAAACGCTTTGTCAGCAACAAAGACTACAAATTATGGGTGGACAGACCAGAATGCACCCAAAATCCAGTCATAGGTAACTCAAGCCACATTTTGCACGAACAATTTTAATAACGGACAGATGAAAAATAACACTTCTTTAACTTCCTTAATGAAAACATCACACCAACTTGTAGAGAAAACAATGACGAAGTTTCAGTTTTAGACGAAGAAGGAAAAACCCTATAGGGAAAACCCAGGCTAGGAACTGAACAACCCAATACACATGCAAGGCTCCGGTTCGCCTTGAATCGGAGTCCACAAGGATAAAAGGCATGGACAGAAACCACTGAGCCAACCCGACTTCCCTTAAAAATTTGGCTCATAAGCACAGAAACCAAAGCACAACTTAGAATAACATACCAGTTTCAAGATGAATAGGAAACTCAATAGCTGATATTTCCAAAGAATAAAAAAGGTCTGATAATTTGTCTTTATTTCCTACAGCTCAACCAATCTCAGAAAAGGACAAGCAGGAAGTACCTGGATGAGAATAACTTTATACTGGATGATGTGATACCTTAATTGGACTTACCCACAGAGACTGATAGACACCGTGTCAGCTTCTACAATCAGGGTCTTGGGTCGGTTCAAGGTCTGGTCATGGGTCAAGTCAAGGCTGGGGGAGGTCCTCCAACAACTTGAAATATAGACCTTTCCAGTGTTTATAAACAAACTGAGCTGGTTGGCGTTGATGGCTGAATGTTAGTAGAACACTCAATCTTGGTCACAGATGTTTTACCCAAATTCAATATTTTCTTATTGAAATACCTGCCCATGATTGGTTGCTTTGTTTCTAACAAATTCAACACTGCGAATATTTGTCGAACAAAAATTAGCCATTTTTGGGGGGTAGTTGGGGTCAATAGTTTCCCAACCCCGGTTTGCAAAAGCTTTGGCTGTGACAATGCAAAAGAAAGGTCTATAATAAAAGATGATGATAAATGAAATGGGGATTTATTCTTGTTGGCAAAATGTGGCATTTTGGCACTTGCAACTCTAGTTAATTACTTTTACGACTTAGGAATGTATCACTTAGGGGTACACAAGATGCGTTTTGTCCAAAGTTTAATTTGATGAAACTGTCATAGGTTTCTCTTGACAAGCAGAATTTACTATTCAAAATGTCAAGACCACGACACTCCCCCAAAACAGATTTAATACATGGTTGTGCCTGCAAGTTGACTATTTATTTATAGTTAATTCTTTCAAAGGTTAATGGTTAAATGGGGTTTCTGTAATGGAAAGGAATGAATGTGCTCTAATGAAAACCTTTGCAAAAGATGGGCTGAATCAAAAAAGATATTTGAAAGAACTATCATACAAATTATCACAAAGAATTGCAGAAGATGGTAGGGAGTTGGTGCTAACAAATTGAACAACACATAACTGTATAAAAGCACATGGACAAATCCTACTTTACATAACTGGTTTATTAAAACCTTCGTTTATGTACAAAATTTATTTACATTAATATGCACCTAATTTACTATCATGGGGGATGAAGTTTATTAAGAGATCTATGCCTGTCAGGTTGAAGATTTGCTTCCATTGAATTTTGTTGTTTGTCTTTGCATTGTCAATGTACTTTTTTGAAAGAAAATAGATGTGTTGGGAAAAAGGAAAAGTGAAAAGTAATGTAGGATTGTAACATAAAAATCAAAAACAATTAAAGTATCAAAGCTTTTTTGCAGGATTGGTAGAGCTGAAAAATAATAGCCTCAGACGGTGCTACATGTATGTTCATGTTTTGTGTGGTCAACCATAATAACAAGTCCGTGAAAATTTGGGCTAAATCCGTTGTGTTAGACAGGAGTGAAAAACCATGCACAATTTTAAGCACGTAAACACCTTTTTTTTGAACAACTGAATTCAGCTGCGATTTTCAGATGCAGTTTCTTGAATGTGACTTCATTTCAGAGAGAAATATTTTGGACAAAATGGTTCTGATAATGAATTATATTTTGTTTTCTTACCAATCCTGTATAATACTTTGAACCCAGAAAAAAACATAAGTGAATCAAAAACATTTGGGTAAAAATAAGAAAACAAATTATGAATTTTCTTTTTCCAAACCTGCTCAAACAATATTGCATTACTTAAATAAAGAGTACTCTGTAAAGGGAAGGTACACGTTTGGTAATTACTCAAAACAAAAATTCACTTAAAAACTGACTTGGTTAAGAGCATTGGAGAGCTGTTTATAGTATTAAACATTGTGGGAAACGACTCCCTCTGAAGTAACATAGTTTTTGAGTAAGAAGTAATTTTCCACTAAAATATTAAAAGACTTCTAGCTAGGAGTCTTTTATTCCTATCTGAAAGCAAACAAATTCGTTCAACAAGGGTGTTTTTTCGTTCATATTTTTCTCACAACTTTGATGACCAATTGAGCCAAAATTTTCACAGGCTTGTTATTTTATGCTTATGACGGGAACACTGGTCTTTGACAATTACCAAACGTGTACAGTGCCTTTAAAACAAAAAGTAAACTGTAGTAAAACAAAAATGATGAGCTTAATGGGATTTCAGGTGTAACTCTCTGTATGGTAATTTTGTACCTTACAATAAAATAAACAGTAACTTAAATTATAAAATTTTAAAATGATGTGTGTGCAGTTATTTTTGTGCCTGTGTTTATCGGTTAATCCTGTGCTCCGATTTTAGCTGTATGGCAATTAAACCTTGGCACAATAACATGGCTCTACACTTTAGCAACGAATGGGGGATTATTGAGGCATGTACTTCTGTGCTTACGTCAACTGTATTTTACAGGTTAATAAGGAATTTTAGCTTGTGCGTACTCCATGCCACACCTGATCCTTTATAGAGACAACAAAGGCGGTTGCCTCCATGCCCCTGGTCATTGCTTTGGTGCCATTGAAATGCCTCAGTAGACATTTACAATTTCCTCATAGGGTGCCCTTTTCCAAGGTTAAAAATGTGTTGCAAAGTGCCCTTGCCCTTTCAAAAAATGAAGCCTACAGGCCTGCCATGCTACTACTTACTAGGCCTGCTTTGCTTACACAACCACAGATTTGGCGCTTGCCCTGTAAGCAAAGAATGGTGATTGCAAGCGCAGAATTCAGTGGTAAGCAGGGCAATGAAATCGTGCCAGATTCATTTTGCCGTACAGGCTGACAGGCAAGTCACATAGGATTGATACAATGATATCCACAGTTTGTTCAAACTAAAGATGAAAATAGAGATCAACATATTCTGTAGTCTATCTATTCAGAGATAATAGAACAAGTAGTTGCTAACTTCTTACCAAGCATAAGGATCTATGGTATTAATGCAAAAAATAGTTACTGTCCTGACGTTTTGACCCTAGCAGAGTCTTTGTTGATAGCTAACAGAAAAGAGGGAGATTTTTTAGCCTTCCAGAAAGACTCTGCTATATTATACCAAACTTGATAATTAATAATTAAATATCATTGATTTGTTTTGGCTGTTAAAAATACATTAACAGAGAGGGAGTGGCGACTTGGAAAAGCAGCACTGTCTGTCAAACCCCTTCAAACATTACATGACTTCTACTAAGCCTGGGCGTCTAGTGAAATTTACTAATCGACTAGTCGCACCTAATATAATTTTGACTTTGACACTAGTCTGCTCATTTCTGCTTAGCAGACAATTGTAAAGCAATACATGTACTTTGCTTCAAGCAGCTCGATGAAATTGGGCTCTGGTGATATGGACTTTTGCAAAATCAAAATTAAAGGCATAAGCAAATTATAATGCATGACTTTATCCAGCTTAAAATAACCGTGATGCACAAAAGTAGCATCCTGAGTGGTTTGATAAAAGTAAAAAGCTGTTGTGAAACTTAACTTTAAAAAATCTACTGTTGCTCCTTTAAGAACAGACGAGTACGCCCCAAGTCTCAAAATTGTTTCAAAGTTCAATTACTTCATTTGTTATCCTGATCTATGGAGGATCACCATACCTCATTAGTAAACTTTCCCCATGGCTTTGTCATCAACCAGCCTAGTGGAGGGGTGCAGGTTGAATTTTCCACAGGAGTTCACCTGCACACAAGTGAACAAAATCACACCACTGTAGAGTTATAATGGCATGTCAATACAATAGCTTGCCATTTTTTAACGGAGTGCCCTCTCAAGTCGATATGTCCTCATGACAAGCATGAGGTGAGATGAGACTAAGCCTAGATGAGACAAGGCTAACCTATGCACCAGGGAAAAGATAGGACTACACAAGAGCAACGATCTAGTCCAAGCCATGTCATCCAGGCAATGAAGCAAAGACGAGACAGCACAAGGCCATTGTTCGAGTCCAACTGAAGTCACTAGGGCAAAGATGGCGCTGCTTACAGTTCGAGTCCAAGCCAAGTCGCCAACGCAGATGATACTCCACAATGTCAATACAGGAGTCCAGACCTAGGGGTCTAGATGATGCTGCCCAAGTTTGATGCTCGTGTCCAACCCAAGTCGTCCAGGCAAAGATGAGACTACACAAAGTCAATACCAGAGTCCAGGCCTCGATAACACTGCACAAGGGCAAGGGTCGAGTCCAACCCAAGTCACCCCCTGCGCAAGAGCAACATTCGGGTCCAACACAAGTGATGTATCTATTGTTCAACAGACCCCTCCAGCACCGAGTAGCCTAAGGGCCCAGATAATGCTGTTCAAGGTTCGAGTCCAAACCAAGTCACCCAGGCAAAGGTGAGACTACACAAGGGCAACGTTTGAGTCCAACCCTCGTGACCCATGTACCTATTCCTCAACAGACCCCCTCCAGCACTGAGTGTTAACGCTGCTAGATCTGGGGTCAGAATGAGAGTGCAACGGTTGGCTGGTCAGTAAAGATGTTAAAGAAGGAATTTTCTCACTTGCACGGAAACCTACTGCCTGTTGGGTTGATGGTTTTGGTCACTATTGGTGTTGTTTAAGAATGCCTGGTTGTACCCTTTGGGACACCTGTTGGCAAAATGGCCCATCTCTCCACACTAAAAAGTAAAAAGAAATTATTATTATTACTATTTATTCGTCATGAAAACAGCAAACAATCAACATACATTCTCAAAAAATTTGTACTAAAAACAAACTTTGTAAAACTGTGGCCAGAGGGACTTTAATATACCTCTGGCTACACACATATGAAAATTGCCTACATAAGATTATTAACATGTTAAAAAATCTATAAAAGTATATATATTAAGCTAAACAAAAATGCCCACCAATAGAATATATAGCTTAAATGCAAGGTGGCCAAGTTAACCCTTGCTGTCCCAAATCCTTCTGTAGATGGACTGCAATTGGCGTCATCGGTTGCTATATTTGATGAACTGGGCACCCATGAATATCTACCTTTGGCTGAGAGTAATGCACAGCGCGTTACACTTTCCATTGTTTTGCATCAAAGATGACGGTCAATGACACGTATTGCAAACATCCTATATCCCCATTGCCGAAATGAAGGATTCAAAAGGACTGAGGGCTGTAGGACTCAAGCAACAAGTGCTTGTCACTGGGTTAGTAATTCCATTTATAGCCACAGTCTGAACATGTTGGTGTGAAGTGACATAGGAGAAGAGGATATTTCAGGCCTGGAGTTTTATCTTAGGGCAAGGCCATTTTAAATTTGCTAAGGGCACTTCCATTGTAAAATCTGAAAGTCTATGAGACACTTACAGCTGTAATGTAGAAATTCAGCGCTTGCACAGTAAGCGGAGAATGGTTATCATAAGCGCAGAGTTCGGCTGTAAGCAGAGCCATGAAATTGGGCCCTGATCAATCTATAAGATATGTACATAACCTAGTCATCTAATCTTTAACATATTCAGAGTGTTGTTAAGGAAAGACATTGCGGTCCAATCCCCTTTGACATGTCATGCTGTGGTGAAGAGGGGACGGGGCTTTGAGAGCATGTCTAGAATGCCTCAAAGTGGACGACAAAATACAACTACAATCAATGGACTTGGACAGCTTGACCGTTTAAACATTTTTTTTGCCCAACAACCCAGCTGTCCATACTTTTGACCGGTGTCCCTACACTCTTTTACCGATGTCTCCACACTCCAGAAGCTAGGCTTACGAAGCTGTTAGTTTAAATATACTAGCATAACAAGTTACTTGGTAATAAGCAATGGAGATCTGTTGATGGTCTAACACATTGTGAGAAAAAGACTCCCTCTAATGTCATGTAGGATTTGAGAAAAGAGGTAATTGCTCTATAAAGTATTTGAATCTGTCAGAAAGACTTCAGCCCTGAAACCTTAAGATTTACTTGCACTGTTTAAATATAATAATCCAATATTACTTGCTCAGGAAAACTAGGATTTAAAAAAACATCAAAGTCCTTTTTGTAGCATACATGTGCATGCAGTTTATGCATATCCTTTACTGTCCTGGAAACAAAAACACACATACATGGCAACTGTGTTTTCCTCATAGGCTGGTTGAGGCATTTCCTTAACTATCCTAGGTATAAAAAAATACATGTTAACTTATGTTTTTCCTCCTAGGGTGGTTGAAGCATTTCCTTAACCATCCTAGGAATAAAAAATACATGTTCACTTATGTTTTTCTTCCTATGATGGTTGAGGCATTTCCTTAACCATCATAGGAATAAAAAAATTAGTAAACATATTTTCTATTCCTAGGATGGTTTAGGAAATGCCTCAACCATCATAGGAGGAAAATAAAGTTGCTATGTGTTTTTAATCATAGGATGGTTAAGGAAATGCCTCAACCATCACAGGAAGAAAACATACATGTTAACTGTGTGTTTTTTTTCTTCTAGGATGGTCTTTAATTTTCCTCAACCATTCTACGAATAATAAAGACGTGCTAACTGTGTTTTTCCTCTTAGGATGATTTGGGCATTTCCTTAACTATCATGTATATTGACTGTGTTTCTCCTCCTAGGATATTTTAGGCATGATCTCAACTTTCCTAAGTCTGTTTATTGTTTACCCCCCTTGAAGGATAGGGTAGGCAACAGTAAGTGTTGTACAACTGATGTTTATTCAAATCCTGGAAAAGATTCAATTAAATAAGGATTCCTTTTTAGGGAAATGTCTGAAAACTGTAGCAGTTTTGATTGAGTCAAGAATAATTGTGATATTTATGTGCCTTTTTAAATTTGCCGATTCAATAATTGTTTACATCTACACAAAATATTAGTGCCCACACACAGCGCAGCCAGTGGCAAGAAAATTTACACAAAAAAGTAAGCGTTCTCTGTCATTCCTTGTAGATTTTACCCATTCAAAAAAGAAAACCTGATAACTTTTTACAATTCTAATTATTTTAAATATAATATCACTCATTATCCTAGTGTTCCATTAAAATAAATCCACATGGATTCAGGTGCGATGGCTTTCACACCTTTGTCAAACACATATCAGATTAGTGGTGATAACAATCTTAATTTCCCAACTCCTAGCTGATTTCCCCCATTGAAGCCCTCCAAAGGTATGCGTCCATGAACCCACAAGGTCGGTCGGTCGGTCTGTATTCTTCCGTCCAATGTAATGCATTGGATTGTGTTTAGCGTGTAGCACAGGGAGCGATAGTGGTTTACTATAATCCTAACTAATCCCCCCATTGTGTCTTAATCCACACACTTGAAGCTAACATGGTTGAATCGTGTTTCTAAAGACCTATTATCTAAGTGCTACTGTATAAACAATGATAAATGAACACCGAGGCCAAGACCAGGTGCAACAAATCCAGGTTAATTTTGGAGGATTGCTGTCACATTATTATTATTAATACTAATTATTTGGTGCAAAAAAAAGGACAAAACACAAACATAAACAAAACAAAAGCCAGGGACGTATGCCCGGAATTAAAAAAAATTACCGAAAGACTGTACTCCGAAGGCCTTAATTCCAATATTATCTCTGGTCACATTAAAAAAAATATTAAAAAAAAATATTTACTTATTTACATTAAGCCTATAAAACATTCTGAACATTAGACAACATTAAAAAGAATCAAAGGCAACAATTCATGAAGGCAACAATTCATGAAGGCAACAATTCATGAAGGCAACAATTCATGAAGGCAACAATTCATAAAGGCAACAATTCATGAAGGCAACAATTCATGAAGGCAACAATTCATAAAGGCAACAATTCATGAAGGCAACAATTCAAGAAGGCAACAATTCATGAAGGCAACAATTCATAAAGGCAACAATTCATGAAGGCAACAATTCTAAGGGAGTAAGGGTTCATGACATTTTAGGGGAGTATAATGTGATCAACTTTGATACTAAACTTTCAATACAGTTTTTGGGGGAGATGCAAAGATATTAAACTGACCTTAAAACACTTGACGGTGTCCATATTCCTGAATGGCCGATGAGATTGGAAATGTTGACCATTGCTCTGAGGCTGCCCTGGGTTCTGGTTGCTTCCTCCACCAGCGTTAGTGTCTACCGTACCGAGAACCTGCACAAATAACAAAAGAGATCAAATACAATAAAGTTGGTAAAGAAACATTGTCCTGGACAGTACTAAATCTGCTGGTTGTCCTGGACTTATTTTAACAAGGGCTCTTATATCATCTCATCAATCGCAATCTTGTTGGCAATCTTGACTGAGAGCAAAGAATTGGCGCTTACAAAACGCAAGGAACTTCGCACTTACATGACTTAAGTCAAGCGTATTTCCTGGGTTAGCAAGAAATTGTTACTTGTGCGTACTCCACCGTGACCATGTCCTTGTTACTATGCATTCTTTTTTTACACAGCTAGAGCAGCAATTCGGCGCTTGCACAGTAAGCAGAGAATGGTGATTGTAAGAGCAGAATTCGGCGGTAAGCAGAGCCTTGAAATCTGGCCCAGGTTTTTCAGTCATTGCACCAAGGTCAGGAAAATATTTTCCCATAACGCATGAACAAAAACGATTTACACTGACCCTGTCTGTTTGTTGTCTGCCTTGTTGTGAGGAGCTCCATTGGTTGGGTGCCTTGGGGCAGTTGACCGCCTTGTGCCCAGACTCCCTACAATTGTGACATATCAACTTCTTCATACCATCCTTCACCTCCAGCACAGGAAGGTCAAACTTAGGGCTAAAGAAAGAAATAAACAGGTGCAAGAATTTCATGTACAAAACTGTACCTAACACTTTCCCACCATACAATTAAGACACATTAGATTCTAGTCAGTTTGCTTAAAGGCACTGAACACTATTGGTACATGTCAAAGACCAGTCTTCTCATTTGGTGTATCCCAACATTTTTATGCATAAAATAACATCTTTAAAAATTTGGACTCAAAGCTGTTTGGGGGGGGGGGGGAGGGGTGACTCCATCTACCCCTTTTGTGATGTCAATCGAGGCAGACTTTGCCTCGATCGAACATCGAACACACGTAAGAGCAAGTACATGCAAGTCCTAGTCATGAGTTTGTACGTTTCGAATAAAGGTTTATTTCTTGGATTTTTCCGGCAATGTCGACCACGTGTATTGCTGCTGGATGCAGCCAAACAACTAAAGATGGGGTAAGTTTGCAAAGTGGTCCGGTCCGACGTCTTTTCCAGCGCTGTGCAGCAAACAACTCAAGCCATCGTGCTTTGAGAATCCGGAATACACCACACATTTTGACATCAAGAGAAAAGTTCTTTTCTGAAACATGACGCCATCCCAACAATTTTTCCACCTGGTGGGAAATCTTGGATGGTACCTGAAAGACGTGACGAATTTAAAGGAGCATTTGCCTCGCGTGAAAAAATCGGGTATTATTTCAACTTTGAGGACATGTTTTTAGCTTGCACCAAGTGTCACGATCTGTGTTGGCACTGCATGCGATTCACCATGCTGGGTAATCTGAATGGACCATCTGCACAGCAGCCATACAGTGCGTGCAGTCTGATCCGTGACTGAGTCCTGTTCGTAGGCATCATACCGATCAGGTACCCAGACGTAGTGTACAGGGCCAGACTACATATTTTCTCTTCAAATATCGCGCCTCGATTGACGTTACAAACAGCGCCCCCTAATGGTTTATAACTTGAAAACAACCACAACATTTCATTCAATAGATGAAACTGTGCATCGGGGATAAAGAATATTAATTGGTAGGACACTGCTCTAGAATTGCAAGGGGCGGGGTCCGAATCCCACCCGAGTAATATGCCTGTTATTGTTTTCACAGAGCTTAGGAAAGTACTGAGTATACCGTGCGAACACACATCGGTGTACAAATTGGGTAGGCCCTATTAAACCAATATGCCATTTCACTACTAATAAGTATTTATATACATTGTAAGTCCACTTACTGTTGGAATTTGCATTCTGATCCTTCAAGACAAAAGCCATTGAGGTAGTTCTTACACATGACTCTTCGAACGTGCCGGTTTTTACACGAGGGACCTTTGGAGATAATAACAACATTTGAAAAATAGTAATTATAAAAAGCCAAACTCTGAATTAAAATACACTCCATAGAGAATTATAGGTCGAGCTATAAAACAAGAAGCCAATAAAACAATAACAACACTATCTTAATAATCGTTATAATAACTAGTTAAACAGAGCCAAAAAGTTATTTTTTTATGCAACTATTGATCAACTTAAAAACAACAACTAAGTACCTAAGGAGTCCTAACTGGAGGAATATAACTAGAAAAAAAAACCAAAACAGACAGGGAAAAAAATACATAATTTCTATTTTCATAAAGCTACTCCCTGGTCCCTTTAAAAAGAACATGAAACAACTACGTACCTTAAGGAGTTATATTAATAATAATTATAATACTGAACATTTATAATGCACACTTATGGCACATACAGAGCAAAATAGACAATAAAAAGCAACATTACACGTACTTAATTATTATATACGTACATTGGTATTTATTTACAACAAAATGACCAGCAGCAAAAGCTGAAAAGGTCAAAGTACAGTGTACGTCTTAAAAATAGCAACAATCACAAATTAAAAGGCAACTAAGTGTTAAAAGTACAACATTTACAAAAACTACATAAACAAATTATTTGAGCAATTATTGAATGAAAAATTACAAAACTGACTGGTTCAATGGCAAAATGCAAGAACAGTGTGCAAGAACAGTGAAAATACAAACAACCACAAGAAAAATAGATGGGATTTTTTTTAAACAAGAGCAAACAAGATATAAAATGAAGAATGTAAAAAGTACTAGCAATGCACTTAAAGATGCATTCAAATAAACAATAATGGCAAGGTTACTTAATGAAAACCCAGAAACCTTTGGAAAACTGCACTTGCCAATCAACATCACACTTGCCCAATGATCTGGGCTAAATTTCAAAAAGCTTGTAAGCACAAAAACTTGCTAAGCACAGAAAAGTAATGCTTAAGTAAAATAGGTTTCCCGCCAAAGTTAAATTAAGGTTACATTGTTGTGACCTGTGCAAACACGCCAAAGTTCAAAAGAGAGAAAACATTCTATATAAGCCACTGAAAAATAAATTTGAGATTATCTCACCGTGTTTGCAGAAGCCTCTGTCGTACCAGGGGCAGTCCCTGACCTTACTCTCTGGGTCAATGTGAAGAAATGGACATTCTTTGTTGCTACACATGCCTTCAAAGGGAAAATGTAAAGAAAAAGGTTTTAGGAAAACTCTTTCTACAAAACAAAGGCTGCCAATTTCACACAATTGATTTCAATTTCATTGCTTGAAAGCCTTCTGCTACACATGCTTGCAAAAATAAAACGTATTTTTTTTTTTAATCAAGAAAAATCTTTTTACAGTTATAACTTCTACAAAAACTAAGGATGTCAGCTTCACAGTATTGATTTCATAGCTTGAAAACTGTCTGCTGCATTACAAATTTCAGAAATGTCAGCTCTACAAAGCCGTCCGAGCCACAAAGGCCTTTGCAAAAGGCTAGTCAACCACTGACCCTCTTTCATTCATAATTCAGAACTTACCAAACTTGGTGAAGAAGAAACATTCAGGCATCTTGGTCATATCAAACTGATGGAGAAATTCACACTCGTCTCCTTTCTTACAGAGTCCCCTCAGCCAATGTTTACATACAACGCTCTTCTCTCCACCCACATGACGGAACGGACACATGCTCCCTTTATGGCAGTTGTTCTGTTTGTAGAACTGGCACACGGCAGAGCCTGACTCTGTTGAATCAAACAATCAAAATGGTAAGAAAAAAAGTCATCTAAGATTGCAGATTTACATAAAATGTACAGTCTAATGATGATGATTAGTAGAAAACATCTCTTGAAATATTTCTGTCTGAAACGTCATTTTTGATGAGTCCTGTGAGCTGTTTTTCTGTAGTGCCCTCTGCAAGGTTCCAATATAAACATACAATTTTTCCCATAGAAGTGCCCCTTACCAAAAGAAAATTGCTTTTTTTCATTGGATTAGGTGTTATAACAAGAAGCGTTTATGTGTGCAAATTTCATCAATATCTGGACCGACTTTAATCTTTGAAAATGATGTTATCAGGAGTAGGAGTAGAGTTTTTCAAGACTTGGGGAAGCCATCAGGGAAATTTGGGAAAAGTTTCCGTATGGCGCCACCACTTTTTCATTCAATATGAAATAATATAGACTCTAATTTTAAATTGGATACTATATTATTTCATATCCAATGAAAATGTGGTGGCGCCATACCTTAAATGAGATATCCCTTTTGGTAAAGTGGTGGCGCCATACAGAAAGTTGTCCATGGTTCATCATGCATTTACTTTAATAATTACATTTTAAATTTAAGGAAATGGCAGAATTATATTCCGGAAAAGTTTGTTACCCCTGACGCCTAGAATTCTAAGTTCCTGCTTGAAAATATAAAATTTGAGTAGTACATTGTAGCATGCATGCACATTTATAGCCCAGTGGCGGCGGTTTGTGCAGTAAAGACGAGACAAGACAAGACAAATACTGAGATTCCTTTTTGATAACTTTCCGTAGGAATGGTGCCACTATAAATTTGGATAACTTTCCTTATGGCGCCACCACTTTTTCACTCATTTTTACAAAAAGGGATATCTCATTGAGGTAAATTAGATACTATATTATTTCATACCGAATGAAAAAGTGGTGGCGCCATACAGGAAACTTTTCCATAAATTTAACTAATTTTTACAAAAAGGGATATCTCAATCTCATTGAAGTAAAATAGATACTATATTATTTCATATCGAATGAAAAAGTGGTAGCGCCATACAGAAACTTCTTTTCAAATGAATAAAAAAGTGGTGGCACGATACGGAAACTTTCCGAAAAAGGAAATCAGACTAATTTTTTAATTAATTTAATTAAAATTAAACTTTAATTAAGTAAATTGAGGGCAAGAATAAAATATTTAAATTGAAATAAGTGGAAGAATGTAAACAAAAATGTGTTTACAACCAGTGCATCAAAAACACACAAAAAATATCCATGGTTATTGCTTATTTATTGCTCGATCTACAAAAACACACTTAATAAAAATTAACAACAATTGGTGGCAGGTAAAACATTTCTCACGTAACTGGTTCAACATGTTTCTAACTTACTATCCATCCCTGGAAAAGGGAGAGGTTGCGACCCGATTTGCTGCTCCAAAGCCGTCTCCAAATCGAACCTTAAGCCTTCCACGTTTGCCACAATGCTCTGCATTTTGTCAGTTGGCAATATGAGAACACGATTGATGAAAAAATGTGTAATTTGCCTTTAAAAAGACGCAGCGTGTTCGAGCACCAGCACTCGGCAGAAACCAGAAAATCTTTTGCAAAAAAAGTGAATGGGTTGAAGTGCGCCCTCTTGTGTCTTCATCTGTAACTCGTTTTCGTCTTAGAGCTCTCTGCAGAGCAGGCACTATTGCATGTGATAACAAAATACTTGAAAGAGCAAACTGATAATGAAAAATAAGATTTTGTATAGAAAAATATACATTTAGAAAGTTTAAATGGTAAAAGGAAAGACAAGCAAGATTGGCTAAATGACGAATATTGTAGTACAAATGATTATCACTACTTTTTGTTCTCACCCAGATGAGAGAAGGTTTTGTTTTTGTTTTTTGAGCATTGGTCAATTTCTACCCCCGAGATAGGTATTGCCTATTTTTCGCCTTCGAGGACCTCTAGCATTCTTGAGACTTGAGCATTCTTGAAAATAATCCACAAACCACCATTACACTGCTACAAACAGCCTCTCAAAAACAAAACAACAAAAACACAATTTTTTAAAGTATCGCTGAAAATCGGGAGACTTATCAATCTGAGAAGCATTACCACAATAACGCTTTTCAGATTCAAATGATGGTGCATAAAATCTGATGCATTTTTAACATAACCACATCACTTCTCAAAATGATTTATAGAAGAAATACTGCTGCAGGCTTCCAACAAGAAGTTTTTTTTACTTTGGGCATTAACTTGAGAGTGCTGTCCTACCTTCTCTTTAAGCCCTGTTTTTTGTATTAGTCCACCAGCACAACATAGAATGTTTGGGAGGCGGACTTGACTTGAAGGGACAATTATCTTGGGCAAATCTGTGAATCTAGATCAAACCATGCCACTGGTGAGGAAGGGGGAAAGGGTTTGGGGCAGTGTCTCAAGCGCGAGGGGGATGGGAGGGGCGTGGCGGGGGTTTCCCTTGTAAACATAAAAATGCTCCGGAAAACTTTCTGTATCCCCGACACCACTTTTTTATTTGTTATCTAATTTACTCACTTAAGATATTCCTTCTTTTTTTAATGAGTGAGTCAAGCTGGATATGGAAAGTTTTCCAATGCTCTCAAGAATACTTTGAGATTAAAGGGAAGGTACACTATTGGTAATTGTCAAAGACCAGTGTTCTCACTTGGTATATCTCATTATATGCAAAAAATAACAAACCTGTGGAAATTTTGGCTCAATTGGTCATCGGAGTTGGGAGAAAATGATGAAAGAGAAAACACCCTTGTTGGACGAATTTTTGTGCTTTCAGATAGGAATAAAAGACTTCTAGCTAGAAGTCTTTTATTATTTTAGTGAGAAATTTCCTCTATTTCAAAGTCTATGCTACTTCAGAGGGAGTCGTTTCCAACAATGTTTTATACTATCAACAGCTCTCCAATGCTCGTTACCAAGTCAGTTTTTTAAGTTAATATTTGTTTTGAGTAGCTACCAAACATGTGAGCAACAAGCAACTAAGGACAGCATTAATTTAGATTAAATCTCTTCCATAATGAAAATGTTGGTTCTAAATTGAGGGTTGAGATTTGTTGGTCCAGACCTTTCGAAGTATACTTCAATTGTTTCAAGAGCTTACAATTTTACATTTCTGTTCCCATAAACTTATTTTTTGTTATCACACCTAATAAGCTTCAAATGTAAGAAACCAGGGCCCAATTTCGTAGAGATTCACAAACAGCAAAATGCTTACCAGAATTACCAGCCAAACTGCCATGTCAAAAGTACAAAATGTGACAGGTAGTAGGCCTATCCTGCTCATTTCTACTGAGCAATAAAACTTTAAGCAATACTTTCTGCTTACAGCAGCTCTATGAAATTGGGCCCAGGTATATTTTTCAGGTGCGTTTTATTGAGCAAAGTGAAATAAGTTGTAGACACCGAAGAGTAGTTTGTCCCACTGTAAAGTGACTTTATTATCAGTAACATTATAATGGTTTGAATAGAGTAATAGTTACACTTATGTAACGTCTTCCTGCAAATGCGAATGTGATACAATTTTGACTCAGAAATTCGCAACAAAATAATTCGCAACAGGTGATCAACTCCTGCTAAACATTCACAGCAAAAACAGCCATCTTATGTCAAAAACCTGCTTAACATTCGCATTCGCAGGAAGTATGAACCGGTATGGTTAATATATTATTTTCACCTCCTCCTTTTCTTTATTTTCCCCTCTTTAGACAAAATTTTAAAACATTAAATATATCAACTCAGTAGGCCTATTAATAACATCAGCCTGTGTTTGTGCTGACAGAAAGAACTATAAAAATTACATCATTTTCATTCAACGCGCCTAAGTCTTAAAGGCAGTGGACACTATTGGTAATTACTCAAAATAATTATTAGCACAAACCTTACTTGGTAACGAGTAATGGGGAGAGGTTGGTAGTATAAAACATTGTGAGAAACGGCTCCCTCTGAAGTGGAGTAGTTTTTGAGAAAGAAGTAATTTTCCACGAATTTGATTTTGAGACCTCAAGTTTAGAACTTGAGGTCTCGAAATCAACCATCTAAACGCACACAGCTTCGTGTGACAAGGGTGCTTTTTCTTTCATTATTATCTCGCAACTTCGACGACCAATTGAGCTCAAATTTTCACAGGTTTGTTGTTTCATGCATATGTTGAGATACACCAAGTGAGAAGACTGGTCTTTGACAATTACCAATAGTGTCCACTGTCTTTAAGCCTTTTCGAGGTACCCTATTTTCATGGGAACCCTATTTTTGCGTTAACCTAATTGCGTGGGTACCATAATTGTGTGGGTACCCTTTTTTCGAGGTACCCTATTCTCGTGGGTACCCTATTTTCGAGGTACCGCAAAAACAAGGTACCCACGAAAATAGGATACCTCGAAAAATAGGTTACCACCAAACAGGGTACCTCGAAAATAGGGTATGCACGAAAAGAGCGTACCACAAAAGTAGGGTACCTCAACTATATGGTCCCCACGAAAATAGTACCCTGATAACTTAAATTTTGAGTTCAAATTCGATAAAATGCTAGACCTTCAGAAGAAAGCTATAAAAAATTTGCTTCTAGGAAGTAGACCTTCTGGAATTGCAAGTTTTAGAATAGAAATTAGTTTTGTATTGTATATAGAGCCTCTTGCATATATGCATGATTCTAACAAATTATGTGTATTTTGGTATCATTGTCATCAAAAGCCATGTTCCCATTGCACATTTTATAATTCCGCAACATTTGCATAGTGTTTGACAGCAATGTTGCACTATGTTTACAGCGCAGAGCTGTTCCCTTTGAACTTTCGCAGCCCTGTTAAGTTGATGCAAACTAAGCTTTTCAAAAGTACAGTGGCACTTTACAGCACATTCATTACTATTAATATTTTGTTTTAATAAAACCACAAATCGTGGCCCAAGGGCCAAATTGCATGTGACTGGACAGATAAATATATTAAAAATATAAGATATAGAGAAAATTATCAAAACAACTACTAAAACAAACAAATTATTTATTTAAAATGTTAATTCAACATCATCAGTCTGCTGACTCTTTCTTGGCATGCATCCTCTTGTGTTTAAGAATCTCTGTGGATGTGAAGGAGAACTCTTGGTTGCAGACGATGCATTCATATTGCCTCCTCAGCGTTCCCATTCCAATCATGTCGCTCTGGGTACCCTCAGCCTTCTCCTTGAGTTCTGCTTCATCTTGAGACGCTGTAAAAGTGAGGATAAAAAATTATAATTTTAATCATAGTTATAATTAATAATAATACTAATTATAGTGCAGGCCTCTAAATAACCCATGCACCCTGTGCTTTTGCTTTGGTACCCTTTCCAAAGTTCCAACACATCAACATTTTCCTCATAGAACAGCACCAAGAGTGAACATCAAGGCCTGAGTGTCACGGCCGAGTGGTTAAGAGCATCGAATTCAAGTTCTGGTGCTAATTCACCGGAGTGTGGGTTCGAATCCCGGTCAGGACACTTGTGTCCTTGAGCAAGATACTTTACTATAATTGCTTCTCTTCACCCAGGGGTATAAATGGGTACCTGCGAGGGTAGAGGTTGATATTGTGAATGAAAACCTTTCGGAGCGCCACGGCAGCTCGGGGCTGTATACTCCCTAATGGGAGCTGAGTAAGATTAAAGGGATGTTTATTGGCCCAATGACGAGGGGACTAATGTAAAGCGCATTGATACGGTTTATTGTGAAATGCGCTATATAAGAATTTGTTATTATTATTATTATAGTGGCTTCTTGTATACATGTAGTGCTCATATCCGTCACTCAGTGACGCTCCTGGCACTGTGAAATACAGTAAGGCATGTGTGACTACGATTGAATTATAAGACCTATTCCTTTCACTGCTCTAGTATTGCATAGGAGATGGGTTCTAACCCCACCCAAGTAACATCCCAGTGATTGGTTTTACAGAGCTTGAGAAAGTACTGAGTATAACAGTACTGTACTGTGCTAACACACATCAGTGTATATGGATAAAACCAAAATATATATTTTGATATTTGTTATTGAAAAATGTTGTTTTCCACTTTTTTGTTTTCCCCGCTTCTTCTTAAACCCATCTCCCCCATCCCCCGGATTTCCAGTTAAAAACGGAGAAATCACATCCCTGAAGACTGTATACTGACCTGTTGATGCCTGTAGACACTCTGTCTCATGTTGAATCTTTTCTAGTGTAGTCACAATCAGTGTGTCGTTGCAATGAGGACACGACCAATGCCGACGTAAAACCGAGCTGAATTCACCTAAAGAATCACTGGCAACGTTGAACAAACTGCAACAACAGATATAATGAGTTTGAATATGGGTCATTCTGAAAAAAACTCATCACTCGAAAAATAAATCTTATGATTTGGGTTTTGAGCAAAGAAAAATTGACTGGAGCAGGACCAACTACCCCCAGATTAACATATACCAGCGCTCTACCGACTGAGCTTTCCAGCCCTATGTTACTGTCTCCTGATTTCCAAAAATGTACTCCGCTGTAGTAGAATATAAAGCAAGGCAGTTCTCTAAAGAAAAAAGTCTACCTGGCAAGAAGATTTCCCCTATGTTACCGCAATTCAAATATATGTTAGATGTTAAGTTTGCGTTGGGGATAACAAATATTAATTTTAGTTTGAGGGTAAAACCCAAATGATCATTTGAATATATGTTGATACTTCACCATGCAATGCCTCAAATCCCATAAAATTGAACTCACCATCCATAGGTTAGGTAATCATTAACCTGCGTCCCTCCCTTAGTAGGGTGAGGGTGACCTTTCCTACTCTGTGATGTGAAGAATGTTTCTTGCTTTCCTTTCCCTTGGACTTCAATCAAAAAAAGGTAAACAAAAAGTTAGAAAATAGAATTAGCAGAGTCTTTCTCGAAGGCTAATAAATGACAACACATCAATCTCTGTTTTATGTATTTCCACTTCACTGCTTATGTTAAACTTAAGGCCTTTTGCACACAAAGACAATAAGCAGGGGGGGTTGGTCCACTAAAAACACAACGTTAAGTCCACAAGGTGTGAAATGTACCTCTGCTCTAAACAAGCACAGGTCCCAAGTCCTTTTAAGACCACAGTCGCGATTAGCGTCTAAAACACCCAACATTGTGTAATTATACCATGATCTGATGATTGCTGTGCGTGCTGTGTGAATAAACACCGCACGAGAAAAAAAAGGAATTAAATCAAGATGTTCAATCTTTAAACGTATTTTTGATGAGACTGTTTGCACAACTCCTTCATAAAGCAAGTTGTCAAGATCGTTGAGATGTTTTTAAAAAAGCCCTCTCTGCCAATAAGAATGGATACTTACCATGAAGGCCAGTGTAGAGGTTGTGCAGTTCAGTTGAGCCAAGTTTCCTCATTGTGTACTCAACGTGGCAATCTAGAAACTCAGCTAGTTTAATAGATAGAACTCTCTCCTGGTGTACAACACGCAGATTGCCACGCCCACCTGCAGACTCAACGGACAAGTGACTGTCTGCAAATACAAAGTAAAACATTCCAAATCAGGGCCAGATTTTTATAACTTTTGTAGAGGATTTTGGCCATGACATGAGTCCTACTCACTGTGAATGGAAATGTATGTAATATAATTTACCTGTAAAAGTTTCAGCTTCATTACGTAGTTGTCAAGTTTTTGAGAACCCCCCCCCCCTAAATCAGAGCAGTGTTTGCAGGAGAGTCAAGTAAATAAGATGCACATGCTAAAATATTTGTTGTCTCCTGTGATGAGACAAAACCTTTTTTTGTGACATTGTTTTACTAATTTCTCAAAAACTACAGCACCTCAGCAAGTAATATTTGAAGGGAAGCTTTCTACCATCATTAATGTAAACCTGCGGAAAATTTGTTTTGTGTCTAACAAAAAGTACCCAAACCTTTTACTGACTGCCTATTGATGTTAAGTGACGTTCGGTTATGCACTGATTTATAGAAAGTGACTAGTCCTTGGAATAACAAATCAGCAACTTTTAAAAGGTTTCTACCTTTTAGTCTTATTTCAAGGAGTTGAAGCCATGAAGCTCGTAGCTGCATGACAGCAGATAGGATGTGCTCGGCTGTATCTACATCAGGAATGGTAAACTCAATCCACTCATCGACAACCAACCTGAAATACAAGTACAAACTTGAAAATTAAATGATTCCTGACTTGATTCAACAGAACTTGGCCCAATTTCATGGCTTTGCTTACAGTAAGCAAAGAATCTGCTCTTACAGAAGCAGGGAGTTCTGCACTTTAAAGTTAGCAGGGAATGTTTTATTAAGTGCATTCATATTCCCTGTGCTTCTTCGCCTACACAGCTAGCGCAGAAATTCTCATGCTTATGAAAAACAAGTTCAACATAAACACAAATAGGCTAGCCAGAACTTGGATGCAAAATATGGAGATTTACACAATGTTATAATAATGTTCAATAGAATTTGTTTTTTATGTCCGGTGCGACTGTCAAAACAACCATCCTGAAATATGAGCGCAAATTAGCTTGAGAGCGCAAAAGCTTCTTAGTGCAAAGCCTGCTTCCATACATTTATCTTTGGTTTTGAAAGACCTACACTGCAATCTATATGGTTTTATCTTCATTTTCTTAAGTTTTGTTATCTTACAATGTAGTTATAAAATATTACTTTATGCTATTTTGGAAACAAAAATGTGATGACAATGTCACCTTTACTGCCAAGGCTGGGTAATTACCTTGTACATGACGGGTTGGTATCCAAGCAGTTTGCATACAACATGACAGTCTGTAAAGCTGGTACCCTCATTGTGTTTACTAAATATGGTTTGTTAGTTTCCAGTAGAGATCTGAAAGAAAACGGTGAAACTATTTAATTCATATAAAAGACAATAGACCCATTGAACTCCATCCCTTAAAGGCACTGCAGCCGATCTCACAAAACACTAGGATTAATCCCATCTCGAGTTTGGACGAGTAACCTGTCCTAACTTAGGATGGGTTCAATGCGTTCTACGTCTTTGGATATGGAACTTAACTCGTCCTAAGTCCTAAGATTAATACAAAGTTATGATGAGTTTGGTGAAATTGACGGCTGGACACGTCCTGTATATTGTCAAGACAAGTATTCTTACTTGGTGTATCCTGACATACGCTTAAAATAAATAATGTTGGTCAAATTGAAAGAAAAATTATTCTTATTGCATTTGTGTGCTTTAAGATTACTGAGAAAGGCCTCAGGCCTTAAGTCTTTCTCAGATTCAAAATATTGAGAAATAATCTCTTTCTCCAAACTTTTGTTACTTCAGAGGGAGTCGCTTCTCACCATGTTTTATACTATCAACAGCTCTCCGTTGCTAGTAAATTTTTATTCTAACATATAATAAAATTGTATCCCATTTGCATTCACAGTCAGTATGAACCAGGCTTAAAGGCAGTGGACACTATTGATAATTACTCAAAATAAGTATTAGCATAAAACCTTTCTTGGTGACGAGTAATGGGGAGGGTTGATGGTATAAAACATTGTGGGAAACGGCTACCTCTGAAGTGACATAGTTTTTGAGAAAGAAGTAATTTTCCACGAATTTGATTTCAAGACCTCAAGTTTAGAACTTGAGGTCTCGAAATCAACCATCTAAACGCACACAACTTCGTGTGATAAAGGTGTTTTTTTCTTTCATTATTATCTCACAAGTTCGATGACCGATTGAGCTCAAATTTTCACAGGGTTGTTATTATATGCATTGTTGAGATACACCAACTGTGAAGGCTAGTCTTTGACAATTACCAATAGTGTCCACTGCCTTTAAGCAAACTGTTCTAATTTGATTGGCTGTGGTGATTAGGGTTAATTAAAGATAAAACAATCTTACACGTATGCAAGGAGTTGATGTTTACTGCTCAAGGCCCCTCTGGAACTAGAATGGCCTACTTGGTCTTTCTCCTCTGGTGGTTCAAGGACGGATGGGTTGTTGGCAAATACTCCAGTGGGATGAAGAAGAACAAATTGCTTGGCCTGATAAACAAGATCATTGTTAGTTCAATGGTATAACTGTATAACATAGACAAACCCTGCCAAAGTTTATACTGCTTGAGTCTGGTCCTCTTAAAAACTTAGCCACATTACATTGTACGTCAACAAGTATTCTTGGCTAGGCCTATGTCACTAGAGGCAATTTACAGACAGTTCCAGGCAATCTCTAAGAAGAAAATGCATTCACATTTGATTTTTCACATTATTGTCTCAATGATCGTAAGACACTGTTCTAAGAAAGACTCATGTGCTACCAAAGTGGTCCTGTAGCACGCACTGCAGTTGGCTGCCTATAAGTTGCCCTGTAAAAGTTGTCTCATGTGAAAAGACGGTAAAGTGAATAGAGATCATTAAAAAACTTGATTTTAGGAAAAATGCATACCTTGGTATGGAATACTTGATCACATTCTCGGCGGTAGGTGTTGCAATCCTCAGCGATGGCTAGCTGTGGGTAGAGTCCGCTACACAGAATCACCTTCAGAAGGTTCAGCTGACGTAGAGTGAAGCTACGATTCAGGCTGGCTGTGGTCTGCCAGGGGCCAAAAAAAAACCAACAGGGTTATAAAATAGTTTTTAACTATACTTTGTAAGCTATACTTTGAATAAAACCTCACATTAAAGGATTACAGAATGGTAAGAAAAAACTACATAAAACTTAGACTGTCTATTGATGATGATAGTAGAAAACATCCCTTGAAATATTACAGTCTGAAATGTCATAATTTGATGAGAAATAGAAAAACAATTTCCGGTTTGGAGTTTATTGCTCAGTGAGATTATTTTTTCGATTGATGATATGCAATGTAGAATTTGAAAGAATGACTTCACAAATGTCATATTTGATGAGAAATACATAAAACTAATTTACCGTTTGGAGTTTATTGCTCAGTGAGCATTCTATCCATTTTTTTACCAATCGATGTCATGCAATCAAATGTGTTATGGTTTTTTCACTATTTTCTCTGTTACCTGAAGACGGTTGAGGTCATGGGTCAATTTGAACTCTAGACTCTTGAGGTCCTTGCCATCATCATCTTCATCATCGCTCGCATCAAAGTCCTGCAGTATCAACAAAACACAAAGTATTAAACACAAAGTGGAAAGCACCCCCACAAAATGCGCACCTACCAATTTGGTTTGTGAAGGCGGTCTTGCTCTCTGACAAATTATGACAGTGATTTTTGTATTATTATTATTATTTTTATTATTATTATTTTTTTTGGGGGGTGTGTGTTTAAAAAATAATGGATTTCCAGTTTAAAACAGAGAAATCACATCCGTACACATTGCACAATGTGGTACACATCTGCCTGCAATGCAGGAGGTCTACTGACCCCATCGCATGAGCACAGATAAAACATAACAATTTCTTCCATTAACATCTATGGTATTTCATAGGCACCATGGTGATGTAGAACCAAATCCAATGCATATAATAGATGTTAAATCCAATGCAACTTCTGCAACTGTAGGGACTGCTTTTGACCAATGCTCAATATTTTAAATACTGAAGAAAAAAAATACATTCCTCGAAGCAAACACAGTTGGGGTGAATGCGCCTGTTCTGCCACGGACCCTGGATCAGTGATAGGCTTCCTTACCACATCAGACAATCACCTAAAAGACAAACTTTTAACACGTCACTCTTTACAAGAGCTTGCATGAGCAATGATTTTTTTTTTATGCAAGTCGCCTGACACACAAGGCCTGAAGGCCACTTCAAGGTGTGGGCTACAATTATATTTTCCAGCATGTCCAGAGGCCGTTGCCACCTACTCCTAGGGCTGAAACAGGGTTACCCCTTTCACAGTCCATTCGAATGTATGCTTGGGTATCATCAATTCGAAGCCTAGCCGGTAGAGCAGAGAGCACTACCTCCCCAATTTTATGTAGCAAGTGTCACGACCAGGATCCGAACCCACACCCTGCTGATCAAACACCAGTGCTCGAATCCGGTGCTCTTAACCACTTGAACATGGTACCATCTAAATGTTACGATTGATTGATACAAAAATTAATATATTATACAAATAAATAAATAAATAAATACAAACAAGATAATTTCCTACTAATACAGAGAAACAAACTGACCTCCTGTCCTAATCGGAGAACTTTGCGTTTCTTAGGCCCACTGTGTTCTTTTTTCTTCAGATCTCTGAGTTGTCTTTTTTCTAGATTCCGTTTATACCTCTCTGCGCTGCTATAGCGTCTCTCAGATGGATCGCTCAATCTCTCCACAAGGTTATGATCCTACATGAACAAATTGATTGAATTGAAATGCCATTATTAATCATAATAACAAATTCTTATATAGCACTTTTTACAATAACCATCTCAATGCCCTTTACATTAGTGCCCTGGTCAAAGAACCAATAACCTCCCATAATGTTTCTCAGCTCCCTGGGGAGTATACAACCTGGGCAACCATAGCGATCCAAAGGCTTCTTCAAACACACTATCAACCTCTACCCTCTCTGGGTGAAAGTATCTTACTCTAGGACACCAAGTGTCACGACTGGAACTCGAACCCACACTCTGACTTAACCACCAGAACTTGAATTTAATGCTCTTTATAACCACTCGGCCATGACACCCTGCATGGGGGTTCAAATCCCTTTAATGGTCACCTACCCTGAGAAGTGCTTCAAACTGTCTCTTGAGTTTTGACATCTCATAGAATCGCTGCTCTTCCAATCCTCGTTTCTTGCACCATTTTCGAGAAGGTTGACCTTTGCCCTTTACCTGTTAGAAAGCAATGGTCGGATTCAATAAACTAAAATAAAATTAAGATTTGGGGTTTTACCCTACACTGATTTTTAGTAGGCACTGCTTCCAGAGTTTTTTTGGGAAAACATCCACAGAGGAACTTAGGTGGGATTCGAACCCTGGTCACCAAATAAAGAGCATACATTTATGAATAATTGTATACCAATAATTTGGGCAGAATTCAAGGTAAACTATGACATAAATAAAGTTCAAATATAATAAGAACAGATTCAATTTAGCTTATATATATCAGATTTGAAAAAAAAATATGAAAAATGTAGATGCTATGTTCACATGAGTAAAATTCAAACAAGGTAAATTCAGGGATAAGTATAACAAGAGTCAACTTGCAGTAATTTGCGGCCACAATGGGTATTTTAGTACGAGCCACTTGGGTACACAAGCCACATCACTATGGTCTGAATGGAGCTAATAGTATATTGAAAATGTCAAGCCTCGATCAGTATACGTTTTCTCAAATTTCTGGTTTAAGCTAAAACCTTAAATAATTGCAAACTCATTGACAGTAACTTATTTATCAATTTCTTATTTACCCTGGGGAAACTTTTTAGTGAAAAAACTGACTTTCAAAGGTGTCCAGCATTAAAACAACCATTCATAAATACCCCAGACAGTTTCTCTACTCCTTTTGGTGGGAAGCGCGTCACGTGGGTGTGCATAAACCTGTTATTAATGCACACCGGAGCTCTGTTTATGCACACTGAGCTGGCTTCCGCATGTCGGGCGCACAAGATTATCACGCGGAACGCCCAAATCATAGCTGTCAGCGAGTAATCTAAGCACGCGCTCACACACAACCCACGCTCCTCGTCACAAAGTTTTTGGAAAAAATATTTTTTATTTAGTAAAAGTGCATTTATGAATGGGAATAAAAGAGTAGTGACTCGTTCTTCACCGTCCGTTTAAAACCTTGCAGGGTCGTTGTTAGCGATAAAGGCCCTCGCCTTCGGCTCGGGCCTTAATCACACGGCCGCCGACCCTGCCAGCTTTAAACGTACGTTGCAGAACTCGTCGCTACCCTTTTATTCCCTTATTAAAATTGTTAATTGAACTTACTTGAATCCATTCATCAAATGCATTCAATAATGTGAAAGGATCTCCATGGTCAGACTCCAGAGGGCGCCGTGCAGTCTGTTTACCAAATAAAACAAATGTTTACAATGATTAAAAAAGTAAATTTAACATGATAGATACTAAAATCAAATATTTAACCAAATATTATTTTTGGTTTTATCCATATACACCGATGTTTGTTAGCACTGTATTCTCAGTACTTTCCCGAGCTCTGTGAAAACAAATCACAGGCATATTACTCGGGCAGGACTCGAACCCACAACCTTTTCAATTCTAGAGCAGTGTCTTACCAACTGTTATTATACAAAACGTTACCATTACTGACAGGAGTGGGTTCTTTTAAAGTTTAAAACCATTTGTAAAAAAAAAATACATTTAACATAAATGCAGGGTGCAAGATGATTTTAACTATTTCTGCACACCACAGAGAGGCAAAAGTAGCTGTCAGATTAGCTGTGTAAAAAAGGCACTGGAGATTTTTGGTTGTTACTCAAAAAAGATTGTTAGCATAAAAAGTTACTTGGTATTAAGCAATGGAGAGCTGTTGATAGTATACAACATTGTGAGAAACGGCTCCCTTAGAAGTAATGTGGTATTTGAGAAAAAGGCAATTTCTCACTCAAATATTAAAGACATCAGGCCTGAAAGCACACAAATTTGTGGAACAAGGGTGTGTTTTCTCTCATTATATTCTTGCAACTTGATGACCAATTGAGCACAACTTTTTATAGGTTCTTGGATACACCAAGTGAGAATACTGGCCTTTGACATTTATTAAAGGTGTCCAGTGCCTTTAAAGGCAGTGGACACTATTGGTAATTACTCCAAGTATTTATCATCATAAAATCTTTCTTGAAGTAATGGGGAGTAATGGGAAGTAATGGGGAGAATATAAAACATTGTGAGAAACAGCTCCCGCTGAAGTGACGTAGTTTTCCAGAAAGAAATAATTTTCCACGAATTTGATTTTGAGACCTCAAGTTTAGAATTCGAGGTCTCGAAATCAAGCATCAGAAAGCACACAACTTCGTGTGACAAGGGTGTTTTTTTCTTTCATTATTATCTCGCAAATTAGACGACCGATTGAGCTCAAATTTTCACAGGTTTGTTATTTTATGCATATGTTGAGATACACCAACTGTGAAGACTGGTCTTTGACAATTACCAATAGTGACCACTGTCTTTAAAGGTCTCTTCAGTAGGAATCTTGACTCAAGTAAGACATAAAAAGCTCTGTAGACTACTTTTGGACTCTCCATAGATTCATCCCCAAAAGTACTATAAACTTCAAGAGTTACTTGCCATAGCTTCCGAGTCCCTGTGTGCTCTACTTGTGAATGGTGATTGGACACTGAGAGATGCTGCAATGCATAACACTGGCTCTATCATCTGTAATGACCAAAACAACTGATTGGAGAAAAGGAATTTTTACAACGCCTAATATTTAGGCCTCAGTTCAAAGTGCAGAAAAAGAACAACGGTATTAGGTAAAAGCAACACATAAAACAGAGAAGACAATTATAAAACACCGAAAGAAACAAAATTATTAAAAGAGAAAACAAAAGGAGAAAAAAGGCTAAATGATAACAGCAAATCAAAACATTGTTGACACTGACCTTGAAGACTGTAGCCATGATAAGCATCTTTCCGATGACTACATCTACAGGTAGGTCAGCAAGGAGTCTCCCAATGGATGTCAGCTTCTCCTGTTGAGTCAGAGCTCCTTGCTCCTTCAAGAAGATGATGGAGCTCTCTACACTGGAGGCAGGAGGCGGCTCAATGAACGGGAATCTGTAATCAAAACACACACAAGCTTATATACCTTTTTTTTCTCAGTTTTTTTTTTTTCTTTTCTTTTTTTTCTTTCTAAAACTGAAATCCTGTTTTCCGTTTCAAAGGGCGAATTCTGCGAATTCTGTCCATTTTTGGAAAATCATTGGCTGCCAATGTAACACCATGGTAACACTAACAACTGTGCCACAGCTGAGCAGGACCACTTGCAGTTGGGCAGGACCATGCGCAGTTGGGCAGGACCACTTGCAGTTGGGCAGGTCCATTTGCAGTTGGGCCGCCCATTTGAAGTTGGGCCGCCCATTTGAAGTTGGGCAGCCCATTTGAAGTTGGGCAGCCCATTTGAAGTTGGGCAGATCATTTGAAGTTGGGCAGCCCATTTGAAGTTGGGCAGCCTATTTGCAGTCGGGCAGACCCATTTGTAGTAAGGCAGGCCCTTTTGCAGTTGGTCAGGCGTAACTGCAGTTTACAAAAACACAAAGGCTATTTACTGTCGTTGTTACAATGCAGTACCTTCACGTCTAAGGGATGTGAGCTAATTTAGGTTAATTCATTATACGAAGTGCACCAAGAATCCTGTTCAGATTGTATGCCAAAACCTTTGTGAAAAAATACTGTGTTTCATAACAAACTTTTCCCTATAATGTGCACATATTCATTTTTCGATCCAAGCAAGAATTACTCAGCTTAAATTTAGATAAGTTTCAACAACATGAATTCAAAATCATTAAACGTACCGTTGGCCTATTACTTTTTGTCAAAGCTCGAAGCGATTCTACTTCATTAAAATTCCCAGTTATTCGGAACGACAAATTTGGTTGTGGTCTGTCTTGTCATGTAACTGCGTCGTGTTACATATTTGTCCCCATACATTTGTGCATGATGTCATTGTACCACGTACGGTAACACCTGTTGCAGTGAATGGGAAGGAGGATGATCACCTCGATCACTTGGCTGGCAGTAAGAACCGTTTTCAGATTGTTCTGATTTACAAATGGATCATAAAGGTGTCGGTTTTGCCGTCTTTTGAGTATGATTTAACTGTCATAATGAATATACATGTAGATGGTCTGAAAAACATAAAACTTCAATATTTTTGCAGCAGACGAGGGAAAATATCAAGACCTATACGTGCAACACAAGGAGAAAAGAATAAAGGCCACGAATATCGCGCTGAAAATTCGGAAAACATGATGTTTACACAGCCAAGGTCAGTTGCGTGTCTTATCTGCAGACAATGTATCAAGTTTCACTGCTAAAGAAAGACAAGTTAGCAGCGGAAACGTTTGCTGCAAACTGGAGTTGCGATCATGGAAGTCCCTAAGCGATATTCACCAACAGATGTTACGTTAAATCGTGAGAAGTGTTGACAAAACGACTGCCCTGACTCAGATGTTTGTATTTGTATATTGTGTTTGTATGGAAATAAATGTTGATTGATTGATTGATTGATGAAATAAAAAAGTACAGCATTTTGGGTAGAAAATAATTTGGTAAGGTCAATCAAACATTGAAAATTAATAGTGATCATCATATTTCACAAAGCGAACTGTTTCATTTTGAAACAAAATGTTTGAGTCAACAACAAAATCATTAATTTGTACAACTGGATTGAAAGTCAGTTATTGATCTGACTGCTGACTGCGAGCGTGTTACAAAAACACTATATGCACGATGGCGGCGCTCTGTGATTACTTGTCCATTGTTCACTAAATGCATTCATTGGCAAAAGTTGTCACTGAACAGATTAATTTAAAACCCAAATATAAGGTAGAGACTGAAAACCACATGCAGGGGTCCATAGAGATGAACCAACCTGATCCCCTGTCTAGCAAAACATGACCTACTTTCTAGGATCATTGAGTCCCAGTGCCATCATCTGTAGGATGAGTGAGTCCAGCGGAACTCGGTGAATCTCAGGCGTTGAGTACTCCTGGAACTCATCGTAATCTGACTCATCATAAAGACGGAAACATACACCTGGCCCGGTCCGCCCTGGAAGTACGAAATGTAATAAAATAATAGTGGCTTCAAGTAGCACGCATATTCGTCACTCAGTGAAACTCATGGTGCTTTAACATACAGTATTTTCTGCAAGGTATGTGGGACTACATTTGATTTATGAGATCTACTCCTTTGACATAGCACCATGTAATGGTTTACAAGGTGCTGCGGAGCAATATGCTACCAATCAAACCAGGAACACACCGGGACGAACCCCTTCTCTTTTTGTTAAGTGCACTGGGCTCCTTTACATGCATTAGACAACACACCGGACCTACAGCTTTACGTCCCATCCGACGAACAAAGCAATGAACAAGTGTCTTCCTAACTGCATTGGCTCCCAGTTAAGTTTCGAACAGGTTTCAAAATTCTTCTGTTAACTTTCAACCCTCAAACATGTCAATCTCCTGCTTATTTATCTGAACTTGTTCATCATTATTCCCCTACTCGGACTTAACGATCATCTCAACAGTCATTGCTTTCTGCTACTAGAGCTTCTTCCATTTTTTATGGCCACAGATCTTTTTCTTACGCCGCACCGTTTCTTTGGAATAGTCTTCCTGTGCATATTCGCCAAGCTAATACTTTACAATGTTTTAAGTCCTTGTTGAAAACTCATTTGTTTAAAGCTTCTTTTTTGTAATTTGCCTATTTGTATCTTGTATCTTTCTCTAATTGTTTATTTTATTGTTTCTTAATGTGCTTAGAGGCTTTTGCATTAGGCGCTTTACAAATGTCTTATTATTATTATTATTCCTTAAGGACACAAGTGTCACAACCGAGACTCAAACCCACACTCAGCTGATCAGAAACACCAGAGCTTGGGTGTTCTTATCCGCCCGACCGTGACACGCTAGGTGATAACTTTGTAATGAGTAAACCCAGTATACATGTAGGTTAAAAACTTAGCGATTTTGAATTACATGACTGTTATTTGTTATCACTCTTACCTGCTCTTCCTTTACGTTGCTCAGCGCTTGCTCTGCTAATCCAAAACTCCTGCAGTTGTTGCATCTTGGCTTCTGCATTGTAACTCATCTCCTTCACCTACAGGATGTCAATATTCCTTAAGTTTTAACAATATTCTCTTTATTTTAAAGTCTTTTTAAAGCACGGGATCCGAGGCAGTTTATATTGTATACTTGTATACAAATAGCAATAAACCAATTCAATCAATCAATCAATCAATCAACTAACCAATCAAAACAAAATAAAGAAGTTAAAGTTGCATCGATAATATGCCTGTGATATTTTGTTCACAGGACTCGGGAAAGTACTGAGTATACAGTGCTACACATATCGGTGTATGGGTAAAACAAAAAAATAAAAATAAAATAATAATAATATAATAATAAAAGCAAAAATTTATATTTAGGTTTGTGCACGCATGTACGTAGCACTAACAACTCTCAGCCAGCGAGTTTTCCTTTGACTTCGGTCATTTCAGGCTTGTGAAGTCAGATGCAAAAGAGTCAATTGTGAAACAAATTTTGAAGAAAATTAAAAAACTACATACTTTTCCAGAGTCAGTAATGAAGCGTATGCCATCTATAGTAACGGACGTCTCAGCGATATTAGTTGATACGATGCACTTCCTGACGCCTTCAGGGGCAATGTCAAACACCTGCACAGATAAACACAATCAATGTATTTTTAAATGTTTTTTATTATTTGTTGCTCTTTATTTAAGTCGCCAAACACACAAGGCCTGGAGGCCACTTCAAGGTGTTGGCTACAATCAACTACTTGTCAACTATGTGACTTACTTTATCTTGTTCAGTGATGGACAGTGTACTGTGTAGAGATAACACAATCCATTGCTTTGTCGTTTCAGCATAGAGCTTAGCAGCTTCCGTCACGCTGGATATTTCTGACATGCCGCTCAGGAAGATGAGTAGATCTCCTCTCTCCGAGGACGGATACTTCTTATCAATCCGCTGCATGATGCGTAGATAAGGTCGAGGGTCAAGCTTCTCAGACTTGGAGCTCTGCTCCTAATGAATAGGAAGAAAGGAAATATTTGATGTGTCTTGAGGCATGGCATGGTGGAGAATCCATATTCAGTTTTATATATATAAAGATCTTCCTGTATATGATTTGAGGCATTGCATGGTGAAGTGTCAATGTATCATTTGGTTTGCGGTAACACCATGTGTGTATCTACTTGCCAGCTGTTCTTTAGATAACTGTCTTTCTATATTCTACTACCACAGAGTAGATTTATCGGATTGTTCAGGAGACTTCTCAGTTCTGAAAAGAACTGCTTTTTAACTACTACCTGGGCGGAAGGTATAGAAAATTGGCTGGGACTATTATTACTTTAGCTTATAAATGTAGGATCATTATTAACTGCACTACCGGAGTGAGTTCTTAAATTGGTCTCAACGATTGGACTAGCTTGCTCTAGTCATCGTCAGGAGATCTTCCTGACAAGGAAACTCGGCAAACTTCCTCAAGGGGATATAAACACCAAGCTGGCAAGTAACAAAACAGTTGCACCACCACCTACAGAATCAATCCACCATATACATATACTGACAAACTTGTAGAAGTTTGAGATTAGTCGGTGAAAAACAATTTGCCTGAAATCGATTAAAAAAAGGATAAAAATCCAAACAGGAAATTAGTTTTAGTTTATTTCTCATCAAATATGACATTTCAGACGAAATATTTCAAGGGATGTTTTCCATTATTACCATTAGACCCATAAGTTAATTAAAAAAAAAATTAAACATACCTCCATTTTGATAGGAACATACTCCATTGTAATTGGATACAACCGGCCTGGAACCTGAATAACATAATACAAACGGCAAAGTTTAAGAATTTAGTATAACATTCCAACAACATTTATGAATTTCAAAGTTAATGTAATTTCTTTCAAAGAGGTGCTCCTAGCTTGGAATAAATGTTGTGATGCACTACTTCTTGAGTCCTAAAAGAGAAAGTGTTGAAAATTACTCGTCTCTAAACCTCATGCTAAAATGGTGTAAAATGCCATTTTATTTGATACTCTGTCAGAGCAAAATTTTGAACATCATCTGACATAAAAAACAAATGTTTTTTCTTTTATTATTATCTCGCAACTTCGGCGACCAATTGAGCTCAAATTGAGATATACCGAGTGAGAAGACTGGTCTTTGACAATTACCAATAGTGTCTAGTGTCTTTAATAGTTTTTTGGGTATGAATGAATTTACTCCCGGGTGTGATATAATATTTTGAGAGCCCCCTCACATGGTTGAAAATCCGGCGGACTAATAAATGAAAAGAAACTTTGAGTACCTGAATGACTGGTGCCTTATCAAAGTAGCCAGAGAAGAGACCGATATTGATTGTAGCTGACATGAGGACGAGCTTCAAGTCTTCTCTTTGCTCCAGGAGGCAACGTAAGACTCCCAAGAGGAAATCACCATGGAGATGACGCTCATGCACCTCATCAAGAACGATGACGTTATACTGCTGTAAGGTAGGATCAGAGCTCAGTTGTCTCAAAAGTAGCCCTAGTATGGTCAGAAAAATCAAATCAGAAAATTCAAATCAAGTTAAACAAAGTATCTCTTGCGCTTAAAGAACTAAAAATAGCTCTTGCGTTTTAAAAGTTAATGTTAAATTTTGTTGCTCATGAACCACATCTGGAACGATGATGTTATACTGCTGCAGGGTAGGGTCAGAGCTCAGCTGTCTCAACAGTAGCCCTAATCAAATCAAGTAATTTTGTTTTATATTAAAATTTAAAATAATAAAAATAAAAAAAAATAAAAAAATTCTGATTCTGACAAAAAAATCATTTGGAAGTCTAATTGAGAAAAAAACCAGCAGTTTCTGTTTAAACCTGGTAGACTAACAAAAGATGAAAGTCTGAAAGGTGCTCAATTTCTCATCCCTCGTACTACGTGGTTATTCTCAAGCAGATTTGTTTTGGAAGTGAAGTAAACATGGACAGTTTTGAAGCATATTAGGTTTAGTTTTACCCGTACACCGATGTGTGTTAGCACTGTATACTCAGTACTTTCCCGAGTTCTGTAAAAATCACAGGCACCTTACGCAAGTAGGATTCAAACCCACCACCTTTGCAATATTGAAGCAAATACACATGCTTTCCCTCTTGGGCAGACTTAAGGAAGGGGGGTTGCACAAAGTTTTATTATTTCTTATTACCTTCAGTGAGAAAGAGGATTTTGGTTGATGAACTCTTACTGGCCTCAAATCGAATCTGGTACCCCACCTCCATACCATACTCATGTAGTGTTTCAAACCCAACTCGCTTAGCCAGGGAGATACAGGCTATGCGTCGAGGCTGGGTACAGGCTATTCCCTTGAAGCCCGCTTTCATCAGATACTGTGGCACCTGAAACAGACAAGCAATGGGAGATTTTTGGATCATCCTATTACACAGTTCTCACCAGTAGTAAAGCGTGCTCAGACCTACATACGCAATACTAATGAGCATGTGCGCGCTTGCTCAGAGCTGCAAAAAAAGGACTGTTATGTCTGCTGCTGCCAGTGTCTTAAAAGTCTTGCATTCGACACTCAAAAGCTTGATGGTTTATAAACAAGGCAGGCACAAAGCATGTTCCAGGAGTACTGGATTGAAATAGGCCCTCTGAGACACACTCTGGGGTGGATTTCACAAAGAGTTAGGACTAGTCTTATCTCGAGTTAGGACCAGTTACTCGTCCTAACTTAGGACTATCCATGCAATTTGTATATCTCTTAGGACTAGTCCTAATAATAATAATAATAATAATAATAATAATAATAATAATAATAATAATAATAATAATAATAATAATAATAATAATAATAATAATAATAATAATAATAATAATAATAATAATAATAATAATAATAATAATAATAATAATAATAATAATAACCCATTTTTATATAGCGTTTTTCACACCCGGAGGGCGTCCCAAAGCGCTTCACATTATTACCCCTGGTCACTTGGCCTTAAATCACTCCTTAAACCATTTTAGCTCCCTGGTGGGGAGTATACAGCCTTGTGCAACATTAATATGCGCTACTCGGCTAAATCAATCACAAGAACCATCTCAGCCCTCACAGGTACCCATTTACCCCTGGGTGGAGAGAAGCAATTATAGTTAAGTGTCTTGCTCAGGGACACAAGTGTCACGACCGGGATTCGAACCCACACTCTGCTGAACAGAAACACCAGAGCTTGAGTTCGGTGCTCTTATCCACTCGGCCACGACGCCCTACACGATACACTACATGTACTTCTCTCATAGCAACCCAGTCTGTTTTTTGTAAAGGTTTTCTTGATACTTATTTTTCTCAGAGAGTTTTTTTGGAGTTTGTCTGTCTAGGCTGTTTTCTACCAAGCCTTGGCTTAAAAGACACTGGACACCTTTGGTACATTGTCGAAGACCAGTCTTTTCACTTCGTGTATCTGAACATATATGCACAAAGTACCAAACTTGTGAAAATTTGAACTCAATTGGTCGTCAAAGTTGCGAGATAATAATGGAAGAAAAAACACCCTTGTCACACAAAGTTGGTGTGCTTTCAGATGCTTGATTTCGGGACCTCAAAATTTAGTTCTGAGGTCTTGTAATCTAATTAGTGGAAATTAACTTCTTTCGAAAACTTTGCTAATTCAGAGGGAGCAGTTTGTCACAATGTTTTATACTATCAACAGCTCCCCATTACTCGTTACCAAGTAAGTTTTTATGCTAACAGTGATTTTTGAGTAATTACCAATAGCGTCCACTGCCTTTAATATGACAGCCTCATACTCCATCATCTGTGTTTACTATTTTGCATACACTATTCAACATTCTAATCATAATCATAATCATAATCTAATCATTTATTGTTTAAAGTGCACCACATACAATTATCTCAGCACACTTTACAAGTGACAATAAAAGTAAATGTTAAAAGGTTGAACAATAAGAGTAAAAGCTTTAACAACGACTACCATAATAAGAACGAAACAATGACAAAACAATTCTGTATATGTTATATCTTGAGAAGAGTAGTATGAAATAAATCTTGACTTGAATTAAATTGAAAAAAAAAAACACCTCAGCATTAAAATTGTAACTATTCTGTTTTATATAACACCCAAACAGATCCTTGACATTTGATCGGAGGATTGTTCGTCACGTGATAGCAAATAAAAGTACTATTGCACGCAACGTCACTCATCATGCATTTTTCGATCCATCCGAAATGTACTAATGCAAGCTGAGTAAAAACATCACTGCGTGCGTGTGTCTTTGGTAACGCAGCAGTGTAATACTGCAAGGCACATACATTCGGCGACTGCGTGTCTTAAAATAGCTGTACAGAATGCACATTGTCACTGTTGAATCCAACAGGCCGACCCAAAAGAAACGGGGGTAATTTCACAATTAAAAATTGTAGGCCTACGCTTTGTTTGTTTTGAAAGCTGTATCAATTCAATTCAATTCAATTCAATATTGGTTTATTTTCAAATAAAAATACAAGACCAAATAAAAAGTCATAGACTAATGCCATTTGGTTAACAATAAAATTACATCAAAATATATGTACAAGTTTACATGATTAAACAATAATTATTATTAAAAATATTACTATAGTTAAACAGACAAACAGGAATTGGGAAAACAGCTATGGACATGAGGGGGGATTTGTGGACACAAAATAAAAACAAAACAAGGGAGTTTTAAACAAAACAGCAACATTCTGTAGGCAAGGGAGATTTGGACACAACATGAGCACAAAGGAAATGAAACGGAGCGGTTATCATGAACTAATTGAGTTAAGCATCCTCCAATCGAAATGACAAAGATCTACTTGGATGTGATATAAAACAAATAATGAATGTTTTTAATTCGTGCAATAGTGCAAATATTTATCGTTGAATAGAACATTCCATCTTTCAACTCAAGAACATATTCGCAGCATTGCACTCATAAACATCCATTGTTTGTATAATAATATCATAATTTCTTTGAGTTGGATCAAAATTTGTAGCCACTTGTATGGCCCAAATGATCAATAGAACTTTTGTCCAACTCACCTGCGTTGACTTTCCACACCCTGTGTCTCCAGCCACAATAACTGTCTGGTTGGCTCTGACTGCATCTACGATCATATCCTGGTATCGAGCAATAGGGAGGTTGGCTTTATCATGGAGTAACTTAGCCAACTTTGTAAACTGTTGATGAAATATAAACAGAGTCAGCCGTAAAGGGAAAATACATGAATAATAAAACGGAAAGTAGTATTTACTGTATAGGGGTTGGAGCGCTTGGCACCATTAAAAAAGCACTGGGGAAACATCTAGACAAAAGGGGGACAAATGAGAGGCTACATGACGTAGCCCGACTCAAGAGTTACTGGCACGAATAATAATAATTATGATCATTTTTATGTAGCGCTTTATGCACCCATTTTTCTTGTAAGGCACTGCGTTAATTGTAGAGCGTCATAGAAGTATCATTATTTAGAAACATCTCTTCCCTCAAAGGTACCCATTACGCCTGGGTGGAGAGAAGCAATTATAGTTAAGTGTCTTACTCAAGGACACAAGTGTCATAACCGGGATTCAAATTCACACTCTGCTGATCAGAAACACCAGAGCTTGAAATGTTATTTATTATAAATATTATTATTCATGGTTTATTATGATATTATTCATGATTATCTTTCCTTTGCATGATGATAAGATTAAATAAAAATAGCTTCATGATAATGCTCATATCCATCACTCAGTGACGCTCTCTAGGCACAAGTTGTTGCTGATTTGGATTTGAGGGGTGAATTTGTACATTTATCTATAGTTCACCTGTTGCTTTTGGCAGAAGTCCATGTAGTACAACAGAACCTTGCGGAATTCTCTTATCCTCTCCTTTGGTAAGTCGTCTTCATCATCTACAATTACAAAACCAACTTGAAATAGGTTTTACGCTTAAGCAATTTTTGTTGCTACGTACGTTAAGCCAACAAATTTGCTTACCGTTAAGCAGCCCTATGCAATTGGGCCATGCAAACAGTGCAACATACACTGCTTTCTTCTGTTTTGCTTTAAAAGAACACGATCTAAAATCTCCGCGCGCAGATTGTTTACGTGCTTAAACTCGGGAAATAGGTGTACGTTTAGCATGGAGTTAGAATGGTTTTGAGCAATTATTTTTGCTACGTCAAGCAAAAAAATGTGCTTACCATTAAGCAGCTCTATGAAAATTTTTGTTGTATAAAGCAGCAAGCAAGCAAGCAAGCAAGCAAAAAGGGTCCTTAAAGCCCCAATGCTTAAGAACCCTGGTTAAGCGCAGAGCCCAATTTCATAGAGCTACATGCCGTAACGGTCAATTTTGTGCTTATTGGGCGCACCTAGCAAAGTTTTAATTTCATAGCCTTGCTTAAGCAAGGTTTTTTGCTTAACGAGTGGTAAACTAGTGTCTAAAATGCTTCAGAATTGTTGTACAGTGTATTATCTTCCTATAATTTACTCTCAAGTTAGTTTTTAAACCTTTCAAGGGGCGCTTCGAACCATTGCAAAAAGTACATATACACAGAGAAGGCGATGATTTTTTATTATCGCCACTCTGCATTTATATCGCCCTCCATTTTTGCTTTTAAAAGCAAACGATCTAAAATCTTGTGCGCACAGTTACGTGCTTAAGCTCGTGAAATAGGTGCGCGCTTAGCATGGAGGTAGAATGGTTTTAAGCAATTATTTTTGCTACGTTAAGCAACAAAAATTGCTTACCGTCAAGCAGCTCTATGAAATTGGGCCCTGGTCTTTAATAATTACCAAATGTGTTAAGAGTCATTAGTGTACCTTTAGAAGTGTTAAGCCATGATGACCTTCTCTCAGCCTCCTCAATTCCTTTGATGACCAATTTCATATTGATGCGATGTTTCTTATCATATCTCAGGGGCAGTCCTAGTACTGGAGATTTCCCGGAGTTCTTCTTTTTATCAGCTTCATTTTCAGCATTACCTACAAATGGAAAAATTTAAACAAATTTTGTATCAAAAATCTTGTTGTTTGTTACTGTCACACAAGTAACAAACAACAAGATTTTTGATACAAAATTTGTTCAATGCACTAGACCACGCCACGCCACTTGCTGGACTTTTATTTGAAACAAACTTTGTGATTTCAATGTTACATCTCTACAAAACCGCAACTTAAAAGTGAACAAACATTACCTTTATCAAGTTGCTTTGAACTCTGCTTGAATTGGAAGGTTTGGTAACGCTCAAAGAACTTCCAGAAATCTTTATAATACTGAGATTTTCTGAAAGTGAAAAACAAAACTTAATTATTAACACCAGAACTTCGGAGAACCATCAATTTTCCTCTAGCAGCCGGACTGCTGACTTGAATATCAACCTTGGCCCAATTTCACAGAGCTGCTAAGCACAAAATTTTGCTTAGCATGAAACTTTTACCTTAAAAGTACCTGATAAAAACAGGATAACCAACCAAATTTTCAGGTGATTTTCAGGATTTAGGCCTATAGCAAGCAACAGCTGTTCAGTAGCAAGCAATATGCAACAAATGGAAATTGCCTTGGTAATCTTGTGCTTAGCAGCTCTATGAAATTGGGCCCAGGACATTTCATTTTGGTAACGTGTACACAGGGCAAAAGAATGTGGGAGAAGAATCCCAAAAGAGCGCAGGGCTTGTTGTAGCTAAACATGTTTACTGGACCAGAAATGTTTCTGAAGTACTCCTTGATCTATGAGGTTCGATCCGCTATCGTCTTACGGGAGACGATAGCAGAACAAACCTCATAGTTCAAGGAGTATTTGTGAAGTACGCATATTACTCAGTAGAATTGAAAAGTTTTTTTCTGACTCGCCGTTAACATTTAAACATGATTTGTTTCTGTTCAAGGTATTACACAGTCACAGTGTTGTTATTCAATTGAAAAACACAAGGCCACCGAACGTGTCGGAACATAAGTCTGTACTGGCCCAACACACAAACCACTGGCCTCAGGTTCAGTGTAAAATTTTAGTCTTGGCACATAGGCATGCACCTTCCAGACCTTTATCATGTTGTTGTTCAACAGTGGCATACAAGGATGGACAGGCTGCCACCATTATTTACCGGCGTAGTATTGCCTCAATGGGAGGTTAAGGGTTAGCGTTCTGAGACTCCAGCATCCTGTGGTTTACTCGTAAGGTTCTTCCAATAGTACCATGGGTAAGCACAGAAAACTGTACGGAACCAACTTCAGGCCTGTAGGCTTCGTTTCACAAAAGGGCATTTTCTCTTTGCACTCCTCGCCAACCCAGAACAGTCTAGACAACGGCCTTAAAACCTACATGATGACCATGGACATGTATGAGGAAATTGTAAATTTCTACTGGGGAATTTCAAGGGCACTAAGGCAATGTCCGTGAGGGCTGAAGCAATCGCCTTTGTTGCCTCCATGAAGTATCAATCAGGCCTGCTGCAACCTAAACCTGTGATCAACTGTGCTTACCTTTTGATTATTCCGTCATCTCTGAAAAATATTGCATCTAATTCTCGCCGGTGTCTCTCCCAATTGAACACTCCATCAAGTACGACAGCTTCCTCTACTGGGTGCCGATCAGGGGGCTTCTCCAGAGATGAAAGTTTGATATCGTTTTCTCTAACCTTCTGTGTCTTTGACGTCATTGGATCATCCTGATTCATGGAGCTTCGATGAATCCCAATATCTGGGAAAATGTCCAATGATCTTGATTGTTCTGGTTTTGGAACATCGTTGGCAGTGTAACCATAATAAGTCCAAGACTTTGAACTTCTTTTATCATGTTTATGGTCCCTTGTGGGTGATGTTTTCTTGCTTGAAGATGACAAAGATGAAGTTCTATGTTTTTCTTTTCTGTCTCGTGAGGACGATGACCTTATATCACTCTCATCCCGATCCCATCCTCTTGATCGTGATGTTGAACTTCTTTCATAGTCATAATGATGCTTATCTGTTTTGATTCTAGAGTCTCTACTGCTTTCATCTTTGTGACTGTGAGAGCGTTTGGTAGTTCTATGCTTGTCAACTTTTTCATCCGTTGATCGTTGTTTTTCTTTACGCTCGATGTTTGCCATGATGGCGTTGATATTGTTTAGAGGAATCTGATGACCTTTTTGTCAGACTCCATTAATTGTCCCCCAATATGCAGTCACCTGTTCAAAACAAAAAAACTCAATTAATATTCTTTATCTCCAATGCCAATTTATCTCCAATGTATTAAATCATTGTGGTACTTATTGCAACTATGTGATACCTGCTGCTAATAGGATTCAAACTGCCTCTACATGTACAGTGTATGTAGCTACAAGCAGTCTCAGTGGTCTAGTTGGTAAGACATACTCTAGATTTGAGAAGATTGTGGGTTTGAATCCCAGCCGAGTTAAAATATGCTTGTGATTTTTTTCACCAAGAGTTTAAAGCACCGTTGCTTTAAACAACATACATAAGTGTATATAATGTACATGTTTTAGGGAAAACCTAGTTGGGGGTAACGAAACCCTCCAAATGGCGAGTCGGGAGGAGGAGGAGGGTTATCGTTATCGCAACTAGGGAAACCCTAGATCCAGTAACTGGGGCGCTGTATTGTGTCTCTCCCTCCCTCCCAGATAGATGGCACAACTGCATAGTTGCAATAACGTATACGTACATGTAACCCTCCTCCCACAGTCAGTAGGAGGGTTGCATTATTGCAACTAACAATTAAAACGACTTAAGAAAAGAATGTACCAAATTAGGGGGGTGGGGGGGGGGGTGATTCATGGGTTCGCAGATCTTCTTCTAAAAAATTAGAGCGATACACCATCATACCAAAGGAATAAATCCAAAATTTTAGTTTGCTGACGCTTTCGGTTTTGGAGATACCAGTTATCAAAGTTTGGGCCAAAAGACCCTCGAGAAACGAATAGTACATTCCCTGTAAACACAAAAATGTGCGCCAAGCTCCTCCCAACAAAAGTAAAACATTTTTTGAAACCTCCAGTTGGGCTTATAACAAAAGCAAACAAAAAAATTTGGGATCTCGTTGGCGCATCATGTTACGCGTACCTGAACCTTTGACGAACAGTGCCCTCGTGCCATTTTCAACGCCTCATAATTCAACGTGCCTATAAGATCCCATGAATTAAACAAGTTCACATAAAAGAGCTTACATCCCTTAAACAAATTTAAGTGCAAAGTGCGTGGGATCTCGTTGGCGCCGTGAGATAATAGAGGTCAAAGTTCAAATTTTACCAATAAACTGCGTTTTCGCACCTCCGTAACCTCGTGCGCCAACATCAATTTTTTTTTAAATGACAACCAGGTGTTGGAACAGTTTTCATCTTATGACAGTTTTCTCTAGAAATCCACGCGCCAATATATACCATTAAATTGTCTGTGTTTATCATTAAATGATACTCAGCAACACATAAAAAGCAAAAACCAAATGGGATTTGAGTGGCGCTAACAAATATTAGTTACAGATCAAAAGTTCACAAGACATGCATATACTTATGCATTGCTGTGGCAACAGAAAGTGAGAAATATCCCCCAATTTCAAAATGTTGGCAAATCATGAAGGGGATGGGTCTCCCCAAAACAAATTTGGTCAAGATATAGATTGGACTTGTTTTTACAAATGGTGTTAGTTTAATGTTGGTTGGTAACTGTTGGCCATGCCACACGAAGTGGGGCTATGAAGACCGGGAGAGCCGAAGATCGGTGTGTGGTGTGAACATTTCAATGGAATGTCCATCAAGTTTTAATTTATGTTTGCATACTTAATATGAAGATAATTAGGGCATCGGTTGATAAATTGCATCATTATTTTTTTCCCACTTCAAAGAAAACGGCATAAAATACCGTGAAAACTGGTAAGAGGAGGATATAATCATCACTGGTCAATGGGACTTTCTACGTACGACCATGGAGTACGACCGTGTACGACAGCACGACGAGTCCCACGCAAATGGCAAAATCACTCACTCACATGATTTCATTTCATTATTGTCCTTGCTCAATTTAAACAAAGCAATAAAATTACAATTGCTCTTCTAGAAAATCCTCTCCTCACCCCAAACAACTCACTGTTTTGTTTTAACACATATATTATTTTGTTTACTTACGTGCAATTCTTCACCTTTACCTCCCCGGTAAGTGATGTTTACAAAATCACGCATGAAGGTTTATTGTTACCGTAATAGCTTTTCACCAACAGAGGGCGCCCTTTTGCAAGGCATGATATACTGACCTGGGTGCGTTACCTGGGTCGACCCCGGTGTGTGGCGGTTTTTTCCCCAGGACAAGCGTGTGCAGATAATTACCCACGTTCGTCCTGGTAAAAAAAACCTCCACGCACCGGGGTCGAACGCACCCATATAGGAGACCGATCCAGTAGGCTCCGCCCACAACGCACGTGTGAGCAAGAACACGTGGGGCTCTCCAATGCCTTTCTGCAGTACTCTGCCACGCGCACGCATGTCGGACCTTATTTGTCGGACCATCGTTGCGTTGTGATTGGTCAATACGTAATGGGGCGGAGCTTAATGGATCGGTATGTACTGTTGGTTGGGTACAGGTGTGGCGGTTTCAGTCTTCCGCCGTGTTCAGTTTTCCGGGTGACATAGTCGGTCATATCAGCACGCTGTTCGAACGGTTTTAGCTTTCCGGCGTGTTCAGTTTTCCGGGTGACTTGTCAGATACCTCCCGCGAGTACCCTGGCGAGTACTGTAGTTCTCTCAGCAGTGACCCCACATTGTTTATATTACGATTCTTTTCTGTGTAGTCACATAATCTATTGCCCCATCTGAACATGTATGGGTATAACAGATACTAGCACAACACTCCTTTATTCGTGGGGAACAGCTGAGGCCTAAATATAAATTTGGTTTCCCTTTGTAGCTACTTTGCCGATGTGCTGTGCCAAGGTCAGGTTACTGTTTAAATGTACCCCTAAATAGGTATGGGATATAACCATAGAGTTACTCTATGATATAACGTTGTCCAAGTTATGACCGTTGAGAGAACGGCTTGTTGTGAGTGGTGTCTTGTTATGTGTTATGTACATACAGTAGCATTTGGATACATTAAATTCCATAGCTCCATGGTAGGCCCAACTAAAACTTGTAACTTTAATGTTTCTATTACATTTATAATAAATGGAACTATTGCACTAAACCCCCCCCCCGCCCCGCCCACGCGCGCCCCGCCCCCAGACGCGTTCACGAAGGCCACCATACCGCCCTCATTGTTGTACTCAAGATAGTCAAGTCGGATTGCTAATCAATGACCCGCACTGTGTACCTGCTGGAGGCCAAGGGGCATGTGTGTGTGTAAATTCTTAGTGATAAATTGGTCTCAAATTACGGATAAACATGGGGATTTTAGAGAAGATCGGGGAAATAGAGCGGGAGATTGGCCGTACTCAAAAAAACAAGGGTAGGTTTTTGTTTTCTCTGACTCTGAGTCCATGAAATCAAAGGTATTCGTTTTGTGGATCATTAAAAGTAACACTGCATCAGTTTCGTGAAAATATATAAAAAAGGTCAACATGACAAAATGGGATGTGTAGGGCCTATTATGCTTTACTCATGGATGTGAAATAACGTCAATATGCTTAACTCTCTCCGCTCCTTGAGGGGCTAGGAGGGTAGCCCCTCAGAATCAGGAATAGCCCCACTTGTGTGGGCTGTGGCCACGGATAGCTGAATCAGCTAGCATTTGCAGCTAGCCTTTGGTTTTTATGGCCGACACAAGCACAAGCATGACAGGTGTCAATTCAAAAGTGAAGTGGGGCTAAAAATGTCAAATTAGGAAGTGCGATGATCTTTTGAATTGAGAAACCCATGCATGTTTTACATGAAAATATCATCAAACTAGTTGTATTAAAAAGCAAACTTCCATCGTTTTGATATAACTATTGGGTCGCACTAAATACCGACAACTCATGACCCCTCAAGTGCACTCTAACAGAACATTTGAACATAAGTCAACCGTTAAATATATGCACAAGAGTCATATGCACCCAAATCACCTTCAAACTCTTGAATAAATTGTATTTTTAACTGTAAAAAAAGTTTTTTTTACCCCAAATTAAGTAACGAACGGAAGTATCCGCCATGTTGTCTTTTGACGTACTTGGACGATTCCATCACACCGCAGGGGTGATTAAATATGCAAGATGATTATTTACCATTTTTTGTGCATCTCATGGAGTTTAAAAAATATTATATTTAAACCTCCCATTTTAACTTCGAATTCCAGAGTGGCGGCTTAGTTACTAACAAAAAAAGAGTTAAAAAGCAGCTCAAAGTTCAAACCAAAACTTAAAAAAAATACAACTCGGCCCTTTGAAATAAGTACGTCGAACGACAACATGGCAAATATTTCCGTTCACTTCTAAATCGGGGTAAAAAACACATTTTTTTACAGTTAAAAATAAAAATTTTTCAACAGTTTGAAGATGATTCAGATGCTCTGTGTGTGATCACGCGTGAAAGACACTGCACATAGCACTATGGTCCTCTCTCACAACAATGTATAGAGTGCTACAATGTATGCGGTATGTTCTGACCTTTGATCCACCATTCTTGGTTTATCATCTAAAGGTGGCAGATATAGCGCCCTCTTGCTTCATTTTAGTTCTCTGGAACAAGAGGGTCCTACTTGTATACAAGCTGACCGTTGATATTTCTCAGATTTCTCAGCGCTCAGAGGGTTATCAATTATTTAGCATCCTTCACCACAACCTGAGATAATAATGTAAAACAATTATTCAGGCCAAAAAAATTGCAAAAAAAGTTGTTCAAAAATACTTTTTAAAATGTCTAGTTTTTTTTTTATCTGTTTTCATAACTCGAAACCCCTCTTAACCTCTAGTTATAATTATGTTTGTATTGTTATTTTTGTTTTCACCCAAGCCACTGAATACCATCTTGGGCTACTGAAGGCTAAACTTGCAAAGTATAGGTCACAACTCTTGGAACCAACAACAAAAAGCGGGGCAAAGGTAAGAAACTTGATTCCCTTGAACCAACAGGACTAAGTGAAACTTCTTTTTAAGCCCATTTTAGTTTCTCTTTTCATAGATGTTTTTGCGACCTAAATTTGATTGAAATTTGTATGCGAGTTTACTCCAGAGGAGGTTTCTGCACAGTATAGGAAGATGATGATGTTCAATGAAATTGGCTTTTAATCTGTGACTAAAAATATTTTATCTAAATTGAAAGAAAATATGGATTAAACCTTTGTTTTCAAATAATTCTTCCTGATATGATATTTTTTGGTTTTAATTGTTTCAACTTTAGGGTGAGGGGTTCGATGTGATGAAATCAGGAGATGCTCGTGTGGCTCTTATTGGTTTTCCGTCAGTAGGAAAGGTAAATACATGTAGTGTGTATTTAGTGTGTTATAGACTGGTCCCCTGTCTTTAGGATAAAGACAGGTTCTGGCTTTATATGTTTACGCAAGTATGTCAGATTTAACTGTAAATCTCCAGAACCATGAATGCCATGTGATATGAATGCAAGGTCGAAGTTGAATATGGACTAAAAGGCAGATCTCAGGTGAAGATCACGAGGAAAGTCGGTACTCCGTTGGCTGTATATGATCATATCGTTTCTTTATTTGGTCTTGACATTCAAGTCTTTTACTGTAACTCCTAAATAGAAATGTTTGTCAACCAAATTGATATCAGTTTGGATGCAGTTTTTAACACTTGATTAATTGTTGTCTTTGATCTCTCTACAACAGTCTACACTTCTGAACACCCTCACAAAGACGCATAGCGAGTCGGCATCCTATGCTTTCACCACGCTGACCTGTATACCTGGGGTCATTGATGTGAGTTTCAGGCCTGTATTTCCTTCAATTTTTAAAGGGCAAGGTCACCAAGGCATTTTCCCCTTGGTGATGGGCACCCTTAGAGGGAATTGTAAACTTCTTCTGGAGTATTTCAAGGGCACCAAGGCAATGACCAGGGCAGGCCTGTATGCATTGTTTTTGAAAGGGCAAGGGCACCAAAGCATTATTTTCTTTTGTAAAGGGCACCCTTTGAGGAGATTGTAAATTTCTACTGGAGCATTTCAGGGGAACAAAGGAGATAACCAGGGGGCATCGAGGCTTTCGCCTTCATTGCCTATGTGAAGTATCAGGCCTATAGTTTATCTCACATTTCAGGGAACGATTTGGTCAAGTAATTTTGCACAGTGAAATATTTAGGATTAGCAAGTTTTGTGCGCACTGAAGCCTAATTATTGACCACCAAGTGTTTTTGATTGTTTTTATTGCCTCGACCCAGTACAACGGAGCCAACATTCAACTCCTTGATCTGCCTGGAATCATAGAGGGAGCTTCACAAGGTAAGGCACGTTGTGGTGAAATACTTTTTGTTTTGTTTTGTTCTGGAAACAAACCTGTTCTATAAGCGATAAAGTGAACATGGTTCTTTAACATCCCGTCCAACGGACTAAAAAGCAATAGCGGTTCAAGGCACTGGACGCTATTGGTTACTCAAAATAATTGTTAGCATAAAAACTTACTTCGTAACAAGCAGTTGGGAGCTGTTGATAGTGTAAAATAATGTGAGAAACGGCTCCCACTGAAGTAGCGTAGTTTTTGAGAAAGAAGTAACTTTCCACTAAAGTATTTGTAATTGATTTCAAGACCTCAGAATTAGATTTTGAGGTCCTGAAATCAAGCATCCTAAAGCACACAACTTTTTGTGACAAGGGTGTTTTTTCTTCCATTAGTATCTTGCAACTTTGGCGACCAATTGAGTTCAAATTTTCACAGGTTTGTTATTTTATGTTGAGATACACCAAGTGAGAAGACTGGTCTTTGACAATTACCAAAGGTGTCCATTGTCTTTAAAAGATCGACACTTGAATTGCACTCTGCTGATCAGAAACACCAGAGTTGAGTCCAGTGTGCTTGAACGCTCGGCCATGACATGAACTACTTTGTTTGCTTTTCTTGTCCAAAGGAAAGGGTAGAGGTAGACAGGTCATCGCGGTTGCTAGGACGGCCGATCTGGTTGTCATGATGCTGGATGCAAATAAGGGGGATGTTCAAAGGTAACTTTATGAATATTCATAATAGCTTGATGATGTTATTAAGAGATAAAATAATTATGTAAAAAGTAATTAAAGGTTAACAATTTGTGGGAGGGTGTTGTGAGCACATTGCTTGGTGCGTCACTTTTTCAGAACTTCCCTCAATGAATGTGAGCATTTTTGCTGTATATAATCTTGTGATGTTTATATATTTCTATGTTATTATTATTTTGCTTAGTATTTTCATTACATCTTGATTGTTTTCCCCCCCCATGCATTTTCAAGTGTCCCTTATTGAAAGGTTTACATAAAAATGTATCTCTCCATTTGTTTTCTTATTCAGAGAACTGTTAACAAAAGAGTTGGAAAGTGTTGGTCTGAGACTGAATAAACCTAAACCGAATATATATTTCAAGGTAAGATTTGTAGTACCTCTGACATTCCAAGGATGCTATTGATGAGCTACTAACCACAATCCAATTACTCTTAATCCACATATCTTGGTGCAAATTTTACAGAGCTGCTTTCTGGTTGATTTTGTGCATTAGCGCTTACAGTGGACTTGCGCCATGGTGTAACCTTTTGATCATTTTGTATTTGCAGGTTAAAAAAGCCGGTGGGCTATCATTTAACTCGACGTTGACGCTCACTAAGTGCAACGAGAAACTTATCCAGTTGATTCTTCACGAGTATAGTATCCTTTGCAAATTACTGTGTATCAAACACAAGAAACGGTTGTTGGGTATGGGGTGCGTTGGGGAAGGGTTAATGTCACATGATCATAGTACAGACTCAGATACTAGAGTAGTCCATATCACACCCTAAACCGAACCTAATAATGTTTTTATCATACCATAAAACACTTTTATCCCGACTGTGGAAACAAAACAAGGAGAACACATAAATTAAATTGCAATGGAGGAACTGGCTTGTTTACCTGATACCTAAACACCATGTTTGTTAATACAACTTACAAAGTTGCTACGCAACTATACTTTTGCGCATGTAAGGGTATGCAACGGGTTTAGGGGGTATGATGCAGGATTTATCAGGTCATTGATTAGAATTGCCGAATTGTATGAAAAATGTGGTTATCATTCCTTAGTTTTCTTTTCAGAGATTTTCAACGCTGAGGTATTGTTCAGAGATGACTGCACTGCAGATGAGTTCATAGATGTAATATCAGCCAATAGAATACATCTGCCTTGTCTTTATGTGAGTATCTGATACAGAGCATTAAAGAAAGTTACAACTGTTACAATTCTTCAGTACAAATGCAAAGTGCATTCATAAATGATGCGTATTACACCTGTTTCAGAGACGCGAACCGGAGCCGCGCCAAACCAAATTCGGAATTAAGTACATGAAAAGTTTTGGTTTTAGATATGACCTTGTCATGAGATGCATCTAATGTAAATGTTATGTTAAGAATGCCTGTCTACAGTCTTAAACAAACATTTATTTTATAGCTCGACCTAAAGTTGCTCCTAATCTCTTTGGTTCTGCTAGACTCTGACACGCCTGTCTGAAGCGAGTGTAACTTTCCAACTTCTGGTAATTCATGATTGCAGTCAGTGATTTTAACCCCACTCCTCCAAAAGAAAAATCTGTTCAATTAGCCAATTATAACTAACATTGATCCCCCTCCTCCCCACGCTTCTAATTACATGTAGGTATACAACAAGATTGATCAGACATCTATTGAGGAGATAGATCGTATCGCTCGTCAACCCAACAGCCTCGTACTCAGCTGCGAGCTGAAGCTCAATCTAGACTTCCTCTTGGAGACAGTGTGGGACTACCTCGGGCTCATCTGTATCTACACGAAGAGGCGTGGAGGTGAGATATCAGTGTTGTACCCTCGGTGGGCAGTACCGGGTCGGGCATGTCCAAAACACACCAATTTCACCCAGCACTCTCAGCAAAATACACTGTGCTGCTCAGCACATATTTCCACCAGACTGCACATCAGCAATGATGGCCCCAGTATCTAAACATGAATAATCTTGTTGAACCACTCGCCCCTTGATGGACTTAATTGGATTTAAAGCCTACCACTAAAATTGCTATAGCTACAACACTGATGTTTTGGATGGTAAAGAAGATGACTCAGAAAGATGCACTCCTTTTTTATCAACATCTATCGTTGTAATTTCTCATTCTCTTGACTTTGATTTTTTTTTTTTCATGCAGAGCGACCTGATTTTGAGGACGGCATCATTATGAGGAGAGGCTGCACCGTTGAGCATGTGGTGAGAATATAAGTGCTAACTTAAATTTGGAATAGTTTATTTGCCTTGGGATGAATGCACTCTTTAACCCTAACACAGGCCTTGAACTTTGCTCTTGAAGGGGCACAGCAATAGCACCCCGCACTAATGACGTCACTTTTGCCCTAAAGAACCCACGCCACAGCACCTATGCGAGCCCTGCATCATCGACCAACAAAATTAAACTAGTAGTGTAGTTAGTCGCTGGTAAACTTACATTTTGGACGTATGCACGCATGAGTAAAATTTTACCTTTTTGTCTAGTGAGATCCAGGTACTTGGCTTTCATTTTAGACATTAGTGCAGAATACTTTTTTTTTCGCACTTCTATAGGGAAAATGTTGGTTTGTACTGGAGCCTTGATGCAGAAGGCACAACAGCCAAAGCATAGGGCATTTTGTTTTGGGTGCCACGTTTTTGTTAGGCTTGCTTATGCTAAATGTCTTCCCCATTTATCAGGAAATCCACCTGTTTTTCTAATGCTGTTGTTATTTATGTTGTTTACCTACAGTGCCATGCCATTCATAGAACACTAGTAAGCAACTTCAAGTATGCTCTTGTTTGGGTAAGTCATTCTGAAAAAGTTTAACAAGTATGAGCTGCAGCTTTCCGATGCAATATTTTGTGGGAAAAGGCATTACCAAACTACATCAAAACTGCCAAGACGGAAAATCAGTTAAATCTCTGCTGCAAACCCATTTATTCAATTAGTCCTCAATTGTTTCTGCTGCTGTACATGTGAATGCTTCATAAATTTATTAGATTTGTATTCCTGGCATTTTGTATTGATTTTTCTTGTTAAACGCTTCAAGACCATTTAGTGTGAAGCACTATGTAAAAGCCGTGTATTATTATTATTGTTCTTATGTACAAAGTGTAGAACTGAAACAAAAAGTTGTCAACATAGAGTACGTACTAATGGACATTCACTTGGTGTTTCACAAGTTTACAAAATCAACAATTTTCAAAAGTAAAAATTTTCTACTGTGTCAAATGATACCAGTGCTCTCCTATTAATAGTGGTGTACTGGCCAGATGCCCGTAAAACACCCGATAACCAGTCAAAATTCTGTGTATAATAAGAATTACTACATTTGTTCGGACCAATTTGCTAGTTGCCAGAGTCTGTACACTGTCCAAGGTATTTATTAATAAGTCTTCTGATCATTATGACCTACAGGGAAGCAGTGTCAAATACAGTCCACAGCGAGTTGGTCTTCAGCATTCACTCTGCCAGCAAGACGTCATACAGATCGTCAAAAAGTAAAGAGGACAGCTTTATGACGCTGTTATTACCAGTCCGCGAAATGCTTAAAGCCATGCCCAACTGTTGGGCTAGTCTTTGCTCAATTCTGAAGTGAATACTTTATGTATCAATTTACACATTCACAACACACACAAGTTCCGCTTGACCTTGCAAAGAAAAGTCTTATTTTACATTGGAGTCATTTTACATCATTAATTGTACAGCCAGTAGCTGGTTAATCTTAAAAAAATATTCATAAATTATGAATAAATGTATTAATTAACTGTGCTTCCTTTTGAGTTTTTTGTTGTTGTTATGCATTTCTGGAGAAAAAAAGGAACGGCTCTCAAAAATGCTTTTTACATCTCGCAAATTTGTAGATGTTGTGTTATCCACAGTCACCTGAGATTATAAGATGTTTTGATTATGATTTTATGAGAACTCATTTGTGTTGAAAGAGCAATAAAGGTAACACTGAATTTATTTAATATGCCACACAGTTGATTCTGACTGGCACCCAAACAAAATGTATTAACATAATAGGTAGACCCCCCCCCCCCCAACATATTCCTTGGCTTCACTAGACTAGACTATCTTTATGAGAAAGAGCTCTATACAATGTTCAACTTGTAAATTGTTTTTTTATTTGAAAAACAAAATATTAAAGAAGATCTCATTTAATTTTTAAATAAGACACTGCTCTAGAATTGCAAGGATCGTGGGTTCAAATCCAAGCCGAGTAAATATGCCTGTGTTATTTTTTCACAGGACTCGGGGAAAGTCCCGAGTATACAGTGCTTACACACATTGGTGTATGTGTAAACACCAAAAATAAATGTTCTTTATCCCGATGCAAATTTAACATCTATTAAGATCTTGTTTGTCTTAAAGTCACCTGGAAATATAATTTTTTTTCTTTCAAACATAAGAGTATATGCTTACGAACAATTTTTTTTGTAATTGTTTGTCACGATTTATATGTTTAAAAAATATATAAAGTTGTTTGGGGGCTGACTCCGCCTACCCCTTTTGTGACGTCAATCGAGGCAGACTTTGCCTGCAATGCGTATAGTAAACACACGTGCAAAGTACATGTTCGTCCAAGTCGTGAGTTGGTACATTTCAAAAAGTGTTTTTCTGCATTCAGCAGCAATACACCTGGTAGGCATTGCCGGAAAAAAACAATTTTTTTTTTTTTGAAACGTACAAACTCACTCGTTAACCTTAGTTAACTGTTTATTCACATTCCACTCATCAAAACACATATACTAGTGACAAAAGCTTTATTTTGAAACAATACCACTTCCAGGTGACTTTAAGGTTAGCATATTCTTATACTCCGATATACTTCAGAATACACCGATCCATTAGGCTCCGCCCACGGTGCACGTGTGAGCAAGAACATAGGAGACTCTCCAATGCCATTCTACACAACTATGTAACACCCGACAATATACGCACACGCATGTCAGACTTTTGGTTGCGCAATCAGGGTTGTGATTGGTCAATTTGCAATGGGGGTGGGGGATCTTAATGGATCGGTCTCTTGTAAAAATACCAGACTCACATCTGAACACAATTTCTTGCTATTGAAAACTATTACACAGTGACTTATACTCAACTGAAAAACACAGACCACTGGACTTATCTGATCATTAGTTTAGTGGCCATAGGCTAAAATCACTGGCCTCGGGAAGCAGTCCAGTGTCAAGTTTGAGCCCAAGTTTATTAAACATACAGTTGTCAAAGACACTTAATGTAGAATGATCATACATGTACATGTATCTCTGTTCTGAAAAACATTATTTTGATTTGTGTGCAGACATACATGTAACTGATATTAATGAAGAGTATTGGAAAAATAAACAAAGCATTAACCAAGTATTTCATTGCATTGTTTGTCGTTTATTTTGTTCTATCCAACACACAATTTAAGTCAGTACAATTTTGTTTTTAAAAAAACAGTTACGATCAACCAGTGTTTTAACTGGGAAACTTCCAACAGGATTATTTTGTATTTACAAATCGTCAACTTCTTTTCTATTATTAACTTTTTTTTGCATTAAATGCACACACGTTTTGGGGGAAACCTTTAAAGGAAAGTAAATCAAACCTAGTACATTCAATGGTTGGCAACACAAACCATTGCCTTCTTTGACTTGGGCCCAAACTTCATAAAACCATATAAGCATGAAAGCTTGCTAAGCACCAGCCAAGCACCAGCCAAGCATCAGCACTCTATGCTTTGTTTTTGAAAGGGCATGGTCATCGAGACATTTTCCTCCTACGGAGGGCACCCTATGGGGAAATGGTAAATTTGTACTAAAGCATTTCAAGGGCACCAAGGCAATAACAAGGGGGCATGAAGGCAATCGCCTTCATTGCATCCGTGAAATATAAGGCAAGCACAGCTTTGCTAACCCTAGTCACAACTCCTTTTACAGAGTAAGCGCAAAATGTCTGTGGTAGCACAATGAAATGCTTACCATTTTTCTGCTAAGCAAAAGAAAGCATGTTCCCAGTCAACAGATTGTACATGTGGCATGCTACATGTGTATGTTGTGTGGTAATCTTAGGGTTAGGATAACTTTGTGTGTTAAAGACAGTGGACACTATTGGTAATTGTCAAAGACTAGCCTAGAAAATTTGAGCTCAATCGGTCATCGAACTTGCGAGATAATAATGAAAGAAAAAACACATGGTTGATTTCGAGACCTCAAGTTCTAAACCTGAGGTCTCGAAATCAAATTCGTGGAAAATTACTTCATGCTCGAAAACTATGGCACTTCAGAGGGAGCCGTTTCTCACAATGATTTATACCATCAACCTCTCCCCATTACTCGTCACCAAGCAAGGTTTTATGATAATAAATATTTTGAGTAATTACCAATAGTGTCCACTGCCTTTAAGCTTATTTTCGTGCCTAAGTAGCTCTATGAAGTTGGGCTCTGATCTGGAAATTAAATCAATGTTAAAATCTTAATCAAATTACACATTTGATTGGTGCCATTGTACAAATGAATAATTTGTATCATATAAAGTTGTGGCTCTCAAAAATGGGGTAGAAAATAAAAATGCCCGAATTACTGATGTTTTTTTGTATTAGAGACTATTTTGCATGGTGAAACAATTCAATGTGTTCTCTTTATTTAGGCCTACTCTATCGGTAATTAAAGCTTACTCAATTAATTAAATACTAGAGTTATTTAAAACAGCAGTCACTCTCCTAATAAACCAATATCCTTCAGAATCTTTCAATAAATGGCAACTTTCGATAAGATTGTTAATTTTGGTTTTAATCTTATACATGTATGTGTACACCGATGTGTGTTAGCACTGTATTTAGTACTTTCCCGAGTTCTGTGAAAACAAATCAAAGGAGTATTACTCGGTTAAATACCGAGTATACAATGCTAACACACATTGGTGTATAAGGTTAAACCAAATTTAATGTTCTTAATCCCAGATGCAAATTGTACATCCATTATGTTGATCTGATGCATGAAACCATGCAGCCTATGCATGGCCATGTTATCCATCTATTTTGGGCAGAATCACAGTAAAGATTTTGGAGGATCTGTGAGTCAGTAGATTGCATTGCGTTGTTTAATGAAAAATGATAATGTAATTGAATAGAGGTAAAAGATTTGCAAAGCATTTCATCATCAAACACAATCTAGCAATAGGAAAAAAACTACAATCACAGTATCATATCCAGTGCTGTAGCTTTGGTGGGCAGTGCTGTGCGGGCCTGCCCAGGACTCACACTTTTGCCCAGCACTCTGAGAAAACTAAATTTTGCCACCCAGCACAGATTTCAAAATATTCTCCACTGTGCATTGATCTAAAACACAGTTTATGATAAGAAATATCAAATGTCACAGAGAAAGAACACAGTCAAAAGGCCATTCAATGTTTCAGCATGGCCACATAACATGAACAGTTTAGAAACTTGTCTTCACTTTAGCAATAATGGCCCAATTATTAAACATATTTTTATTTATTTATCCAAAGTCGCCTTTGGTGGACTAAAATTAGTCTACATGTAGATACAACCCTGATCAGTCACAGCATCAGGGCTCAATTTTAACACAGGGCCGCAAACCTGTTTCTCAATTGAATAATAATTGACTACCTCATTGTGAAGAAATAGAGTCTGATAAATATCCTTCGATTCTGGCAGGTATGGAAGTACACCGTTCACACATACATTTGTAGGAAAAGCGAGATAGATCTTCTCTTAGTGCTTGTTCAACTCATTTTGGTTCTGTTTGTGTAAAATAATTTCTAGTTGGTCCAATAAAAATATTGAGCTACAATCAGCCTTGTAGATATTCCCCCAACTTTGTGCCCTGCAAAAAGCATGTGCCGGATTTTGTTTTTTTGTAGATTGTTTTTTGTTTTTATCGTTTCCTGGTTATTTGTTCACATGGCTAATGGAACCTTATCCCTGGCTTTTAATTACTCTAAAGCCAGGCTCATACTTCATGTCAATGCAAAGAATTTGGTGTCACAACCCTGTATCGGCAGTAAAGGTATTGCAAGAGTTTTGCACATTTCAACTTAAACAAACTGTTCGTTGTGAACCACTGCTAGGGGAGAACTTTGCAAAATTCAAAACAAAGAACATTTACACTGACACTAACAAATCATGTCACTTTCGAATCATTGAAGAACACAAACAATTTTCAGTGATAAGCCTAGGCGACTAATGAAATTTACAACTCTACTAGTTGCGCTTCAAATATCAAATAGTCCTGTTTTTGACACTACTCGTGACTAATGTTTAATTCCCAAAATGCTCACTTGCGACGTCGACACTTAGTCGCTAAACCTTGTTAGTCAGTGAAACAAACAAGATTATAGTACAAACTTTTGTTGGAATTCCACCATGTCTGAAGAATTCTGCATTCACATCATTACTTCAAACTTACATTCACTTTTTTAGTACAATTACATCTTTCAAAAACTCGACAGTAGAATTTACAACACTTTCTGGCAAGTCTGAATGCCACAGGAAAAACACACAAGTTACTCATAAAGTTTTGAGGTTTGAACTTAGAGCACTCAATTCATAAAAATTTCCTATGGTTAAATTAAATTCTCGAGTCATCATTGGGCGCACAAGTGATAGAATTTATAGGTGAGACATATAGCGGCTAGTCCAGCTATAACATTGTGCAGTGTTTTGCGGTATTTATCCTCCCTTCGAACCAAGACCACTGGTGTCGCTGTTGTTAGTGTGTGTAGTGGCAGCCGAGCTAGACTCCTAGTGTCGTATTCCACCTGGTACTTGCAGCACGGGTCAAACTGCCAGGAGATTCCGTACAGGGTAGCGCACGCCACGCTTACTGTTCCGAAGGGAATGCTTACAAAGTTTGTGACTTTACTCGGCAGCATCCAGGGGCTGACTAAGCACGCTACTCCAGCAAGGACGGCCGTCTTGTGGAGGCAGTTTCCCACTGTGATCCAGCGAGCTGTCTCATCACCAAGCCTGGAGGGTTCAATGATGATGATACTACGGCAAGACTCAAGAGCCTGCTCTAGTTCATATTCAAACTGTTCCTGGGCGTCTCCATTGTCGTATATCTCATGGATGATAGCGCAATCAGTTGGCAATGTTTCTCTGAATGAAAAAGGACATTGTAAATATGGTAAGCGCTGCATGACACAAAGACTAACGACAAAGCACAATTGGCCAGGTCACACTCACAGGTGGTGGGTACCGCATCATACATGTACATGTACCAATACTTGTTCTCTGTTTTTAATGCCAGGGCAAGATACATCTTGAAGATGCAAAATAGCAGCTAAAAAAGAAAAGAATATTGAATGGGCTAGTCAGTAAAATTATGTGTTGTACTAATTCATAAGCCTACATTTTTAATCTTTGTTTCCCTTGTCAATGACATATTCGTAAGTTTGATTTCCACCAATCATTGAATCAACAATAGTGCCAATGCAATGGCAATTAATCTTTCCAACTTCTGAAGTCTACTTAGTACTTGCTGATGTTTAGAGGGCCTTACTTTACAATAGGGTCATTCCGACCAATTCCGACCAATTTCAACCAATTTGACCCAAAGGTTACCGATTTATGGTCGTTTGAATGTCAGAGGTCAGGCGCATTTTGACCGAAATCAACAAGAAAGAGCTGAAATTTAAAATTTGAGCTTGTTGAGCCACGATTACCCCATAAACCAAATAATATGAGCAAATAGATTAAAATGGTTCAACTTCAAAAAGGTAAAATGTTGTACATGTATTGTGTGGTTAGTGCAGCAGTGGTGCAACTAACTTCTAGTTCTACCACTAAAAAGAAGTAATTATGAAGGCACCTGACGACCCTAAATATTGTACATGAGAAACCTGGTCGGTTTAACAGAAGGAGCAGGTTTTGTTCAGGGATACGTAGGCCTAATCATATAATGAATGTCTAATTTATATTCTGTCTGGACTAGCTCAGCCAGTTTCCAAATCAGCTGTCCGTCCGTGGACCGAGCAAGCCGGTTGTGCAACAACAAAAGTTAACAACAACCTGCCTTTATTTTAATCACTTTCACGAACTACTCCGCACATTAAAAAATGAAGTAAAAACTGTTACATGCTGCACCAACTTTCAATTTACAAATTAACTAAATTATTTGATGACTTATCTAAAAAGAATTACGTAAAAGCATCAGATTTTGTAACGACTTACCTTTCAGATTCGGCCATCTTGCCGTGATCGAATATGCTATGAACTCACACCAAGTCAATAGAGGGCGCTCGACCACGAGCTCCTTTTTTGACCTGCCCCCCCCCCCCCCATAAAAAAAGAAGGGTGGGCGGAGTTTAGCAAAAGAAAGGGCCAATTAAGTTTTTGTTTTAAAATTATGGCAGCCAAAAGTTTGTTTAGGTTGCGAAATCACTTTGGAGCCTTCAAACAAAAGAGAAATAAACCTGTAGGTCCTTTCTCCCCTGGTCTACTACACGGCTGCGCGGGTGGCGGGTGTCCCTCCAATCTCCAATTTATGAGATATATAAATTGTACAAAATGTAATCAGACTGTAACATGACAAAAAGTAATATAAAACTTATTCAATGCATTCCACCAAAGACAAATGACTAAGTATACAACTCCAGATTCATGTTTTTAGTATTACTTGTATTTGCATTTATTTTACACAACTGGTTTTGTTGATTAAAGCATGACTCAAGCATTTAAATTTTCGTTATTTAGTTAAAAATTGCTACATCATATAAATCAACCAAAAGGTATTACCCATACTTGAATAAAGAAAATTGAAAAACAACTTTCAAGTGGTTAGCTTTGAGAAATCAGTAAATATGGCTTGGTCAAAGATCAACAAGATTAGCTCTTTGTTTTAACAGCACTCCATTAAGTTAAAATCATCCAAGTCCCAAAGCATTCCAGTAACAGAGTTCCCATTATTAAAATTTCAGAAGCCATACTTTTCAAAATGAAAGGCAGCCTGGTGGCCAGTCACTGAAAAAGTAAAGGGCAACCTGCTGGCCAGTCACTGAAAAAGTAAAGGGCAACCTGCTGGCCAGTCACTGGAAAAGTAAAGGGCAACCTGCTGGCCAGTCACTGAAAAAGTAAAGGGCAACCTGCTGGCCAGTCACTGGAAAAGTAAAGGGCAACCTGCTGGCCAGTCACTAAAAAAGTAAAGGGCAGCCTGCTGGCCAGTCACTGAAAAAGTAAAGGGCAACCTGCTGGCCAGTCACTGAAAAAGTAAAGGGCAACCTGCTGGCCAGTCACTGAAAAAGTAAAGGGCAGCCTGGTGGCCAGTCACTGAAAAAGTAAAGGGCAACCTGCTGGCCAGTCACTGGAAAAGTAAAGGGCAGCCTGGTGGCCAGTCATTGGAAAAGTAAAGGGCAGCCTGGTGGCCAGTCACTGAAAAAGTAAAGGGCAGCCTGCTGGCCAGTCACTGAAAAAGTAAAGGGCAACCTGGTGGCCAGTCACTGAAAAAGTAAAGGGCAACCTGCTGGCCAGTCACTGAAAAAGTGAAAGATAGAACTATGGCTGTCGTACCTCAAAAAGAAAGATAATATTAACACTTCATAATAATACATTTTCCCAATGGATATCAGGTGCAGGTCAAGGAAGGAAAAGGGATATGGGGAACAAGCTGCGGTTTTATAGAAAAAAAAACGTGAATACAAAACAGTAGTTGCTTATATAATGTATAGTCAAGGCTCGAGTATATTAATAAGCAATGGTGACATAAACAGATATATTTTAAATACATGTTAACCTGTACGAACAAACGGATGATCTTCACCGCTTTACATTTACTTGGGTTGTTACGTTACCGCACACAAATTCTTGCAAGTAACCATTACAGTTTTTCGCAAGATTTCTTGTTAGGTGAAACTAGGAAAAAATGCTGGAATGCGATTATTGTTCATATCATTATCTCACATGTCAATTATCATAAAACAGGCGTGAAACTTTCTAATTGCCCAAAATACATTATGGCTTAACACTTAACTTTTGTAATGTATTTTTTTCCAGTTTTTTATGCTACTGTTTTGAAAAGAAAATGTTCCTCATGATAAAGCGGCTTATGAAACTGTACAAGTTGCTTGAGGGACAATGATCCGTACACAGCAAGTCAGTTTGACATGAATACACAATTTGCAGACAGTGACTATGACATATGAGGATAAGAAGTTACACCAAAGTTATGTTGAAGTAAGGCTGAGACACACTGCAGCGATGGCGAAAACGATAACGATCACGCCGTAAAGAGTCATGGCCGAGTGGTTAAGAGCATCGCTACACCAGGGTGTGGGTTCGAATCCCGGTCGTGACACTTGTGTCCTTGAGCAAGATACTTTACTATAACTGCTTCTCTTCACCCGGTGGTACAAATGGGTACCTGCGAGTGTAGAGGTTGATATTGTGAATGAAAAAGCCTTTGGAGCGATATAAACTGTTGCCCAGGTTGTATACTCCCAAGGGAGCTGAGAAACATTGAAAAGGTATGTTATTGGCCCTATGACCAGGGCACTAATGTAAAGCGCATTGATACAGGTATTGTGAAATAGGCTACATGTATATAAGAATTGTTAGAATTAAAATGAAATGCTCCACCCAGAATACGCACATGCTTGTTCAACCAATAGCATGTGTTCTCATTGCTTCGTGATCGTTTTCGTTGCAGTGTGACTCGGCCATAACAGTCCAACTTAGGCCTCGCCTAACTATAACTTGGTCTGTCCCAACATTAGCTAATACTGTCACAAACAGGCCTAGATCTATGTTGGGGCATACCTTCATTTGAAAAGCATGGATTCGGCAAGACCCAACACACAACTATAATTCCATTTATAGAGACAAGCGATCAGTTAATAAATTTGTATATGATCGGAACAAGTTCAATTCTTAAGAGTCACCATTTATAATCATAGCAAATGCCCAGTTTCAGGGCTAAATTGCATCATACAGCATGTAAGTAGACATTTTCTGCTTTTGCCATAAAGCATGTAAGCAGACATTTTCTGCTTATGAAGTGGTAATGATCCGAATTTAATTAACACTGCTAACTGTAGGCAAAGCAAAAGGCATGCCAACTTACCTGCTGTTTCTGTAGGCAGATAATACACGCGCTACAGTTTCAAATATTCACAATCATTTGTGAGATACACTTTTGCTTACATTTTTATGCTACAGGAAGCACATTATTTGGCTCACTGGAAAACAGCTTTATAACTGCAGAATTTAGTGCTTAACTTACATAGTATACCATGTTGTTGTTTTTTGAGAGGGCTGTTAATGCATAATGATGTGGTAGGTAAGCATGGATCAGAGCCATAAGAATGGACCCGGGTCTTTGAATAAGTTCCTATTGTCAATGATATATTTATGTCAATTTAGTAAATTAATGCTGTCACTCGTTCCTTTGTCAAGACTACTTGTCAAAATAGTTAATCTCTGCAAAAATATAGCATTAAAAAAACACAGATAACTGAGAAAATTTGAGTTGTGAAAAATGAGAATTTATACCTTGTTCCTAAAGTCAAACAATTATATAAAAAAAAATATTTTATAATATAACATACAATAAATGTAATTTTTATAACCATTCTTTTTGGACTATCTAATAAAATGTTTCAAAATATATTTGAGATCATGCAATGTGTTCTGAAATTATGAATTCTAAATATAAATATTTGAAATTAAGTGTCATTACAAATATTTTCAATACTTTTATTTTAAGAGAACACTCTTGTTGTGCATCGCAAATAATAAAGAAAACAAATTTTGTGTGTAAAATCTGTTTACAATTGACTTAAATCAACAGAAGCATTTCTGTGTAAATCACTCGCGAATAAAATGAAAATAAAAATGACAAACTTCGAATTGCATTTATCATGTAAACAGCCATGGCGACCAGCAGGCTCCAAAAACAATGTACATAAAACTTTTGATTTGATGGAACAAAATACCTTGAAAACAATTTCTTTGATAACATTTTGGTACACATTTTCTGAAAAAATACCAATTAAGACGCTACACCCTGTCTCACTGCCATGGTTATTATCGGTCTCCTCCTGTTGTTCAAGGAGGAGTTTACCTAACATTAAAATGTTGCTATTAACTATGGCATTATGAACACCAACGTCTAGTTTGCTAAAAAAAATATTCACCACAAAGACTTTAATCTGTTTGCAAGTTTGTGTAATGCTTCATTTGTCTGCTGTTTTAGTTTTCTCCACTTTTAACACCATTCCCTACTTCAGAGAAGTCCCCAGTTAAGGCATGTGTCTTTCATATGATCAATACATTCTACATAAATAAGAATGTAACCGGCCAATTCATTCTAAGCTTTGAATCATGAGACATTGTCTGCTAGTTCACTATCAAGTAAAGAAACCACAAGGGTCATTAATCTGGAGGTTGTTGGTTCAAGTTCCACTCCAGTAAATTTTACTTTGTTCAAACCCAAACAACCTTGTTTTTTGGGGCTGATTTTCCCCCCTCCTGGAAACTCCTATTTCTGCTTCAGAATACATCTCATCTGTGCTTAGCTAACTTTTTCATCTTAGAAGCTATCCGAGTACATGTATGTCTCAAAGATTTTAACAGTAGATCTTCAACCTAATGAAAATGTTTACACAGTGTACACAACAACCAGGGTGGACCACGGCTTTCAAGATTTAAACGGAAAAGAAATGCAGTCCATAATTTTTGCAAGTTAGAAAAATTAAACAGTTTTTACAAGCCTGCTGAGATTTTAGAATTTTTTCTTTCTAGGTTTTTCCCTCATATATCATTTTAACTAATTAGTATATTACAACACTAAATACAAAGACTTTAGTTTTGTTTTATCCATTCATGCAGGGCAAATATAATTGTTAAACAATTTTACAACTGCATGATGTCTTTTAAAACAGAGAATTACTTATTCATTTTGTTTAAATATGTACACATAATTTCTTTTACATCAATGCACATTTTCATTATGTACATTCTATTTTTGTCCAACGTCTATCACCCTTCAAAACCAAACAATAAAAAAACACTACCCTCTTTCTGAATGGTTAGATCCAACTTCAAGTGATCCCTATAAGGCAAACATGGTGTTATCGGTCTCCTCCATTTTCGTCTGGCGAGATGTGTTGTTGTGATTGGGTGGAGGGAGGGTATCAGCTGCTTTGGCTCGGGTCTCAAGAAATTGGTCAAATTCTGCAAATACAGGAAATAAACACAGATAGCTTTTTTAGTATAAAGGATGTCATCAAATCTCTAGAGTTATTGGAATGAATGAACAGAAAACTTAAAAATGTATTTTTTTTGCTTTTCAGTTAAAACCACTCAGAAGTTTTAAACAATGTTTTCTTTGAGTAAAATACAAGCAAAAATCATTATTATTATTATTCCATTGAATTCATCTGTTAATTTATCAGGTTAAAACAACATTCAAAGAACAAAGTTTAACATAAAATGCAACAGATTTAAGAATAATAAAAAGTTGACTTAAATGTTAAACATCAAAACAATTGCCATTTGAAGGATCACAAATGGTGCACTGAAAAACTATCTAGCTGCGTTCTTAGTAAGCGCAGGCAAATAGTGCTACGTGTCAAAGTCAGGACTATTGATTGCTCAGTCGGGTCGCGACTACCGTTATTCAACTTCTTGGTAAATCGTTATTTATCTCCCGGGATAAAAAAAAGGTGAAAAAAGATGTACAGTATGTGATAAGTTATGTGGAAGTTTCAGTTAAGTAGTTGTCAAGAAAAAGGTGAAAATCACAGAGCAATGTTTTCAGGAGATTTGCGTGAATGTGTTGTACATGTACATGCTAAAATAATTTTTGTCTCACTGTGACATAAATTATTTGGGTGAAACTGTTTTTGTTTTCTAAAAAACTGCAGCACCTACGATGTGTTGCAAAACATGATGTGACAAAAATAAAAATCCTACAAGATAGCACCACTATAATTTCCCATGGCTGATGGCTCACATGTGCCTGAGAGCTTAAGGAGGACATTTTCATCAAGAGACTGACACACGATCTGTCTCAAATTGTCAAATTTAAAAAGGCACATAAATAATACAAATATTCTTGACTCAATAAAAACTTGTAGTTTTCAGACATTTCTCTAAAAAGGAATCCTCCTTATTTAACTTTTTTTTTCCAGGGTTTAAATTAATGTCAGTTCTGCAACACTTATTGTTGCCTAACCTATCCTTCAATGGGGGTAAACAATAAACAGACTTAGGAAAGTTGAGAAAAAGCCTAACAAATCCTAGGAGGAGAAACACAGTCAATAACCATGATGGTTAAGGAAATACCCAAACCATCTTAAAAGGAAAAACACAGTTCACCTATCTTTTATTATTCGAAAAAAATAATGCTTGAGGAAATGCATAAACCATCCTAGGAGAAAAAAACACATAGTAAACATGTCTTTTTTCTTCCCATGATGGTTGAGGCATTTCCTTAGAAAGATGAAAGTTTTACGACAGTTCGCCATCAATAACTGAAGTTTCCTTTGTACTACACAACCAAAACTTATCCAGCACACCCACTATACATGTACATTCCTGATGCTTGTATTGCCTTTTTGTTGAGTTAAATTAAAAAACATCTTCAAAAAATGCATTTTTCTGCTCGGTACTCTTTGTTGTTTTTCTGTCGCATCGCACGGTTTTTGACTTCTTAATATGCTCAACTCTTTATTTTTTGGTCACCAAGCGCTGTACATGCGGGCACCAGCCTACTCGCTTGCCGAACTGCTGAGCCACAACCGAGTTGGACTAAACCGTTCTGTAAAAGGGGTGTTGCGCGGCATTGCTTGTGCAATCATCAATCGTCCTGACTGTTGGTGAACCAATGGGAGACTTTCAAATACTAGGTGGCAGCAGACTTACCAGTAAAATTTCCAGTGTATACATAGTTCTGAGGATGCGCACATTACCAAGAACAATTGATTTACCACGTTCAGCACATTGAACATCTGCACAAAGGGCTGTTTTTGCAAGCTTTCATTTTGATTACAAATTTACCTGAACTTGTTAGTTCTGAGGATGCACACATTACCAAGAACAGTTGATTTACCTGTTAAGTCTGCTGCCGTCTAGCGTCCTGAAAGTCCCTCATTGTGTAGCTCATGACTAATCAACATAATTTACTTATGAAACACAATCAGACGTCAGTGACAAATCCTTTTAAAATCTTGAATTATATTATATTGCCTAGTGTCGAAGTCGAGTAGTAAATTTAACTAGTCGCCCAGACTTAGATCTAAGTAAGATTAGGCGATACTGATAATCGCAAGTCAAACTTTCATCTGAAGACAGTATCGTTGAAATACTGTCACATTGAACATCTGCACAAAGGGCTGTTTTGCCAGCTTCCGTTTTGATTACAAATTTACCTGAACTTGTTATCCCTCCATCAGGTTGGGCATTGGTATTCTGAGCTGCAAGACCATCATTTTCTTTATCCTGTAAATAAAAAATAAAACATACTAGTTATAACAAAAATGTAAAAGGTCTCACTTAAGCTTGTATTTGGCCACCATTGTCTCGATAGTCTGAGAAATTCAATTATAAGTGGTAACTTGTGATCAAGCATGTCATTGTACCAGACAATATTCAAATCTAACATGCAAATGGCTTATTGGTAGGTCGGCTATTGTTTTTCTAGTACCCTTTCTTCATTTCCCCCCAAGAAACACGACTGAAAATATTTCTTGCAAAAAAACAGTTAACGGCCTGTCTTTTCGACCCTACATGTACATTGAAGCAAAGTCTTTCCCAAAGGCACTGCGAGGGTCAAAACGTCAGGCAATTAACTATTTTTTGCATTTATGGTTGGTAATCAATTGATATTTTACCGTTGAGACCAATTCAAGAACTGTCTCCGTGCTAGTGCAGTTAATTACGATCCTACATGTATCTAGGCTAAAGTAGTAGTCCCAGCCAATTTGTCTATACCTTCTGCCTCAAACGGTTCTTTTCAGAACTGAGAATTCCGAACTGAACATCCGATAAATCTACTCCGCGGTAGTAGAATAAAAAAAGACAGTTCTCTTAGCTAAGAACAAACTCTACCTGGCAAGTAGATACACACATTGTGTTATCGCATACCAAATATATATTAATCAAATTTTCTAGAATATATTTCTTACCAGATCTGTTGCATTCAGCCACTTCTCCATCTCATCCACATCAACACCAGGCGGCAATCCCTGTAAACAAAAAAGCAGTTTCCCAAATTATATTCGAACTTACCACCAAGCGGCATTTGATTATCCATGCATTTGAGTCACACAGACTCTGCTTTCATTTTGTTTGTTTAGCACTTTGTATCAAATTTGTAAAAAGCGCAATATAAATATTTATACCATTATTATTATTATAAAAACTACTTAGTAATCAAGTACTGCTATTTATATTCTATTGACAGGTTTTGTGAAACTCTAATAAGGTGTTAAGTAAACTTTTGTCTGTTGGTTATGTTTGTATGCCTACCCCCATCATGCAAGATTCTAACCTCCCCCATACTATTAAGTTTTGCCTTGTACTTAACCGCCTTAAACCCAGTTCATGCTTCCTTCAGATGAAAAGTGAATTGTGAGGTCACAGATTTACATTTCAGAACAATTCAACTGTGCTGAACTGCTGCAAAACATGCGCAGCAAAACAGAGCTGTGGCGCCAAATTAGCTTTGCACTAGGGTTTTACAAAAAGTATGAACTAGAAGGCCTTTAGTAGCATTTCACCCCGCCTGTGGAACTCTCTGCCTTAACATCTCAAGGACACACATGACATCTCATGATTCCAACAGTCTCTCAAAACCCATTACTTCAGATTAGCCTATAAAGATAGTGAATGAAACTTTCTTCTTGTTCTTGACCAGTGCCTTAAAATGCTGTAATATTATTATTATTATTATGATGATTATTATTAGTAAAGTAAACCTGAACCTGACTTTGAACATGCAAAGTTGATTAACAGCCTGGAAAAAACAAAGAAAGGACTCAGGGCATTGGTAAAACCCCCACCTTACATGTATATGTACACTCAGTTCATCATTAACTAATACCAAGATCAAAGTAAAGTATTTAGTCTAACACAGCAAAGCAGGTAGAAACTACCTATGCACATAAATACAACACCAAAACTGAACACCACTAATTATTAAGTAAACATTCAAACAACTCATTGATGCTGGTCCAATACAAGCACATGCAACACACCAACACAGTTTGAAGTAAGGTTTTTATGGTGAACTGTTGATGGGAAAACAAGTACAAAGTGAATGTGTTATGTTACTGCAGTGTATTTTCAAAATGCTAGGCTGAATCTGTTATTGAGCACTGGTTAAGCACTCAGTTTTCCCCTACATGCGCATGCTAGAAAAGACACTTAAAATTTTAGGAGATGGGTGGTCAGAATTTGATAATGCTAAGGCCGGGGGTGTGGCGGGGTTTAGGGTGAGAAGCCGTAGGCTGGCTGCATGCTCAGCATTTAAAGGATCTCCTGTTAAGCCAAGTTCATACTTTTGTTGATGCAATAATTCGTATACATATTTTGTCCAACTGTGACGCAAACTATTTGCTTCGCACCAAACTTTCACAGGAAGTTTGAACAGAGCTTTAGAGACCTGAGTTTGCAGAAGAAACAAGGTTTTCATGGGAAATGTAAACTGAAGTAAAGAGGATTCAAAACCAGACAGCAAACCAAAAGCATGCTTAAGCACAGTGTTAGGCAGAGGGGTGTTTGGGTGTCTTTTGGATACCATGTTTTAAATTTGGACACCCTGTGTTATCTGTCATTTACATGTAAATGTATTGTAATAAGTATAAAAATTGGACACACAGCTTTTAAATTTCCAGCAGATTTGGACACCCTTTTACCGAAACTATGTGTTCAAGCCGGTCCAACACTTCTTTGATTTAGTACAAACAGCATGTTTATATATTTTCAAAGCATCTAAATGCAGGATTAAACAGCCACAATTGTCAGTAAATAGATTTTCAAAGGATAAAAAATCCTGGGATAAGTTTGCGGTTTTTGCAGCAAACCACAGACAGTCCATGCTTACCTCTTCAGTTAATGCATCAGGATCAGTCTCCTGATACGAGCATGAACAAGTATCAGACATGATGAATGAGAACGTCATTTTAAAAACGATACCAAATAAAACAACAGAAAAATGAATGAACATTCACAATCAAGCCATATTCCTTTCGTGGGGATGTGACAAGTAAATGTATATTGCAAATGATAACTCAAAATTAAAACAATTATAAAATGAATAATGAAAATAAGGAGCCTGCATATCAGGTAAACTTCTTTGAAAGTGACTTTATTTTGGTACGTGAGTGATTCAAAAATGAACACATCAGGGCCCAATTTCATAAAGCTGTTTAGCAGAAAATAATGATTCACAAATGGGCACCAGTCGCAACAATATTAACTTTAATGGAATGTTGGCTGGTAAACCTTTTTCTGCTTAGCAAGATTTTCCATGCTAGGCAGTTTTTTGTGCCTACTGGCTATATGAAATTGGGCCCAAAACAATTTAAAACACTTGGAATTTGCTTAATCCTCCTGAGTGTGACATGCAATGTGCAACGATGATGAGGAGATCAAAAACTGTACCAAGTGCGCCGTACTTTTTACCGAGTGAGGGCGCTCTAAATAGTATCTTTATCACTTTAGGGTGTATACGCAATTTGTCCTAGACAGTTTTAATCGGCGTTCTGTCTCTTTGTTGGTTTAGAGGTAAGTTGTAACAGCTCCTTTAAAGGTTTTATTGTCCATAATGGATATGATATCTGTGGTGATAATGTCTTCCAGTCTTTAATAATTGTTTTGGGTATGAATGAATGATAACCTTGGAAGTGATACAAATATGTTTGAAAATGCCCTCACACGGCACATTGTCAATGGAATGAAATTTGCTGAAACTCACCTGAGTTGGTTGGGCCACTGGGGCAGCTGAAAACGGATTGGCTCTTGCATTGACCAGATTCCCCATCGTGACTCCTGATTGGTCCAAATTCAAAATGTCTTGATACGTACTGCCACTGAAGTAGGGATGTAGATCATCATGTAAGAGATAGTAACAATGACTGATTTACAATTTGTTTCTCAAGGATGTGGATGAGAGCAGTTAATGAAGAAAAGGTCTTAAAGGCACTGGACACCTTTGGTAATTGTCAAAGACCAGAACTCTCACTTGGTGTATCCCAACATATGCATAAAATAACAAATCTGTGAAAATTTTGACTCAACTGGTAATTGAAGTTGCAAGAGAATAGTGAAAGAAAAAGCACCCTTGTTGCACAAATTTGTGTGCTTTCAGAGTCCTAAAAAAGGCTTCAGGCCTGAAGTCTTTCTCAGATTCAAATGATTGAGTGGAAAAATACCTCAATTTCTCAATAATAAAGTTCCTTTAAAGGGAGTTGTTTCTCAGAATGTTTTATACTATCAGTAGCTCTCCATTTCTGGTCACAAAGTAAGTTTTTATCCTAACAACTATTTTGAGTAATTACCTATAGTGTCCAATGCCTTCAAACTGCTATACAGATGAAGTGTTCCGGTAGGGAGCAAGTTCCAGCTTACACCCCAAATATGAACCCTGACCCACATACTTAGTGTACTAACCTTTTCCTGCTGTCTGTGTAGGTAGTCTGTCTACTCTGTGCAAACATATCAAACTCATCAGAGGGCACCGCTGGCGTCGAGTTGATCTGATTTAACGTTTGACTCACATTCCCACCAGCTAAGTCTGGTTAGCAGCAGGAGAAATTTAAAAAGTCACAACCAAATTAGATTTCAGGTAATTTCATAACACATGAAATACCTTAGGAAGAAACTATAAATAATAAGTAAAATTGTGGGTATAACCATGTGTAAATCTCTTTTGAGGGAGTTTTGGCTCTGAAGAGAGCCGGTTTGGTCTCAATGATTCAAACAGTATACTCTGCTCGTCTTCAGGAAACCTTACACATGGTTGTTCCCGCAAGTTTACTATTTGTTTATAGTCTCTTCCTGTTCATCCACAACACACAAAGCTTCAAAAAATGCTTACATGAAAGACCATGTTTACACAAGTATATTATTTCACTATTTCACAAGTTGACAAAAAATAAATCAAAACAGAATCATGCACACCAGTACTGATGCACACATTAAAATCAAATTTGCACAAGGTCTACACCATCTATTCTAGGTAAGAGTAAGTTTTATAGAATTCTTCAAGACAATTTTAAGGTTTTATACATGATCGCTAGAGCTTAGTCAAGTCACGAACAGTGTTCATGTTTCATGTGATCAACCATATACTTGAAAAACTATGAAAATTTGGGCTTAATCAGGTGTGTGAGTCAGGAGTAAATAGTGCAGAAATATGCACAATTCTTAGCGTGTAAACAACTTTATCCTTTCAGGTATAGTTTCTCAAATATGACTTCATTTCAGAGCAAAACATTTCACAGCAAAATTTTCCTAGTATGAACTTCATAGTCAGTAAAGCTCGGTTCATACTTCCTGCGATTGCGAAGCAAATTTTGACGTCACAGCCCTGTTTTCGCAGCGAATGATTTGCAGGAGTTGAGTACAAGTCAACTGATGCGAATTATTCCTAGCGAATTTGTGATGTCAAAATTCGTTTTGCATTTGCATGAAGTGCGAACCAGGCCTTAGCTTTCAGACTAAAACCAAACAAGATGTTTTCTATCCTTCATGTCCTTACCAATACGGTATTATACCTGCATGTACAGTTGTAATGTCAAATGACAGTTGCTATGTCAAATGGTTCGGGGCAAGCCTTTGCATAGTAACCTTCAGATGAGCAAACCCTGTGACACATCCATTCAGAATTGTGTATGGGTGTTCATCATCTCTTACATAAAGTCTACGCAAAAGCTTGCCCTTAATCATGTAACACAGCAATTGTCTCAATAGTCAAGCATGCATTGTACCAGACAATACTCAAATCTAACATGCAAATGGCTTATTGAACCAAAATTTCAAAAAAATAAGAACAAAACCAAACAGCCCTCACCGAGATTAGAAAATTGCTGTGACATGTCCCCAGATGATGTGACTGGGGCAGGTTGAGCATAAGCATTGGGTACAGGAGGCTCATCGGCACCAAAGTCAATCAGGGTGGGCTGGGCTGCAGAGAGGGGTGGAGGGGCGGAGTTTGCGGGGTAGGGCGGAGGAACACTGCTGACACCATTCTGGGGGAAATGAATTCCAAAAACAAAAGGGTGAACCGAGTAAATGATAACGGCACCAGTGCGGTATGAGTACATAAAGGGTGCGTTTGATTAGCTAACAGGAGTTCGATTAGCCATTACGCAATACTCCAGTCTGCCCCAGTTTCAGACACTACAAACCCAGCTCACCAGAGGGTCTCTGGCGACTACCACGCGCACATGTATGTATATATATACCCCCGGTACACTTGGGGAAGCTAATAAAACACACCAATTGAGTCCCTGCGCAATCATGAAGGTCAAAGGTCAAGGTCAAAATTCAAGGCTAAACTTTAAGTTTGTTTGTATCCCATTGTATCTACATGCATACGGTTCTTTTCAGAACCACCCCAACTCATTTTGAGATTGTTATTACATGGTGTTACCGCAAACTCTTCAATACATGCATACTAATAAAGCTTGGGCGATATCGATTTATTTTATTCACGATATATCGCTGACAATATATCGCGATATTCGATATAATCGCGATTAATTAAGTTTGACGTCATCAGTCTTCAAACTCCAAGTGCACATACATAAAGTCAATTTAGTAGGACGCCCTCGCCAAGGGGGTCAAAAGGACGCTGATCATTTGACAACTTACAAACAATATATGCATGTGGTTTAAACATTAGTGTAGTTCAAACAATAGTATGAACCACGAGTGTAGAAATGAATAGCAAACTTCACTACCGTAGGCTACAGGTGACCTTTGACATTCAAGCTTTTGAACAAGCGCTCAAGAAAACTCTCCAAACCAAGGGGCATTTTTAAAAAGCAGTGAGCAGGTCTGGAGTTTCAAAGAACCCATCAAGACCAAAATAAAATTTGACAATGCGTGATAAAAGCAAATTACAAAACGTCTAAAAGTTTGATTGATAATTGAGGAACGTTTATGTCTGTGCTTTAACTATGACTCTCATCATACATTCATGTAGGTGTTAATCTCAGGCCTGTACTTCAGGGAGGCAACAAAGGCGATTGCCTCGATGCCCCCTGGTCATTGCCTTGCTATAGTAGAAATTTTCTCATGGGTGCCCTTAACCAAGAAGAAAATGCCTTGGTGCCCTTGCCCTTTCAATAACGAAGCATACAGGCCTGTAATCTCATCACCATACCTGGATATACAGCAGGGTATTGTTCACAGTATAATGGAGCATTCTTGTTAAAGAGAAAAACAAACCATCAGCATTAAACAGGGATGAGATTGGACAAATGTGACAATTCCTGAAAAATGGCTTTCATTTCATTTATGCAAAAAATAGTTAATGGCCTGACGTTTCGTCCCTAGCAGAGTCACTCTCGAGGCTAAATGACCACACGAACAGGTAACTAATTTCATTTCATCTGGTTATGAAGCCAAGGACTCTCAGAATTAAGCGAACTCAATCACTGTACCAGCCAAGAACGGAATGAACAAAGACAAGGAAGGAAACTTTAGTCTTAAATGTGGGAGGAAATCCCCAGAGAACTATTCCAGGGAAACCTACACGTATGCCGTCAATTAAGGACTGAAAACCCAATCCACATAGTGCCCCCAGTGTGATTCGAACTGGTGTGGCGGTTTCAGTCTTCCACCGTGTTCAGTTTTTCGGGTGACGTAGTCGGACATATCAGCACGTTGTTCGAACGGTTTTAGCTTTCCGGTGTGTTCAGTTTTCCGGGTGACCTGTCAGATACCGCCGCGATACTCCTAGAACTATTTCGGTTTCGTCCGGCTATCGTCTCCCGTTACGGGAGACGATAGCCGGACGAAACCGAAATAGTTCTAGGAGTACCCCGGACGAAACTGAAATAGTTCTAGGAGTACCGCCGCGAGTATTACCCTGGCGAGTACTGTAGTTCTCTCAGCAGTGACCCCCAAATTGTTTATATTACGATTCTTTCCTGTGTAGTCACATAATCTCTTGCCCCATCTTTACATGTATTCATGGGTACAACTTTAGGTAGGTCACACTCTGCTTGCATAAAAAACAACTCATACGATCCACGCGTTTGCCGCTAGTTGTACTCGACTCGTGGACGCCGCCACATGCAGCTACCGGAGGGTAACGGATGACTCAATACAGCACTAAAAATGGACTACTTTCGCTTGCTGTGCGCAGGCATCGCATGACGTAATGCTACCGTATTTGGTCATTCGGAAAACTGAACACAGCGGAAATGTTGAAACCGCCACACCGGGATCCTAGAGGTGGAAGATGAATAATTTCATATGCTTAATTGTGTGCATTGTTATATTCTACTTTTAAAACATCTTTTTAACCTCATGCATTTCATACCAAATGATTTCAAATGCTTTTCATAGACAAAAGCCTAATCCAAGGCAACATGTCCCTTTAACAGATTTTTCAATTCAGGCTATTTAATCACATTTTCCTAATTTTTCCCAAGGGCAAAAAGAATATTATGTTTAGAAGTATGAGTGTTTAAGCCAGGATAAAATATGAAAAAAGTCAAGCTTACAGGTTGTGGTGCTGGTGTTGGTTGCGGCATCTGAGTGACTCCCATCTGGGGTTGTGGGTTGGCCTGGCTCTGTCTGTAGCGCTCAAAGCGATCAAAGCGAACAAATACATTGTTCAGATCATCATTGACCCTCAGAAGTTCACCTGAGTGAGAAAATTTCCAACATTTTTGTTCAATAAATCTTTGACTTAATTAGCAGTGTCAATTGCCCACCATTTATACAACAAAGAATCCTGCCATAGCTCAAAGGGAAGTTTAAGGGAAGGTATCTGTTTGGTAATCACGCATAAAATTAATGTCAACACATTATTGGTTAGAAGCAGCAGCTTCCGGTAGTATAAAGCATTTTGAAAAACATTTCACTTAAAAGGAATGTGGTTTTGTAAAATGGTATCAGTTTTTCTGCCCCAAATTTAAATCTGAGTCAGATTGTGTATTCCTAACAGGGATTATTCTACCTGCATGGACATATTCAAAATCTGAAAAATACAACCACTGTCTAAATAATCACACGTTTATTGTATACAACTACATTTATATACGATTAAACCAATCGAATGGTTGCCTTTAAAACACTTAAAGATAACAAAGGGAAAATTCAAGAATGAGAATTTATGACATACCTGTGACTTCTTCATTGCTGATGGAGCTAATAAGTTCAACCACTCTTCCCTGCATAGCTCGGCAAGTTTTGTTCACGTCCTGAGGAAACATGTGAATGAAACGTGTTAAAACAAATCACAGGTGAGGCATAAATCTTCATATAACGCAACGTTGAGACACAAATGTTCAAACAATTCAAAGCTAAGGAACAAATATTCTCAGTTAAAGTTGAGACACAAATAATAATAAATAATAATGGCAATTTATATAGGGCCCATCCATGAAACATGCTCCTGGCGCCGAACAATTAAAAAGAAAACCATTAAAATGCATGCCACTATAAAATAAAACCACAGAGAAAAAACAGTTAATACAAGTATTACCACAACTCAAGGTTGAAACACACACAATTCAAGTATTATAAGGTCGAGCTACTTTTATTATTAGAAGGGCACCGCAATGACAAAATTGTATACCTAAAGAATTAAAACTGACCCTATTGGTTGGCAAACGCCATTAATAGAGATGTGCACTAAGCAGACGCATAAACATGTCTGCGTCACGCCATCATCCACATGCTTAATGTTCCTCCATTTTGCCAACCAAAGTGTAAGTGCGCACGGACATGTGCTTTTTACATATTTCATAGGAAGGGTCTATCGTCTCATTTGCCTCTGCGAAGTATATTAACAAAAATTTGAGGAGTCTGCTTACCAGGAGAAGCTGCAGGTCACCAGATTCTTCTTGGCCAGGCACCATCTCAGTCAACATCTCAGACATGACCTTGACATTACCCAGGACGACCTCAAGGTCCCGTTTGAGTTTGGCAAGCTGCTCTGGGGTCAGACCAACTGGGGCTGCCGTAGGGGGAGCCTGCATGTTCATTGGTGCAGCGATGGGCCCAGTGTTGAGTGGTGGCTGTTGAGGAAAGGGGGTCGTAAACTGCTGTTGCATCTGTGGGTGCATCCCCTGCATCTGGGGCTGCATCTGCGGTTGCATCTGCATCTGCATCTGCGGCATCTGCTGCTGTTGCATCTGCGGCTGCATCTGCTGCTGTTGCATCTGCGGCTGCATCTGCGGTTGAGAGGGCTGTACAAAAGCAATCAATAACATAATCAGAACACAATCTTGCCAGTATGTCATGCCTGTCTGTTTTGTTCTGTTTCCTCACAAATATTGGATTTCCTTATTGAAGCCATTGCCAGTCTTCATTGTGAGATAAATATGGTATTGAAGGCAATGGACACAATAGGTAATTACTTAAAATAAATGTTAGCATACAAACTTGCATGGTAATTAAGCAATGAACAAGTGTTCATACATTGTGACAAACGACTCCCTGTAAAGTAAGGTAGCTTATGAAAAAAAAGGTAATTTCTCAATCTAATAATAAAAGGCTTCATTATGCACCTGAAAGCACACAAGTTGTGCAACAAAGGTGTTTTTCTTTCATTATTTTCTTGCAACAAAGATGATCAATGGAGCTTAAATTTTCACAGGCTTATTATGTTATGCATTATGTTGAAATACACCAAGTGAGAGTACTGGTCTTTGACAATTACCAAACCTGTCCAGTGCCTTTAAAGCTCGTTTAGACACTTATGAACGGACTTACCTGTCTAGTTGGAGATTGGCGTCTGACTGCAGGGTCAACTTCAGGTGTTCCCTGGATAATAGATAAGAAAACACTACTGTAAACAGGGTGCAAGAGGTTCTTTGAACAAAAGGCATTCCAAGGGCTACAAATATACACTGGACCGCTAGCCCGAGGCTAGTGATTTGAGTCCCGGGCCAATAACCAGACTAGTCTGATGGTCTTGTGTTTTTCAATAAGCCATTCCCGAGTTAGATTTGAATAATGTCTGGTACAATGACTTGCTTATAGTAACAATATACATGTACCACTTGAATTCCTCAGACTATAGAGACAGTTGCTATACGTCAAAGCATCGTGCCCAATGACACAAGTGTCAAGACAGGGATACGAACCAACACTCTGATGACTTAACCACCAGAACTTGAATTTGATGAACTTAACCACTCGCCCTTGACACCTTGGGATGGATGGAGTAAACAATGACCCACTCACCCTCTGAGGGGTCACAATAGGTGACAACTCATCAAGATTTGTCGCCGGGAACTCGATCCCCTTCTGCTTGAGCTCCTCATACACCTTGACCACGCCCTGGAGGTCCGGCTTGCTGCGGAAGGCATCTGCCCATGACTGGATGATGCTTAGGATTTTCTCCTGGACCACCGTGGGCGGGTTCATGTTGGGCTGGATGATCTTCACTAGCTCCTTGACGAACTCTTGCTTGCAGACGGGAATGTGGAAACGGTGGCCGCAGTTCTTGACGCATGTCTCCAAGACCTATGTAGGAAACGAGTCACATACATACATTTAAATCTAATTGAATAATGTGAAGTGCAGCTGGCTAACTACTAATTTAGTTGTTAACTCCCCAGGGAACTGAGAAAGATTAAAGGAATGTTATAAGCCCAAGGACCAGGGCACTAATGTAAAGCGCATTGAGACGTTTAATGTGGTACTTTACCATGAATTATCCTTCTGATGGGACATATGTAACCGCAAGTTCTGGTACAATGTTTGTAAAAGAACCCAAAACACTTAGGAGTAAAGAGTAGGGCTATACCCCTAAGCACCCTAGGTTTCCTCAGGCTTGTGAGTAACACACTATGCACCATTTATGAGTAAAGCCATCCAGTAGGCCCTATTGCATTTCGTAACAATAAAACTAATTCTTATGTAGGGCCTATTCATTTTACATTCTTGCCCTAACCATTGGGCCTATAACATTCCTTTAATGTTTCTTAGCTCACTGGGGAGTATACAACTCTGGGCTGCTGTGGCCCTCTAAAGGCCTTTTCTCATACACATTATAAACTTTTACCCTCACACTACCCCTTTGTACCCCTGGGTGAAGAGAAGCAATTAATCTTGCTCAAGACTGCAATTCAAACACACACTCCAATGACTCAACCATCAGAACTTGAATTTGATGCTCTAAACCACTCGCACTAATATCACATGTGCTTGACTGGCGTGTAAGTACTCCAGCAATGTGAGCGATAAAATATGACACCCTATAAGGGTCTATAGGCCCCAAATTACTTACCGTGAGCGAAAACATGACTTCTTTCCAGTTTTTGTTCCCAATCAATCTCTTCTTGATGGCCTTGACAGCATCTTTGGGCCTGCATAAAAATTTGTTTTAAACCAATAATTATTTTTATTAGAACCAGCAAAAATAATTTCACAAGGCTACTACTGCTCAGCACAAACAATCGCAGAACAGAGACAGAACACTAGCCAACTACATAAGTCATGTACATGTAACACTAAGTGATTTATAGTTCCATTGTAAAGCATAGCTAAAGGCTGTAGACGAACATTGTGTAGTACATACAGACCAATCTTTTGTTGGCTTGTAGGCACTATTGCCATTACTGGGACAATGAAAAACAGTTGTCTGTGGAAATTGTTTTATGTGAATTATGTTGTCTTGCTCACTGATTGACACAATTTCTCTGACAGGACAACATTCGTACATGTAGACCTTTACGCAATACACCCATTGCACAAGCACTAACTGTTAATTTGATCACTAGCTACATGTAGACCAACATGCACCTCATTCCACTCCAAACATGCGCACACCGAGTATTTGCGATAAGGTATGACTTGCGCCTAACAATGTAGAATAATGACCATAAATATTGAACAGAAGCTGAATTCGAAAACAACACTGTTATTTCATATTGGCTTGGTGCTCCTTGAATGTTCCAACAGAAATTTAGAAATACCTCATAAAGGTGCACTCAAAGAGAAAATGCCTTAGTGCCCCTTGCCCATCAGGTCTGAACGGTGCAGACATACACCGGGGAACCCAGTTAAGAGACATGATAGACACTGAAACTGCATGGTCATGTTTAACATGTTACATCAGCATGGTTTTGTTCTTTTGGTCAGAATTTCAGAATTCACTTCCTGTTTCATTACAAACGTTTAGGCCCCTAACAAGTATGATCTTAATATGTTGTCCTGTCAGGGTCATTGTGTATTATGGTTGTCCGAGACAACTAATTCAAATAAAATGTATAAAAAACCTGAACTACATTGTATTCAGTAGCATTTTTACTTAAAAAAAGACAATGGACAGTACACTATTGGTAATTACTTTTTTTTTTGAATGCAAGTTGCCTGACACACAAGGCCTGAAGGCCACTTCAAGGTTACAATTATTTTTTCCAGAGGCTGTTGACACCTACATGTACATGTGGGCATTTCCAAGCCAAAGTGGACATGACTCAAAAAAATAAAATTGTGCCTACATGTTTCTTTACACTTTCTTATTATTCCAAACACATGCCAGGATCAACTTCAAAACTTTTTTTAGGATTTGCTTCACAGTTTGATTATAAAAAATCATTTGTTTGGAAAGTGTATTTTTCAGTGGGAAAACTTTAAAAACTTTGACTTTTCTCAAATAGGTCCAATGTTTTCAGCAATAAGCAGTTTTCAATAAAAGTCATTACATTTTATATCCATGAAATATAGTGTACAAGAAATATTCATCAAATTTTAACCACCACCCTCCACTTTTATTTTCATCGCTTACCTTCAGATACTTTAGATATAGTGTAGCACGAGTTAACGAAACACACATTTTTTAATTTTACTACAAAATGGTGACACTTTAATTGATGCCAATTAATATCTATCTTCTACTATTGGTGCCTCAAGTATTTATAAGAAATTAAACTGTCAAGCATTATCTACTACATTTTAATGATCCGTTAAAAACTGTAGCATGAGTTACCGGTAGCACGAGTTACCGATGTAGCACAAGTTACCACAATTCACTCTCCCCTAAACCAGCAGGAGGATTCAGTTAGTTTTACCAAGTATTACTTGGCAACAACAGAGAGCTCTCTTCTGCATATAATGATATGCATAAATGCAATATTAATGTCTGGGGTCTATGGTAGGCAGTGGCAGGCAAACAACTAAAGACCTAAACACTGACATTTGTGACGGTCGATGGTTTGTAAATATTGTGGTTGAATATGAAGCCTTATAAAAGGAGACCACTTTCCCGGTGAAGTTGTGCAAATTGGGCAAAATTATTTTACAAGTTGCTGAGGACTGCTATTTAAGAAACTTTGACATTTTGTGAAATAATAGTAAGTTGTTAATGGCCGGACACTGTAGCACGAGTTACCGCAGCACGAGTTACCATGTTTTTTGCATGTCAATGTAAAATTAAGAAGAGCACATCTTTCTAAGGTATACCATAATAAACTTAGGCATAGTAGAACTTTACTCATCATATATGATCAGTTAGACTTGATTGGTTTTTGTTTCAGGACATGATCAAAATAAAAATGGGTAATTTTTTAGCATGTCCTCTGCTCGTAGCACGAGTTACCGATATTCACAAATACACTGTTTTTGTGTTATAAATTGTTTATTTTTACTTAAAAAAGATTTATTTGATCATTTTACTAGTTGCTGAGGAATTCTATTTAAGAAACTTTTACATTTTGTGCAATAATAGTACTTCGTTAATGGCCGGACAAACTGTAGCACGAGTTATTGTAGCACGAGTTACCATGTTTTTTGCATGTCAATGTGAAATTAAGAAGAGCACATCTTTCTAAGGTATACCATAATAAACTTAGGCGTAGTAGTTACTCATCACATAATCATTTAGACTTGACTGGTTTTTGTTTTAGGACACGATCAAAATAAAAATGGGTAATTTTTTTTTAGCATGTCCTCTGCTCGTAGCACGAGTTACCGATATTCAGAGCTGTCCCATGCATACAACAATTAATTTTGTTCTCGTCAAATTGCTATGAGGACCTAGCCTTGGATGTTGGCTTTCAAAATACAAAACATTAAGATTCAAATCAAATATTGTTTAATAACTGGAGCCTGGAGTATGAAAAAGGACACCATAAACTGTAGCACGAGTCACCGTGGAATTGCCCATGTGTACTCCTAGGGCTGAAACAGGGTATCATCAATTCGAAGTCTGGCCGGTAGAGCAGAAATCACTACCTCCCCAATTTTATGTAGCAAGTGTCACGACCTGGATCCGAACCCACACCCTGCTGATCAAACACCAGTGCTTGAATCCGGTGCTCTTAACCGCTCGGCCATGACACTGCCAAAGAGGGACTTCAGAGGGAGCCGTTTCCCACAATGTTTTATACTATGTTTTATACTATCAACATCTCCCCATTAGTTGTTACAAAGTAACTTTTTATGCTAATAATTATTTTTAGAAATTACCAATAGTGTCCAATGACTTTCATGTAAGGTTTTAATAACAGTCTATTTTGCAAACATTGATTTCCACTCATAAGATTACATTACAAAAGGCAGAATAAATTTAGTAATAACAATGATTGCAGGCCTTGAACTTCACTCTTGAAGGGACACAGCAGTTTCCTTCTGGTAAGGGGGAACCTCTATGAGGAAAATGTAAATTTGTACAGAAACCTTACACAGGGCACCACAATAATAGCACAAGGCATCCACAATTGCTGTGGGTGATGGGTTATTTTGAGGCCTATGATTAAAATACTGCATCATTTCTTACCCTTCCTCAGTTTCATTGATGATGTCACAGATCTCCATGTTGAGGCCCCAATCCTCGGAGGCCAGGCCCTCCGAGGTGGCCTTCTCTAGAAACAAAAACAGAAAAACAAAGAATCATCAACAATGAGACCTGTCCATTTCAACTTCTAATTGCCTTCAAAAAGTTGGCTTTAGCAATTTGCTCCTTAGTCCTTGTCCTTTCGGAGCGTTGTCCATAGATGCACAAAAATCACATAATGTAGTGTGAACTACATTACTAACTATTGCAAATTGAGGTCTGTATGTAGACTGAGGGGCAAGGGAGGGTACCAAGTCCTAGAGTAGTAGATGTATAAAACTACATGTGGGTTATTTCTTTTACATGTATCATCTCCACCTGTACTTCTAGAAACTATAAGGCTCCCCCTTAAGCCTTATAATAGGGGGGTCTAATATTTAAAGCTATACGTTTTTAAAATCGGCGTTGATAGATGAAAGTTTTGCGACCGTTCGCCATCAATACGTAACTAAAACTTCCTTTGTACTACACACCCAAAACTTATCACACACACTCAATATACATTCATGATGCTTGTATTGCCTTTTTGTAGAGTTAAATTAAAAAACATCTTAGAAAAAGCAATTTTCTGCTCGGCACTCACTGCTGCATTGCACGCTTTATAATTTTTGGTCACCGGTACTGTACACGCGGGCACCAGCCTACTCGCTTGCCGAACTGCCGAGCCACGACCAAGTTGGACTACACCTATTTGTTAAAGGGGTGTTTACGCGGAAGCCCGGCCACTTACAATAAAATACCCACTGTTCACGCATATTATAGGATTATTATAGCGCACATGCACTGCTGGTTAACACCCCTTATGCAGGATGGTTGAGTTCTACATGTACTTCTACGACTCGGTAGTACGAAGGATAAGGGGGAGGGGCATGACGTGCTTGTGCATGGTACACCTTCTGCCCCCTATCATGCATAATAACAAATTCCCTAAAAGCAGTCACTGCTGACTAACTCTCAGCGCCATTCCTGGTTTAATCCATATCATACAAATACTAACTAAAGAAAGTTGTACGCGGCTACCTACATTGTACAGAACAACTATTATTATTATAACACAAAACTACAACTACTGTAGCTAGAGAAGACATTTTAATTTTAAGGAAAAGCAAAGCAAAACAATTGTTGACTGTGTTTTTTTCTTCTTCTTTTTTTAGATAGAGTAGCACCTGGCAGTAGGCCTACAACTAGTACTATTTTACTAAAAACTAATGCTGAATTTATTTTAGTCTGATCTGGTATGGAGGAAGGGAAGGGAAGGGAATTTATAACAACATCAAAATTAAGGTTTCAAGTTAAGTTGAAAGAGCATATGACGTGAAATTTCAGCCTTTGTCGGTGTGGCCTTCACGGAATAATGTTGAGTCAGATTAAATATTTACATCACAATAGAAATGAACACAAACTTAATAGTTGTTTAACAATAATGTGACTTTTTTTTAACCTTCACAAAAATATTCACCTCAATCCTGTTTACAAATTGTTAGTAGAAATTGTCGCACAATGTCAAATTTTGTTAAAATTCCAGGTGTGGGTACTTGAATGCTTAAAGATTCAACCCAATGACTTTTCGCCATAAATAACCTTCTATTTAGAGTAAAACTCACCTATTCTTTGCCCGACGGGCGTTGCAAACGGATTGCTCCCGAAAAACGACATCTTGGATTTTGAGACTGGTGCGCATACACTAAATACGTTTCAAATGCACTGGGAATGGTGCACTACAAAGTTTATGAGCGGGTACCAACGAGTGACCTCAAAACAGACTGATTGCGAGTACGTAATAAGCTATTTATAGAGTAATTTAAATACAGTTTGACCTTTGTCCTTCGAGTTGAACTCTGGGTAGTGTTCCTTGACAACTGATTCAGTGTGAGGGATTCTGCAACTTTTGCTGTGTTTTGACGTGGGATTTCTCTTCATTCTGAGGTGAATCTGAACAATTAACTTTACTTAATTTCTTTAGAGGTATTCGGACTGATTTATTATTATTTGCTCTGTCATTGTGATCTGAAAAATAGGTTTACCCAGCCAGCAGTTGCAGTTTGCCAGCGGTAAAAATCTCAGGAATCCAAATTGAATGGAAATTTGAATTTAATTGATAGCATTGACATGACTGAGCGATACCCACACTTAACAGACAGGACAGGGGGAATCACCGGTAGGGGATTTGTTGCCCTGGGGCAGGGGTAGAGTAGGAATAGGACTAGTGTCCTCGTATGCAAAACGGAGGATTCCAACCTGCCTGCCAACCTCTGCTCTGGGCGGGACATGCTGGAAACAGTGGAAGTCCCTAACCTTGCCTGGGCCACCAAGCCAGTGTAGAAAACTAGGTTTGTTTTTTAGGTAGGTAGGCCTACTAGTAGCAATTAAAATGTTCTTACGTAAGAAGGAGAAGTTAAAAATCGTGACCTTCGTGTCACGCTCATTAAATTGACATTGTATTGTCGTCATCAAGTTCAAGCATTCAGTTTCAACATTTGTTTTTTTCACCTTGCTGTATCAATATCATGTATACAAACTCTTTGAGTTTTACTTTGTTTGAGCTAATTAGAAACTCTTTTGGGCGTGGATGTTCCGATGCCGAGTTGCAGATGGCAACGCATGTTCAAACTTAACCAATTTGCCCTGTGAACAGGATGCTGTATATTCTATAGAGTATCTGTGAAGATCACTAAAATTTAATCAAACTTTATAACTAATCCTGCAACACAGACTCATAACTTCGTAAAAATTAGCTTTCAAAACATACATTTTTGTCATTTTCCTTATCAAACTGCAACATTTAGGAAATATGAGAAGTGAACTGCATCCAACAGTTCCAACACTTTTGGACGACCAACCAACAAAGCTATTAAGTTTGATCCAGGTCCCACAATGAGTCATCTTTCATGTCATTTTCAACATCAAACGTACAACTTAGGTAGCCTAATAAACTGTTTTAATAATTTATAAAAGAACTTTTTCCTTCAACAGTTTAAAGACGGTAAGAAGACAAACCAACAAATTGTCGCCAACAATGAGTCGTCTCTATGACACTGTGGAGCCTGCTGTCATTGATGAAGACATGCTACAAAAGGCAGTAGAGGAGCAAGGACCCAAGGATGAAGCTGGACGAATCGCTAAACAGGAAGGCATCGACTTCACAGATGTGACACAGCTCAGACTTGACTTCAAAAGTGAGTTTCGAAAAGGAGCAAACAGAAGTGACCTTGTTGTATTTAAATAGATGTTGAATTTGCATCGGGATAAAGAATATTAATTGTTGTAGTTGTTGTACATTGCAGGGCATTCTCTAGCAGGCAAAAATACACTATAGTTATATGTCATATGAGCAATTTTACAGCTGGATTGTAATTACTCTTTCAATAAAATCAATAATTATAAAAAAAACTACTGGATATGTTATGATATTTTTTAGATCAATCAAACGATGATGTTTTATGCGGATCAATTAAACGTGCAGGCCTGATACTTTCAGGAGGCAGCAAAGAATAATGCCTCCATTCACCTTGAAACCTTGGTCGTTGCTGTGGTGCCCTTAAAATACTACAGTCAAAACTTACAATTTCCTCATACACCTCTCTTAATATCTATGCATGAGTGCGTCACAATTCAAACCCAAAACCAGACCAAAGGCGCAGCCACTGCAAGTGCTGGCGGGCGTGCGTCTATAGCCTCATGTTGGGTAAGAATTATGACGTCATGCATGCATATAGGGTGCCCTTTACCAAGGAGAAAATTCCTTGGAAAAGTGTGATGTCACAACAGAATGGTATGTTATAATGACATACATGTAAGATGCATTATAGTGCTTTGTGAAATCGAGCCCTGGGTCAGAAGCTAATCGAGTGCACCCTATTTATCTTTGTATTTATTGACCATCCGCAGATATTTTGAAGGTGGATAATCTCTGGCAGTTCAACAACCTGGTCAAACTTCAGTTGGATAATAATATCATAGAGAGAATTGAGGGCCTGAAAACACTGTCAAACCTGGTGTGGCTGGGTGAGTGTACATTGTTACAATAGCTACAAATCTTGGAATCATGTTTTTTGCAAGTATAATTATACCCTCAGGTTGTCTTTAGGCCGATACTGATTTTTAGACCAAGGCCGAACTCGATTCTTACAACACTGCTGTCTGTGTATCAACATAATAATTTAAATAATGGAGACTTACATGTATAATGCGCCATGTCTTTCACAAAGTGACACTCCTGATGCAGAAAACCCTATTTTAGCTGACATCTGGGAACTATTTACTGTACAAAATAGGTGAAACAGCTTTAAAGAGATGGGGTTTGAGTTCATTCTTGGAAGAGAGACAGGAAGTCTCTCTTCTCAGTTTGATGGGTAGTGAGTTTCATAGGGAAGGACTAGACCTAGAGAAAGATATATTTTCCCCAGGAGTCATGTGAGAGGGGCACTTGAAGAAGACTTGTGTCAGAGGAACGGAGGCTACGGTGCGGTTCATAGCATCACATACTCATAATCCAACTTGAATTTTTTCTGTAGATTTGTCCTTCAACAACATTGAGGTGATTGATGGACTTGACCATTTGCCGAAGCTGGAAGATTTGACACTCTACAACAATAGAATCAGTTCACTGGAGAATATGGACCAGCTCACAAGACTACATGTCTTCTCCATAGGAAACAACAACCTTGGTAATCTGGAAAATGTACGTATTGAGTATCAACATCCATAATATACCTAAGAGGGCTTTATTCAAACACACACACATTGATTTTTCACCCAAAAAGGTCTTACATCAGCCGCAATCATTGACATTTGTCGCCACTAAAGAAGAGAAAATGGCCTACGCAGTCTGTTTTTTCTGTAGGAGAGTACATGATCCAAGATGTGCAAATCATTATCAACCGTTTGATTAACCAGGCGATACAGGCATCAAAAAGCAGTTGCAAAAGCATTTTCAGCCTTGTCCGAGAATTTGTTTGTGGTTTTATATCACTTGGGACTCATCCTGCTTTGATGGGTTTTGTGAAATCGATCCTACATGTCATAGGAATTGGTCTTACAAAGGATCAGGGTTAGGCTAGGACTCGTCCAAAATTCTAGGATTTATCCTAAGTTAGAAACAATATTTTTGTGAAATCGGTCCAAGGTAATTTGGGTGTGGTTGAGCAATGCTAAACGATAGACAAGTGTTTGTGTGTCATTTTGTCGAAATTATTTTTGTTCAATAACATTCAGTTTACAAGCTTTTAAAAAACTTCTTGACACTTTGCAGCTGGTCTACCTGCGGAAGTTTAAGAATCTGCAGACCCTGAACCTCGGTGGCAATCCATTCTGCGAAGATGACAACTACAAACCTTTTGTCGTTGCGCATGTACCTACGCTCGTCTATCTAGACTTCAGATTGATCGATCAAAATACGGTAACTTTTTGCTATTAAATCTTTCATTCTCTCAGTATGAAATATTTGTAAAATGAAAAAAATAAAGATCACACCGCACACAGTTTTAGAATGGAAAAAGGACTCTTGAGGGTGCCATTTTAAAAAAATGAATAAACACCTGATGTATCAGGGAGATGAGAAAGATTAAAGGAATGCTATTGACCCAATAAACAGGGCACTAATGTGGAGCACAATGATACAGGTATGATGAAATGTGCTAGAGAAGAAGTTCAAACCGAAATGTAAATGTTTTACAGTGGAAAGCACATTGGGTTGATAAGGTAAAATGTTTTGTTAAATCATAATTTGATGACATCACTCACGGACACCTGGTTTTTGTAGTTGACAAAAACTGAATGTTTAGTGTTAACTATTATTAGTTTAAGTTATTGACAGAAGTGTTTGATTTGCTCCAATCTAGAGGACGGCAGCCATGGAACAGTATCGCTATGCCATTGAGGAGCTAGTGGCTGATGAGACGGCAGTAGAAAACAAACGTATCACACAAGAGGAGAGAGACAAATTATTCTCAAGGCAGAAGGTAGGTTGTCCTTGTATATATCATTCCAAGAACTTTCCAAGTCCATCTTTTTGTCCTCCCAAAACGAACAAGAAAAGTTCAAGAGTTTGTTGTCTACAAATGGGGGGAATAAACGGTTTCAAACGCTTTTTATAGACCAACTCGTCCGATCCAAGGCAACGTGTTCCTTTAAGAACAACTGCTATCCCAGTCCTTAACTTCAGAAAGAAGACCAAAAAGCCCTGTGCTGCTTAAAAACTACTTCCTGGGCGGGAGGTAAGGAATCAGCAGGTACATTCGCTTAGTGGTTTCTCATTATTAACTTCACTGACCTGGAGTGAATTCTTAATCGATAAATCTTAGTTCTTTGTCAGTTTGTGAAATCATGCCCAGGGTTACTAACTTAGGACTAGCCTTAAGTTTGTAATATCTCCTAGGACTTGTCGTAAGTTAGGACTAGTCCTTAATTTTTGTGAAATGGACCCAGGTCCTTTTTCAGTGCAGTGAATCTCCCACACTGAATTAATGATTTACTTGCAATGTTTCTTTACTGCAGGATGCCTATGTAGAGAATCTCGATGGGCCACATCTATTTGACAGCATGTTCACTGATGACCCAGAGGCTCCCAAGCTAGGAGCTCTTCCAGGCGTTGATGAACTGCTTGTTGTATATCCTTTGATAACTTTATACCATAATAAAATTTAAAAAAAATTCTCATACTGGCTTCTTACATAGCGCGCATATCCGTCACTCAGTAACGCTCAAGGTGCCTGCAAGGTATGTCGGACTACGTTTGAACTATGAGACCTTCTCTTTTTACAGAGCACCATGTAATGGTTAACAAGGTCCTGTGGCACAATATGCTGCCAATCAAACCCTGAACATTGGGATGAACTCCCTTCTCTTTTCGTAAATTCCCGGGGGGGAACATGCATTACACAACACACAAGACCAACAGCTTTACGTCCCATCCAAAGGACGATGCATCATTAAGTGTCTTGCTCAAGGACACGGGTGTCATGACTAGGACTTGAACCCACACTCCCCTGATCAGAAACACCAGAGTTTTAATTCGATGCTCTCTTAACTGCTAGGCCATGACACGCCAGGTAATCCCTCTTCTGCTGCATTCCAGGTTGTACCCTAAACTTGGGTGTGATGCCTGGTTATACAGCCGTTACAGGTTGAATGTCTTCTGACTTACACCCCCCAAAAATATGCTGACAACATTTTGTTTGTTTGTTTAGATGATCTTCCCATCAAGGGAACTCGGCAAACTCCCAGAAGGGAATATAAACACCAAGCTGGCAACAAGCAATCTGTCTCATACAAACATTGGTTTAACGTCTATGATTATGAATTGCACAAATCAAAAAATTGTGGTTCAGTAATATAACTAGATGACAATATTTATTCTAGTCATTGTGATATCAGGGAGACAGCCAACATAAGGGCTAGATATCTATGTCGGTAGAGGCCGCCTGTTCAAGTCCAGTTCTAGTTAATTTTCTTTGTTGAACCAAAAACAACTTAAATTGAGGAATTAGGTGCTAGCTGACTTACTGGTGTATCTTCTGTATGGACAAGTGTAATCAGAAACTAGTTACCAATCAAATGTTTAAGCATAAACTAGTTTAAATCTAATGGTTAATGAGGTGCAAGTTACCAACCAAATTAATGCATGGAAAACTTGTTACCGGTACTTGTTTTCATTTTTCCAAGACTTTCTCCTTGACTCTTGCTTCACGTTCAAAGAGAAGATGGTCGCTATCTGCAAACAGGTCTTCGAGCTCGGCCTACAGGAGCATGCCAAGAGGCAGAGAGAGGTGGATGAATTCTATGCCTGCGTCAAGGAGGCCAAGGTGGAGAACAAAGATATGGGCATCGTTAAGATAGAGCAGTTCAATAAATACAAGAAAAAGGTACAGTGGCTCAACTGGATATAAACTTCACTTCCTATGGGTTGCAATATAAACTACATAAGGACAATGAAACAAGCTAAATTGAGATTGGCTGGACACACTGCCTGAATAAATGACAATAGATGAACAACAAGAAACATGGATTGGCAACCAAGGAGAGGGAAAAGGAAAATAGATAGACAGAGAAGAAGATGGAGGGATGACATTGACCCAAACTGCAAAAAATAGAAATGAATGGCATTTACATGAGGAGGCCTACGTCTTAGAAAAGAACTGTATTACTTCGAGGGAGCCGTTTCTCATAATGTTTTATACTATAAACAGCTCTTCATAGAGTGTCATGGCCGAGTGGTTAAGAGCATGTTCTGGTGCAGTCACCAGAGTGTGGGTTTGAATCCCGGTCGTGAAACTTGTGTCCTTGAGCAAGATACTTCACTATAATTGCTACTCTTCACCTAGGGGTAAATAGGTACCTGTGAGGGTAGAGGTTGATATTGTGTATTAAAAAGCCACAAGCGCCTTATAGGCAGCTCAGGGCTGTATACTCCCCAGGGAGCTGAGAAACATTAAAAAGGGATGTTATTGGCCCTATGACCAGGGCACTAATGTAAAGCGCATTGATACGGTTATTGTGAAATGCGCCTTAAAAGAATTTGTTATTACTATTATTATTCATTGCTTGTTATCCAAGTAAGTTTTTATGCTAAAAGTTATTTTTAGTAATTACCAATAGTGTCCAGTGCCTTAAATGCTTTGATTTTCTCTCTCAGGTGTTTGGTGACTTTGCTGTCATCACCGATCCCAAGATGCTGGAGAATAAGGTGCAGGAGTTCAACAATGAGGTGACTAAGCTCTGGGATAACCTGATGGGCTTTGAGCTTCAGCTAGTGGACCAGCTAGAGGTAATGAGAGACGTTAAACCTTCTGACTGGCACCCTCGGACAAAGACATTGACAAAATAGGGACACCTCCAACATAGGGCTATAGATATCTCAGTTGATAGAGCGCCGGCACGTTCATCCGCAGGTCGTTGGTTCGAATCCCAGTCTAGTCAATTCTTTGTTCAACCCCAAAGAACTTTATGAAATTTAGATGAAGAATTAGATTCCCTAAAGACAGTTGGAAGATTTTTCCAAATCATTGGCCCAGCGACACTGAATACCTTTTGACCAAGAACTTTGTTTGCTCGGTGAACATTCAAGCGAGTGATGTCAAGTGTGGACCGAAGAAATCGTGGAGGAGTGTAATGTAACGAGGAGTGGTTTTGTTTATGCATTTAGAAACAAGAAGAGCAATCATAAAATGAAATTGTTGCGTATGGGAGTTGTAGCCGCTGCTGAAACATTGGATTCAAACTACCTCTTGTCACTGGGCTAGCTCGATGGTGTAGTGGTTACTTCAAAGCTGACTTCAAAAACTAAAATTTTGTTGAATTTGATCAAATGTTTCGCCAGATTAAGAAGCCTGTTATGCTAAGTTTTTTCATTTGTTGTTTCCTGATTTCTTAACAAAATTTAGAACCTAAACATTTGCCAATTTATAACAACTGGTTTAGACTAATGTCTAGCCACATCACTTTTGCTGAAAGAGCCTTTTCAGTATATGGACCCAAACTCTGGAATAAAACTTCCAAATCACAGCAGGGACACATCCTCCTTCAACACATTCGGGACACTTCTGAAGGCCCATTGGTTCAGGAGGCCTATCCATCAATTACTTTCTTCTGTGGCTCAGTGCCTTTGAGCAAAGCTTTGATTTAGGCGCTTTATAATTTGATTTTGAATGATTGATTGATTTTAGTTTCTGCATTATTTTCTTCTTTACATCAGGACACCATCAGAGATTTTGAGAGAGCAATGGCGGACATGGTGGCCATCTTTGTAGAGCAGGTTCAAGGACTATATCCTTTCAAAAAATTTCTTCCTTTTTAGAGGCGAGGTGGTGTCAAAACAAGCAAACATTGTTTTTCAGTAAAATAAAAACAACTTATTCATATTCACTCACCAAAGTTCAAAGTTAGAGGAAGTTCGGATGTGCACCATGGTTAACTAAAGGTTTACTATTGTGGCTCAAACCCAGGCTGGTCGACCATTGGTTTACTACTGTGGTCGACCATTTGGAACGAGCCTCATGACCATGTATAAAGCGCAGAGGGGAACCGGTGACACTATAGCGAAAACGCAGAAGGCAATGTTGTGTTGAATACCGTGGTGGCGATGGTTGACTAGGCTTCCAAACAATTTAAGTAAAAAGCAATATTTTTGACCTCCTTGACTTCAAAGCACAATATCCCAGATACGTGACTTGGAGAATATCCATCATGAGCGCATCTTAGAGATTGCCATTATCACCCTGGAGAAATATGTCAAGAATGAACTGGATGACGAGATACCTGAAGAGCTCAGACTGGTAAGTCTTTGATCCTAACTCCTCATATTTGTATTAAAGGCACTGTACACATGTTTGGGAATAAGCCATTTGCGAGTTAGTTTTGAATAATGTCTGGTACAATGACTCGCTTAGTTATGATGCACCGCTTACATTTGAATTCCTCAGACTAACGAGACAGTTGGCACGTGATTAGGGGCAAGCTTTTGCGTAGTTGTGTAAGAGACGGTGAACACCCACAATTCTGAATGGATGTGGGTATGGCATATCAGGGTTTGCTCATCCTGGAAGTTGCTATGCAAAAGCTTGCCCCTAAAATCGTGTGGCATAGCAATTGTCTCGATAGTCTGAGGAATTCAAATGTAAGGGTGTATTGTAACTAAGCAAGTCATTGTACCAGACATTATTCAAATTTAACTTGTAAATGGCTTATTGTCAAAGACCAGTATCCTTGCTTGGTGTATCCAGACAACTGCAAGAAAATAATGAAGCACTTGAGGACTTTAATACGCCCTTAGGGGGCTGATAAAGTACTACATAAGAACCTACAGTCCTGGCCATATCTCAATGGGCCCCCTGCACCCTTTCAATGTTGGCTTCCCTTGCGAGGTATGCGTTCCCATCAACATTGAGGGGGGGGGGGGGGAGAGAATGTTTATTGTCACAGGGGAAGTGAACAGGGTACATTTATTGTAAGGTTGCCAATGGGTTGCCCAAGCAGCTTGGCCAGAAGTGAAATAAATTGTTATTACTTTTATAAAATTTGCAGTTGTTGGTTGACAAGGATACCATCACCAATGCCGTCAGCGCCTCGCACGACACCCACATGTTAAAGATCGACAATCGAGAAGACGACATAATCCAGAGGGCCAACGGTTGGTTGGCTGCACTCATGGAGCGCATCCACCAGGAGGAAGAGGTCACAAGGAACAGGGATCGAGTCAAGGAGATCAACAACTTCATTGATCACCTGAGGGATGACTTGGATAATTTGGACCTTCAGACCGGGATATAAAGGGGTGTTTTTGTTGCTGTCAGCAGAGGATAGGGAGATAAAGGGGAGTAAATATAACCACTTGGTTACCATCAGAAAGAGTTATTTAGTCCCTGTCAACCATTTTGTTTCATTTTCATTTGGATAATTTGGGCCCTCAGACTAGGATATGAGGGGTGGTTTGGGGGTGTCAGAGGAGGGGAGGTATAGGGGAGTAAAGGTCCACTTGGATACCTTTAGGAAGAGTTCTTAAGTCCATGTCAATTGTTGATTTGTTAATACAACTTCATTTGGATAACTTGGACCTTCAGACTGGGATATGAGGGGTGGTGTTTTTGGTGTCAGAGGAGGAGGGGGAGGTATTGAGGAGTAATTAAACAGCAACCACTGGATACCATCAGAAAGATTTCTTTAGTTCCACCAGTAGTCGAGCATTCTCCTGAAGAGTTTACTGTTTGAAACGTCTTTTCAGAGCCAACACTCCCACAAACGAGATTTACACATGGTTTTTTACCCAGGTCTACTATTTGTTTATGGTTTCGTTTGAATAATTTGAACCTTCAAACTTGGTTATTAGGGTAGTGTATTTAGTGTCAGAGGAGGGAAGGTTTATGGGGTAAAATATCTGTTTGGGTACGACAGAAAGAGTTTTTTAGTTTCTGTCAAAGATTTTGATTACAACTTCAAATATTTGTAGGTTAATTCAGGCCCTGGTATCACATTGACATTGAACTTGCTATTTAATGTGTTTACTCTTCCATGTAACTTTAAAAAAAGTTGGCTTAATGGTGCAGAATTCGAGTCATTCCAACATTCTAATTTTCAAGGAAAATGTATGACTAATCTAGTGCCAACTTTCACTGAATTAAAGAGGAACTCACTGGCACTTTCATTAGAGAAGGTTTGTGTTTGGTAATCGCTCTGTAAGTTAATGGCAATAACAAACTTAGTTGGTTAAAAGTACAGCAGCTTTCCATAGTATAAAGCATTTTGAGAAACTTATCACTTCAAAGTTATGTGGTTTTGTTTTTATCCCCCAAAATGAGAAAAGCGTTACTGCAGTAATGTTTCTCTTAATTGTGTCTTCCTAGAGATTATAATTTCTGCCTGGAATTACATGTAATCCGCTCCGATTTTTTTAAACTCAAAAATGCTACTGCCCTTTGAAATGAAAGTTTCACTTGCTACTGTTATTGTATAAAAATCTTCATTTATAAAGGATAGAAACCAGGTTTTTTTTGTTCAGACGTTTGCTTTTGTTTGTTCTGCTTCTTGCCTGTCTGGTGAAAAGATTGGTCTCTGACAAAAATACAAATAAACGGTCAAACTTTTTATACACGAACAAGAAAAAACTACAGGCCAACTTGCATCGTTTTTAAATTTGCTTCCACCAAATTTAGGAGTCTCCTATTGGGGTTTGGTTTTGGTTTGCTAGGAGTGCTTTTTCAAACAACTTCCGTCCATTTTGATACCCCATTTCCGTCCATGTTTAAGGATAACTGAGTTTAAAGTTTTTGTCTTAGTCATGTAGAATACCATACTTGTAAATATTTTTGTATATAAATGCTCCCTGTGACATTTGTGTGTATATTTTACTGCAAAAACTGTACTGAACTTAAATACCGCCCATCCAATGCGAATTTGAGATATTATGATTATGTTTATAATTCTGATTCAAATGTGTTGCTTCATGATAATAATAAATATATCATATGATAATAAACACAAGGATTTGTTATTTACTTCATGTTGTCTGTGCCAACTTAAAATTAATTAAGTTTTGTTGTTACAATATTTGGGGTTAACAGCAAACAGAGAGGACATTGTATTATACATTTCTTAAAATAGTTTTTCCCGCCCAATTTCAACAAAAGTACATTAACTTTTAACATCCGGCTCATGAAAATTGGTTTCAAATTTGTTTTCCGTTGAATCAACATTGAACAGTCCAAGCGAATATTCACGCAGAAGAATACTCCTTAAAGGAACACAATACGCAATCTGAGAGGCATTACCACGGTGATGCTTTTTATATTTAAATTTTGTGGATGAAAGTGATATCTTTTCCGATAAAAATCGTATCACTTCCAAGTGAAATGTTTCTCAAAATGTATTGTACTAATCACAGCTCCTGTAGGTTCACATACAATCTCTTCAAATGCCTATAAATGAAATAGAATGACTCACTGAAGCGAATCTGAATCATAAGAAAAATAATGATGTGTGTTATGGGTTCATTAGATTGAGACTTCAAGGAAAGAGGCATTAAAATACGCACTTGACTTGTTTAAACTGTTGGTCATGAAATTGAGTTTGAGAACTTGTGAAATAAGGTTAATGTTTTTTTCTGGTTTTTTTAAACCTTTATCTTAACCAAGTCAAGGGGGAAGACATTGTGTTTTCTTTTGAGATAAGTTCCTAGGTTTTGTTTTTTTACCCGAAAAGGTCAAATTTTTATGAAAATTCTGTAAACGACAAAAACTTGTCTTGAAAAAAGAGGTACTTTATTTTTTAATATATGTAATATATAATATGTAATATGGAATATGTAATAATAATTATGTTTTTCATCAAAGCATAAGTGAAAAGTACACTTTAAGTCCACAATTATGTAGTGCAGATTTAGAGGTTTAACTTTAAACAGAAACTTTAAAATGTTGTGGAATTTCTTTGTGGTATTCATCAAGGTTAAATATTACTTTATCTTCGAGCAAACTTTAATCCTTGCTTCTGATTGGTCAAACCATAGCAACAAGGGTGTGATGTTATAAGTTATCACACAAGTGCGAGTGGTGGAATACGGAAAAATATAGCGCTTCTGCGTCCCATATCCAACGAGGCCGAAGGTCAAGTTGGATTTGTGACTCAGATGCGCTTTATTTTCGCTATTTCCAAGAGCGCGAGTGTGATCACATATTTTTCTTCAAGCAAACTTGGCGCAAAACATAGAACACACAAGACGCAGGTAGTGATATTAGCCGTGCATTATAGGTTTTTATCACTACTCCATTCTGCAAATCTGATTGGAGGATTAGCGCGTACTTGAAGATATATAAACACCAGCCAATGTCACACTGTTATATCCTGCTGTTCTATTTCTGTATTGCACTTTAAGCTTTGGGTCAAGTTTGCACGCAGATAAATTTGTTATCACACATGCGCTCATGGAATACCAACAAATATATAGCATGTCTGTGTTAGCATCGGGAATAATGCATATTTCGCAGCTATTTCATTTTGTCACAGCTATATTTGATAAGTTCTCTATAGTATTACTCTGAGAATTTTGAAATAGTTTTAAAGCCAAATGTTAACATTACTTTTGCTGCCGGATTGCTTTGTTAGAACCACAAAGACATTCTGAATAATAACAATGCACTTGTATTTTTTTAGTGTTCAAGTTGTTTATTGAAAGATCAGCGGTATAAATAACAATCAGGAATATAAATTGATATGAAAAATTTATAGATGTACCAATACTCTTGTAAATACTTGTAAACAACATTTTGACATAATATTAACCACTTACTTATAAAATTACCCCCTTTACCACATTATCTCGTTTAGAAGCACTGAGGCTGACAAATTATTTTGCTGAAATCCTCTTTGCAATCATTCTTTTCTGTATAATTTTCAGGCCAGGCACAGACAGCAGATTTTGCTGACTTCGTCAAAGTATTTTGGGAATATGAAGTTAACGAAAAGGAGCAGTTTATTTCCTTGAATTTCCTTATGATCAGGGTACTACAAGTTAAATAGCCTTGCTCAAGGCAGTCGCATTATTGACTCCGAAAATACGCCGCTGTAAACCCACCCGTATACCCTGTGCGTGGTGCGTGCGATCACACCGCATGACCCACCCGTATACACACTGTCACATCGTACGACTACTGTGCACACAAGTCATCCGCACTCGTACCACTAACCGCATGCAGAGGCCGTCAGGCCGACTGCCTTGTCGGGTCGACTGCCTTGTCGGGTCTGTAACTTCCGGGTTTAATGTGTTGTATTGAAAAATGTCCACAAGTGGAAAAAAATGGGGGGGGGCTCTCGGATATGCTAGTATGCAGATCATGAATATGTATATTTTTCGTCAGACCTATCAGACAACACAGGATGTGAGGCAAATGAATTATTCATTTTGACGTCCAATCACGCACTTCCCTTATCACGACCTTTGGACCCTCTCATGCGTCCGGCCGTGGTGGTAGTGTGTGATGTAAACATGTCTCGTCTTTCGCGGGCATTATGGTAATGAGCTGACCGTGTGAACTCTTCGCTTATTATAGTAATGAGGTCAGTGGCTTCAACACAGACCCTTCAAGGCTGTCGGCCTGACGGCCTCCGCATGCGGATAGTGTACGGGGGCATCGTGTCGTCTTTTTTTTGGAGTGAATAATTCGACTGCTTTGAGCAAGGCTACAAGTTAAATTGAATTTGTATGAGTTGTTACATTCGCATGGAATAGACCCCTTGCAACGGCCACTATAGCTGCGGTCAAACGATGGAAACATGCACTACTCAGTCTTCAGACAACAGTGAGGACTCGTTTCAACTTGTGATGTCATAATGCTTGCATGATCGCTCCCTTGAATCTGTGTGAATGTTTCCTTCCATAACAATTGTACAATCCTTAGAATAATACAATGCATTACCCTAACTTTATTTTCCAACGAAAACGATGAGCAAATAAAACAGCTTGCAAACAAAATTGCGTTCATATTTTTTTTTTTTTTACATATCCTTCTTGTGCCAACAATCTTAATCCCTAATAACCTTGGATTGGCAAAGAGATTGCAGATATTCCACAGAAGTTTTACACCTGTTTTTGCTATTAGTTCCATAGCTAGGTCTGTTATCTCGTCAAGATTACGGTTTGTCTCTTCCAGTGTTGCACCCTTCAGGAGCTTACATCCCTGTCAAAGAAATCAAAACAATGGGTTGTTGATGATTATATGTCTTCAGGCTACTCATTTAAGGGGGAGTTCAGCTATAAATTATTTTTGTAGAAGGATTGAGATTGGTAAAGGTTGATAAGTATTTGCAACTAAAGGGCTTCAAAGTTTATCAACCTTTACCCATCACAATCCTTCTACGACAATAAAAAAATAGTTAGAATTGTGACTAGTGCATTTTTAACCATGTCCTTCTTGTGTAATGCGGCTGACCATTTTTTACAACGATCTAACATCCAGAGCAAAAAGCCCACAACATTTCTAATACCATAAATTCAAAGCCTTGGGAGTCAAGTACAAATCAGTCTATAAACTTGTGAAAAGAATATCTCACACAGATTACTGGCACCAAGATCAAGAAATGACACAGAAAAGTGTAAGCAACTGACCATGTTCTTTACAAGTTATTTCTCAGGCATCTCGTTAAACTTATACAACACTATTTTACTTTTAAACAAATAATCTGGGGGCCCCAATTTTAATAAAGCACAGAATTTTTTTCATTAGCAGAATTACTGTACATTTACCATTGCTGTGGCTGGTACTCCACTTATTTCTTGCTTAGCATAGGAAGTTACTAAGCATAATTTTCTGCTAAACAGCTTATGAGATTGGGCAATGATCAGCTGAAAAGTTGCATGCTTGATTTCATCTTTGTCCATGACTAAAAACAAACTTACCATCATCATCCGATGGTCTCTTTATGGTTGGCATTCCAAAGGGATCCAAGCCAACTCCCCTGAAGGTATACCAGTAGCAGGCTGAGAAACACAGCCATGCCTCCATTCAATGCCAATGAATCACCTAAAAACAAGAAAATAATAATATAGGACTTCTATCTGCATAATATGTTTAAGTTAACCCATTTGATTAAAGATTAATTAAGCAACAAAGGTACAACATAAAAACTACCTCAGTAATTTGTACAATTTATTATGACTTTTTCGATCAGGCCTTAAACTAATTCAATCTGCAAAACAGAGTTACAAAAATGGACTACACATCAAGAAAGCATTTTCAATGATCAGCCAGTTCAACACTGTAATTTCTGTTTCCTTTGCCGTCTCTTGATAACGGGTAATACGACAGTCTACAACATGTAGCAGTAGGCCCCTATTGTTTACAAAATCTGGCAGGGTTTGAGGTACTGCAAATTCCAAACTGTTTTTATTGACAAAGTAGAAACGTGTTTAAATTATGATATATTATTGTTTTTAAAAAATATGGAGGAATTTTTTGTCAAAAACATTGAAGCGTTACTAACAAATACAATTTTAACTCAGGAGGCTTTTCTCTCCCGAAACAGAATTTGAAGTGGGGTTCTGTCAGTTGTCAAAAATCACAAGCTCTTCATCACCTTTATCAGGTTTTAAAGACAACAGCAAAGATACAAATTTCTCTGACACATTCTTACCTCCTTACTTTGCATTGTAATGTTTAAAGCACAACACTTCAGTCGGCCCAGCACCAGGCTTGTATTTCTATCTTCCCGATCCCTGTAGCAAGAAGGTAAAATTATTCAAATATAAAAATATGCTGATTGAACAGACCTTTGTTTACACAAAGAGTGACCTTGTAAACGTAGATTCCAGGGTCTTTCTGGCAGGAAAGGTACGTACTGCACTGGTCATCTTTATTATTGGGGATTATTTTAATTTTGTGTGAAAACTTTCACATTTTTTAAGTTTTGAGATGTGCCACCTTTCTTATAATAACGAATATATGAATAAAATTGGTGTAAAGCATTGCCAAACATCAACTGTAAACAATCAAAAATTATTTTAAGAACAAGAGTATTTTTGCAAGGTTTATTTCTTGCTCTATGGTTTAATGTCCTTCTTCGTGTTGTTATTGACATTATTGATTCCCTGAACCATGGAGCAATTAAACTAGCCCGAACAGACCACGAGGGTGGTACATCAATCCATTATTGACATCAACATCTGAATACACCTGTCACCTGTCCGCTACACCTGACATCCCTGAACTGAACACTCTATCAATCGCACAACGTGTACAATTTTATAAAAAGTAACTGTTAACATGTGTCAACTAGGTCACTTACCCGGGAAAAATCACCAGGACATCCATTGAGAGAGTTCCCAGACAAACGGGCTCTTTTTGACTTCGATTCTTGTGACATGGTAGCAAAATCCAGTCAAAATTTCTTCTCCCGAGCCAAGTTGTAAGCAGCTTTGCAACAACAGTGCCAGCAGGGCGCCCCCAGTTTCTGTCAGGTCGGCGGGTCGCTGTTGTTTACATAAACTAAGGTCAAAGTTCGCTGGCTGAGCGCATTGCATTAAATGTTGCACGGATTTCATGTGTTATAATTTCCACCTGATTTCCCACTTTGTTTCGCGGACTAGTGTCAGTTTGCCTCTAAAAAGTATGGCTTATATGCCACTACCAAATTAACAAACTTCAAGCAAACAAGCAAACTGCGGCTGATGGAAAGAACACTCTACTTTGATATCATAGTCACGTGCTCAATTAGTACATAACACTGGTCACCAAACAACTTACTTGCTACTAACTTTAAAATTAGCAGGAAACCAGTCAAGAGCAACGCTTACAATTGTTTTTGATACGGTTATTAATAGCTTAGCATGTGACCATCGTGAGGATATTTGCATAACGCATTCTTAATCAACCAATCAGATAGCCGGTTTGTCACACTGTTGACCAATGGCGAGCCTTGAAATGGTTCTCCTAAATTTTTAGCAGACGGCATTCTCCGCTCCTCGTGGGTTGTGAAGGGGTCGGTATCCCTTCGCATAAAGGAAAAATAGGTTAATTTTGTTTCAGATTTCAAGAGAAAATAAAACAATTAAACACAAAATTATCCTCTTTGAGCCATTAATCGAATATTTTGCAAGAATAATAGAAGTTTTGTTGGACAAAGTTGAAATTTTAAGAATTTTTAGTGACGCGCAAGGATATAAATTAGAGTGAACCGCCGGCGCCCAGAAAAAAACGCAAAAGTGACTCGCGCTTTTTTTCAGTAGCAGTGAGATTTTAATGCAGAACTGACTTTATTAAAATTCTGTGAGAATTTCTTCACATGAATTTTCCTTTTCTCACGCTATTTGTCTTCTTTATTCTCATACATTGACCGGAAACGTTTGCTGATGGAACTGGCGTCTTTTTCATCTCGGCGGAGGACAATATATCCGGGAAAATTTGCACTGAAGGCAGTAATTTCTCACGGGACCAAGCTCACCATGAAACCATGGAAAGTTTATAGGCGTGAAGGCTCATATCATTGGAACACAGCGGAGAATTTTGGTGAGTTTGTAAAGCGTTGTAAACTGCAAGTGAATTACAAAAATGCCCGAGAGAAACCGGAGGAATTTGGGGTATGTATGCTAGTATTAGTAAATGCCAAGGGAACATTACTCCTGAGAATTTTTTTAAACTATCTTATAAAAATGAGTGTGTCTGTGCTGCGGTAACTCAGCACAAAACATCCCTGACCCTTTGGGTCTGTCTAGCCTACTAAAACATATCACAAATTGTGCATTCTTAATTTCATCTGTGTCAGTGTTATGAAGATATTTGTGGTCTAGACATGTAAATGGCTGAAGTTAATCCAATTATAAAACAGAACTTGAATGTAGCGGTAGAGGCTCACTACACAAAAGGAAACTGTATAACATGAACTATTGTGTGAAACACCTGTCTCATTCCGGAGTTGACAATGAAATAGAGGTCATGACCCAACAGTGCGTCAATGCATCTCTTCGACAACAAGGTTGAGTTAATCCACATTCTCCTCAATATTCCACTGATTGCGTGGAAATAAACTGAACTGAACTGAATTAAGCTGACATTAAAAACAAACTTGGCAGTTTTAAAAACTGTTAAGCTTATTCGCGGAGGAAGCCAACTCTTCGGAAAAAGAACCAATTCACAGCTGTTCAAATATTTTGAAAAGAGTAATAAATTTCTCTTCACAAGCAACGGACAATGAAATGGTGCAAATGTCCAAAACAAACATCAACAACAACATTACATGAAACATTACAGAACAAAAACAAACAACAGACATATAAACTGCTCAACAACTAATAACAAAATAAATAGGTTTGAAATTAAAAACGTTTAGTATCATAAGTTTGTTAACAATTATTATAAACTTTAGTGTATATTTTCAAGTTTTTATGAATGATAGACCTAGATGGATGAAGTGAAAATGTTTTAGTGAATGGAAGTATGCATGAGTTTTAAAATCTTAGAGATGTACACTTACATGGAAAGATTAGTGCTTTCTGTGTGTTGTTTTCTTTTGGCATGAGGACTAGTTATCCTCTATTTGGCTGTAGCCCATGCCAGTCCCTCAATGAGGACAAGTGGATGTGTTGTGACAACACTGCAAGATGTGTACTTTGTCTTGTCTCTTATTTTCTGATGGCCTTATTGAGGAATTCTTAATCCTGATCATCATTATATCGGTCAATACAAATCACCTCCACTTATAATGGAGCTGTTGTCATGTCAAACTTTGTGGTCTCCTTAGAAGATGTGTTTACTAACAGCAGGTAAAGGCTACTGTATTGAGTAACACAAAAACAACTAAATTGAATATTATTTGGTTTTCCGTAACACCTAAAACGTGCATATCTACTGGGAAGGAAGTTATGTTCTTTTGAAAACTTGTCTTGCTTTTAGCTTTATGGGCCTACTATATTCAATTAAATTGAAGCAATTTCAGAGAGATATAATCTCAATTGTGTTAGGGTCTTGATAATTAATGGTTGATGACTCGAATGTTTTTAAACATGGCAGTGTAGGTTTTTAATCTTTGTATCATGTGTATGCTGATCTGTATGCTCATGTGAGGAATTCTTAATCCTCAAAATTGGTCAATACAAATAATTAATTAGAGCTGTTGTAGTTTTTTGAAATCTTTGTAATCTCCCTAGAAGACGTGTTTACAAGATAGTGAGGTCATGGAGATATCATCTCTCTTGTGTTGGGGTTTTGAGACATCATTGGTCCATGTAGGTTTTAAAGTTAGGGTTCACATAATTCATGGTTGATAAGTTATAGGTTTTTCTATGTATCTAGGGTATCTGATCTCCTTCTATTGGCTCATCTGAGAGTCCTTAATCCTCTGCCTCAGAATGTGTCAATTAATCTTCTCGATTGAGCTGTTTGGGGTAAATTGTAGTAGGGTCATATAAATATAATCTCACTTGTGTTAGGGCTCTGAGAAATCATAATTGATGAGCTGTATCTCTTCCTGCCCATATCAGCCCATGAATCCTAATCCTCATAATTGGTCAATGCAAATAATATCCTCTTAATTAGAGCTGTTAAAATTTCAAAACTTTGTGGTCGCCATCAGGTAAACTGGTCATATAAATATAATCTCCTTTGTGTTAGGTTTCTGAGAAACTATTGTTTTGGGGTCTTTGTATCAAGTGTAGCCTATCTGATCTCGTCCTGCCTATATTGGCTCATCTGAGGAATCCTTAATCTCCAATACTTGTCAATACAAATAATCCCCTCCTAAAGTAGGGTCATATAAATAAAATCTCACTTGTGTTATGTTCTGAGAAATTATTTTGTTGGGGTAGATCTGTGTATCAAGTGTATCTGATCTCTTCCTGCCTATATTGGCTCATCTGAGGAATTCTTAATCCCCAGAGTTGGTCAGTCCAAACAATCTCCTCCTAATAGATGGAGCTGTGGTCTTGTTAACACACTTTGAGGTAAATTTAAGTAGGGTCATAGAAATAAAATCTCACTTGTGTTCATGTTTAGGGCTCTAAAAAATCCTGAGTTGTAGGTTTAATCCTTGTATCACGTGTATATGTTGACTGATATCTTTCTGCATATATTGGCTCATCTGATGAATTATTATTTCTCACATCTGCATAAGGGATGATGTGTCAAACTATTCATCTTAAGATGCGCATCTTAAATCATGACCCATCTTTATGTACTTTAAGGCATATCGACCCATTTGTAGCCTACTAGGCATATGTATATGACCTAATGGACTTTAGAAGGCATTTTAGAAGGCACCCCAAATTTTCTATTGTAAGGCATATTCTCCTTGAATTTAAGGTTAAGGCCATCATCATTGTTATGGTGTAATAGTATTAAGTCGCTGTTCATCTTCCGTCTTCTCTGTCACTTTCTTTGGCTACCTGGGGATTTATTATCCTCTGTGTTGTTGGTAGATTACCTTGGTCATTGGTGGAGAGTCAACATACTTCTTTTGGGGAATTCTTAGTCCTCATTGTTGCCAAATGTCAACCTACATATCGTGCTCTGTTTTTAGAAGTTCACAAGGCTCACCTTGGAACTTCCTAAATCTCAGTCGGGGGGGGGGGGGGGGGGCCTAGAACCCCAATTCATGTTCAATGACTAAACAATGTTAGTTTTCTTTGATTACAGGTAATTATGGTATTTTGTTATTGACTTGAATATCATTCATGTATTTGTAACCGTGGTGATAGTTTTATGCATGGAAACTAAACTTGGTGTTAGTTTCCATCGTTGTCTTTCTTTCCATTGGCTTATTGAGGAATTCTTAGTCCTTGGTGTTTCAGCCAATATCATAAACCTCTTATTACTCAAAAGGAGGCAACTTTTTATACCATCCATTGAGCCATCTATTTGAAGGCAGGGTACTAATTTGGTAATAGCCAAAGTCCAGTATCCTAACTTGGTATAAAAATCAAGTACAAGTACAAGTAATTTTGAAAGGACGTGAGTGAATGTTTAAAATGATAGATGTGTTGATGCATGAAAGTGATGATAGAGGACTTTAAAAACAAATTATTTGCAAATAAATGTAGGTTAAAAATAAGAATAATTTGTAACAATCATCAAACATAAACAACTTGAACAAAAACACTGCAGTCAAACATATTATGTACAAACAAACAGACCATTCAAAGCACCATTTCTTAGGGACTGAGACTACTTCGATTTGAACATTTTCAAGGACTACTTCTTCATTTGAACAGTGGCTTCAACATTAGCCATGCCAAGGAAAAGATATTTTCTCAGGAACTGGATATCTAAAAAGCCACCTCTGACATTTTTGGAATGTACTGCACGAGAACAAGAGTGACCCAGATTGTGCGAAATTCTTTGGAACATGTGAGTCAACCAGGATTGTTTGAAACACCATGACTTTAATTCTCCATGCCCCAACACAAAACAATGTCTGCTGATTTTGGACTCTAAAAAACAATGTGATACTGTGCTTGTAGTGATCTGATTAAATTTTTGCACTTTACTGATTAACAATTATCAGTACTTTCTCATTGTATTAAAATATGAATGTATGGTTGTATGGAAATCTGTTACTAATTTATATGGAAGTAAAAGAGGCAATCTTTAAAACCATATTCAAGGCATTATGCTTTCAAACAACTTTTATATACAATAACATTTTGAAGATGAAAAGCCTCAAGTTGTCAAGATGTGTGCCAGCAACAATGTTACAGTGAACAGTCAGGATCAATTTAATGGAAAATCAATGTGAACTGAGCACTTTCAAGACAGTTTCGACAAGTTACCAAGGAGGAAAACCATCATCAAGTTTATCAAGATATGCCAGCGAATGAAATGTGTCTATGGAAAAAATGTGTCTGTGGAAATGTCTATGGAACTCATGTCTTTGGAAATGTCTATGGAATAAAGAGTGTTGTTGTGCCAGCATACAAATACGACAGTGAAAAAATGTTTCAATGGATTGGCAATTAATGAACTAAACTAAACTAAACTTTAAGGAGAGAACAGTGACTGTTACAAAACAACACAATGCAACATTCACAAACAATGGACACTCAGTCAAACAAACACAAACACAAAACATCTCAACATCATTAAAATAGAACAAGTACATGTTAATTAATTGTTTTTTATTAATGTTAACTTTTAAAATCAACTATTTTAACACATTTTAAAGGAAGGATGATGAATGAGTGATTGAAATAGTGTGGGTGTATTGGTATGATTGAAATAGTGTGGGTGTATTGGTAGCTTCCAATACCGAGTGTTTGAGCATTGATGGAAGTAATGGGCCATCCCTTTTACTTTGTCCTCATTAGTGGGTCACCATCCTGCCTCCTAACCCCCCCCCCCTCCACACACACACACACACTTTCTTTCGTTTTGCGGGGTCATCTATCTAATCCCATGTTTTCCTATTTCAACTGGTGGTTATCTCACTATCTTGATCCACTTTGAATTGGTGCATGTGTGGAATTGGCAAAAAAAACCCATCTTTACTATGTGTTAGGCCCAACATTATCCTAGAAGGACACATTGCAGGAAGCAGACCCAAAGGTGGACCTGAAAAAGGTGGTTTGAAGATACCAAGCACTTCTGCGATGAGGCTGACGGGGCAGCAGTATGGCGTAAACTAACAACAGAGACCTACAGAGACGCGTAGTGGTTGGGAACCAATCTCTGGGACCTACCTCGGGAGGACAACGTTAATGAATCAATGCAGGCCTATATGGACCCATCCATATGGGCCTTGAATAAAAATTGAAAAGGTCTCATTTCAATATTTATTAAAGGCCTATATGGACCCATCTTTACTTAGAGGCCTATGGACACATCTTTACTTTGTATTAAGGCCTATATGGACCCATCTTTACTACTGTATTAAAGCCCTATATACTTGCCTTTATTTGTATTAAGGCCCAGGGGCCCACTTTTTTTAAGGCATATGGGCCCATATGTAGGTATAAAGGCCTATGGACCCATCGTTACTTGTAGAAAGATCTAATGTGTATATTGATCCATCTTTTATGGTCTATGGACCCAACTTTATTATGGCATCCATATATAGCCCTTTAATAAACATTTGAAAAGATATCTTTTTAATATTTATTAAAGGCCAATAAGGACCCATCTTTACTTGTATTAAAGGCCTATGGACCCCTCTTAACTACCGTATTAAAGGCCTATACATGTATACCCGCCTTTACTTGTATTGAAGGCCTTTGACCCCATTTTTAAGGCATATGGGCATTATGTATTAAGGTCTATAATAATTATGGACCCATCTTTCAAGGCATATGTACCCTTCTTAAGGTATAAGCCCCTATGGACCCATCGTTACTAATGTATTAATGCCTATATGGACCCATTTTACTTGTTTTTAGGGCATATGGACCCATTTAAAGGCAAATGGACCCTTTACTATACCGACCCATTTTTAAGGCCTCTGTACCCATCTTTACTTGTATTAAGGCCTATAAGGACCCATCTTTGAACTTTTAAGACCTATGGACCCGACTTGTGTTAAGGCTTATATGGACCTATCTATGTATTAACACCTATTGGCCCATCTTTACTTGTTTCAAGGCCTATAGATATATATTGACCTATATTAACATCTATCGACCCATCTTTTAGTGCAGATGGACCCATCTTTACTTGTATTAAGGCCTATAAGGACCCGTTTTTGACCTATGGACCCATATTTACTTGTTGTAAGGCCTAATATGTTTTAAGACATATTGACCCATCTGTTAAGGCATAATAATGGGCCCATCTTTACTATGTGTTATTAAGACCTAATGACCATTCTTTTAAGGCCTAGTGACCCATCTTAACTATGTTTAAGGCCTTATACTGACCCATATTAAAGGCCTAGGGACCAATCTTTACCATGTATTTAGACTTATTGACTCATCTTTTAAGGCCTATATTGACCCATCTTTACTATGTATTGAGACCTATTGACCCATCTTTTAAGGCAAATGGACCCATCTTAACCATGTGTTAGGCCCTGTATGGACCCATCTTTTAAGGCCTACCTAGTGACCCATCTTTACTATGTATTAAGACCTAATGACCCGTCTTTTAAGACCTATGGACCCATCTTGACTATGTGTAAGGCCTTATATTGACCCATAAGGCCTAGTGAGACATCTTTAATATGTATTAAGACCTATTGCCCATCTTTTAAGGCCTATGGACCCATCTTTACTAAAAAAAGACCTATGGATCCATCTTTTAAGGTCTATATTGACCCATCTTTACGATTAAGACACATGGACCCATATTTTAAGGACTATACCTATATAGACCAATCTTAACTATCTGTAAGGCCTTCTGTGGACCCATCTTTTAAGACCTATTGACCCATATTTTAGGGCCTACGGACCCATCTCCAGTATTAAGGCCCATTTGGACCCATCCTTTAAGGCCCATGGACCAATCTTTATATAAGGCCCATGCCACCTTGAATATCTTAAAGTTGAGGCCGTGTTTGTTCATCATACGTTGTGGTGGCATTGTAATTCTGTCTTTATTGTTTTTCTTTGGCTCCCTGAGGATTTCTTATCCTCATTGTTGGTAGATTTAAATATGTTATTCAAAGTTTAAGTAAAGAGATGATTGAGTAAGTCAACGTACTTTTTTTGTCTTATTATTTCTGTTGCATTCTTGAGGAATTCTTAGTCCTCAATGTTGGAAAATGTCCTTAAAGTTTTATAACATCTTTCGTTTACCCTTGTTTTATCTCAAAAGGAAAGGTAATACACTTTATGCTGTATTGATCATAATGTGATGAGTAACTAAACATAGTGGTTGTAATTCAAGGAGCAATTTTTGCATCAATGCACAATGACCCCGTGAGAGGTGGACGTGTTTTCCTATATGGACCCATTTTTTAAGGCCTACCTAGTGACCCATCTTTACTATGTATTAAGACCTAATGACCCGTCTTTTAAGACCTATGGACCCATCTTGACTATGTGTAAGGCCTTATATTGACCCATAAGGCCTAGTGAGACATCTTTAATATGTATTAAGACCTATTGCCCATCTTTTAAGGCCTATGGACCCATCTTTACTAAAAAAAGACCTATGGATCCATCTTTTAAGGTCTATATTGACCCATCTTTACGATTAAGACACATGGACCCATATTTTAAGGACTATACCTATATAGACCAATCTTAACTATCTGTAAGGCCTTCTGTGGACCCATCTTTTAAGACCTATTGACCCATATTTTAGGGCCTACGGACCCATCTCCAGTATTAAGGCCCATTTGGACCCATCCTTTAAGGCCCATGGACCAATCTTTATATAAGGCCCATGCCACCTTGAATATCTTAAAGTTGAGGCCGTGTTTGTTCATCATACGTTGTGGTGGCATTGTAATTCTGTCTTTATTGTTTTTCTTTGGCTCCCTGAGGATTTCTTATCCTCATTGTTGGTAGATTTAAATATGTTATTCAAAGTTTAAGTAAAGAGATGATTGAGTAAGTCAACGTACTTTTTTTGTCTTATTATTTCTGTTGCATTCTTGAGGAATTCTTAGTCCTCAATGTTGGAAAATGTCCTTAAAGTTTTATAACATCTTTCGTTTACCCTTGTTTTATCTCAAAAGGAAAGGTAATACACTTTATGCTGTATTGATCATAATGTGATGAGTAACTAAACATAGTGGTTGTAATTCAAGGAGCAATTTTTGCATCAATGCACAATGACCCCGTGAGAGGTGGACGTGTTTTCCTATATGGACCCATTTTTTAAGGCCTACCTAGTGACCCATCTTTACTATGTATTAAGACCTAATGACCCGTCTTTTAAGACCTATGGACCCATCTTGACTATGTGTAAGGCCTTATATTGACCCATAAGGCCTAGTGAGACATCTTTAATATGTATTAAGACCTATTGCCCATCTTTTAAGGCCTATGGACCCATCTTTACTAAAAAAAGACCTATGGATCCATCTTTTAAGGTCTATATTGACCCATCTTTACGATTAAGACACATGGACCCATATTTTAAGGACTATACCTATAGACCAATCTTAACTATCTGTAAGGCCTTCTGTGGACCCATCTTTTAAGACCTATTGACCCATATTTTAGGGCCTACGGACCCATCTCCAGTATTAAGGCCCATTTGGACCCATCCTTTAAGGCCCATGGACCAATCTTTATATAAGGCCCATGCCACCTTGAATATCTTAAAGTTCAGGCCGTGTTTGTTCATCATACGTTGTGGTGGCATTGTAATTCTGTCTTTATTGTTTTTCTTTGGCTCCCTGAGGATTTCTTATCCTCATTGTTGGTAGATTTAAATATGTTATTCAAAGTTTAAGTAAAGAGATGATTGAGTAAGTCAACGTACTTTTTTTGTCTTATTATTTCTGTTGCATTCTTGAGGAATTCTTAGTCCTCAATGTTGGAAAATGTCCTTAAAGTTTTATAACATCTTTCGTTTACCCTTGTTTTATCTCAAAAGGAAAGGTAATACACTTTATGCTGTATTGATCATAATGTGATGAGTAACTAAACATAGTGGTTGTAATTCAAGGAGCAATTTTTGCATCAATGCACAATGACCCCGTGAGAGGTGGACGTGTTTTCCTATATGGACCCATTTTACTTGTTTTAGGCGATATTATTATGGACCCATTACTATTAAACCTATATGGACCCATCTTTACTACCGTATGTAAGGTCTATGGACCCATTTTTAAGGCCTATGAACCCATCTTTACTTGTATTAAGGCCTAATATGGACCCATCTATGTATTGAGACCTATTGACCCATCTGTTAAGGCATATGGACCCATCTTTTCTATGTGTTAAGACCTAATAACCCATCTTAACTATGTGTAAGGCCTTATATGGACCCATCTTTTAAGGCCTGGTGACCCATCTTTACTATGTATTGAGACCTATTTACCCATCTTTTAAGGCCTATGGACCCATCTTAACTATGTGTTAGGCCTTGTATGGACCCATCTTTTGAGGCCTAGTGACCCATCTTTACTATGTATTAAGACCTATGGATCCATCTTTTAAGGCCAACAGACTCGTCTTTAGGCCTAAGACCTATGGAACCATCTTTTAAGGCCTACGGACCCATCTTCAACATTAAGGCCCATATAGACCCATCCTTTAAGGCCCATGGACCAATCTTTATTAAAGGCATATGCCTCCTTGAATATCTTAAATTTTAGGCCATGTTTGTTCATCTACGTTGTGGTGGCATTGTAATTCTGTCTTTATTGGTTTTCTTTGGCTCCCTGAGGTTTTATTATCCTCATTGTTGGTAGATTTAGATATTATGTTATTCAAACTTTTAATGGAGGATGGTTGAGTAAGTCAACATACTTTTTTAATAGTATTATTTCTGTTGCATTCTTATGTCGAATTGATCATAATGTGATGAGTAACTAAACATATTGGTTGAAATTCAAGGAGCAATTTTTTTATCTAATCTCAGCCCTTCTGTCATCTGTGGCTCAATTGAGAACTTCTTAATTCTCAGAGTTGGCTGAAACTCCAACTTCTCCAACTGATGTAATGTTGGTTTAACCTTGATCATCAATTTGTAACCATGGTGATAGTAGTACGGAAAAAGAAACTTGGTGCTAGTTTCCTTTTTGTTTCTTTCCTTTGGCTTATTTTGAAAAATTCGTCATTTTAACATTCTATCCCTTTTTGTGCCATCCCTTTAAAGGCAGGATACACTTTTGGTAATTGCCAAATACCAGTATCCTCACTTGGAATAAAATGTACTGTGAGTAATTTTGAAAGGATGTGAGTGAAAGTTAGAAAAGATTTTTAAAAAGGACTTTTAAAAACTAGTTATTTGTAAATAAATGTAGGTTAAAAGTAAAAAACATCTTGTAACAATCATGAAACATAAACAACTTTAACAAAAAACACCGCAGTCATACATGTACAAATAAACAGATCATTCAAAGCACCATTTTTTAGGGACCGAGACTTCTACGCTTCGGACATTCCCGGCAAATTCTTCATTTGACAATGTCTTAAAATGAGCGATGCCACAGAAATTAAAAAACTGAAAGATGTTTTCTCAGGAATTGGAAACTCAAGAATGCTCTGCACACAAGCATGGAGTAATGGAGTGACGCGATTGTGCCAATATTCTTATGGAACATGTGACTTGTTTGAAACAACTATTAAATTGAAGTCCTCCATATGCCCAAGAACAATGTCTGATGAGTTGTGACTCTAAAAACAATGTTATATTGTTCATTCATAATTAAATGAGTAGTAGTCTTTCGATTTATTTTTAACAAAAATATCAGTACTTAATCATTGTTTTAAAATGAATGGATGTATGGAAATCTGTTACTTAATATTTTTGGTAGTGGACATGAAAGAGACAATCTTTAAATTATTTTCAAGGCAAGATGCTTTCCAGGGGAAAAACAACTTTTAATATACAATACAATGACATTTTAAGGATGAATAGCCTCAAGTTGTCAAGATTTGTGCCAGCAACTGACATTGTTATTGAAAAGTCAGGATCAATAATTGTGGAAAGTCAACGTGAACTGAGCACTTTCAAGACAGTTAAAACAAGTCACCCTCGCAGACCATCATCAAGTTTATCAAGATATGTGCCAGCAATTGAAATGTGTCTATGGAAACAATTTGTCTATGGAAATGTGTCTATGGAAATGTCTATGGAAAAAAAAGAAGGGTCAGCACATGTACTCAACTGCTTCATGAACAACTGAATCACACAGGAGGAAAAAGTATTGTCAAGTTCATCAAGTGTACTGTTGTGCCAGCACATGACACAATTACAATGGAAAATGTTCAGTGGATTGACAATAACATTCTCACTGAATTGTGCCAAGAGCAAGAAACAATAAACTTTAAGGAGAGAACAATGACTGATACAAAACCACACAATGCAACATTCTTAAACAATGGACACTCAGTCAAACACAACAAAACACTTAAACATTATTTAAAATATAATAATTACATGTTATTAAACAAAGTAATTAGTTATGTAACCAATTTTTAAGGGCGGGTGAGGAATAAAGTGATGGAAATAGTGTGCTGTGTTTCTTATAAAATGTATGGCAGGGTCAAAACTATTTCTTTCCCTGGGTGGCACTCCCCCCCCCCCATCACTTTGTTCTCTTTAAAATGGTGGGTCATCCATCCATCTCACATTCTTAGCTTCAACTGATGGGTCATTCTGTATGTGGAACTGGTTCTCTTCCAGCGGCACCACCATCTCTATTGAACCTTAACTATTTTACTTGTCCAATTTCTTAAGTTCTTTACAACTTAAAAAAAAAAAAATGATGGATGAGTACAATGAGTGGGCTGTGGAAGTACAGTGAATGAGTAGAAGAGGTGAAATTGAGATAAGTAATTAATTTAATAAAATTAATTAGGTTAAAGAAATTGAATACAGTACAAAAAAATAAATACACAAAACAAAAAAATATCACAGCCAAATTACATTCCGACCATCAAACACTATAATTAAACAAACGTTCATCTGTTCAGAAAACAAGAGAACTCAGTGAAACAAGATTGCCCATCAAAGCTCTTGTATGACTTATTCAGAAACAGAAAGGACTGCTTATCAACTCTAAACTACGTGAGCCTGCAACCTTATTGCCAGCCAAGAACTGTTTTGGAAATACAGTCTCAGCACAGTCTCAATTCACTGGAATGTGAAAGGAATCTTCTCTCTTTAGCCATGGATATGATAGACAACTGATCCTTCAAAAGGACATGAATACTCTCAAACTATTGTTCAAAATCAAGATTTTAAATGTGCATTGGATGGATTTATCATTTTTAAATGACAACAGGAGGAACATATTCAAATCTTGTCTGTGCGTTGTTAAGATAAGTAAACTTTCCTTGTGGTTTTATAACTTGATTATCATGACACTGTTATATGTTATAATTTAAGAAAAGAAGCAGATGGCAAACTGCATAAAGCAGTGTCAATTGCATAAAGCAGAGTGTTACTGCATAAAGCAGTGTAACTGCATAAAGCAGTGTAACTGCATAAAGCAGTGTAACTGCATAAAGCAGTGTAACTGCATAAAGCAGTTGATTGTTATCCTGTAACCATTTCTACCTTCCTGTGATAGGCAAGATTCAGATTTTTTTGGTTTATGTGGTTTACAAGCAATGATAATGATTACACTGTAATACACTTGATGGAGAATATTTTCTTGAAGAAAAAAAGAGGATGCATAAAGTGGTTGTTTCCCCCTGTAATCATTTCTACCTCCCCATATACTTGCTCTATGTGGTTTACATGCATTATTGACTATCCACTCAGATTGAATAGCACCCTCTGTAGACACAACAAACTTTTTTAATTTATTTTGGTGAGGGCAAAAGGACTTTTGTAGTCCATGAAGTTCTTTGATTTGTCAATTTTGTCTGTTATTTTGTCAATTGTGTCTATTATTTTTGTCAATTTTGTCTATTATTTCAATTGCTGAGAATTTCAGATCAAAATTAAATTAACAGTGTTGGATTTTGAAATCAAATTAACAAAATGTTGACAACAGTTCTACCATCAATATCTACCACCAAGATGCTGAGGATATGATGAAGAGTATTCACCATTACACTCATAGGTAACTACATCGTTTTCCTTTTTTTAAGACCACCATTTTCCCATTGTTTTTGCAGCAAATTAATTTTATTCGAGACTCAATTTATGGAGGCCTGTAACACCCATGTGTACCTTAGTTTAGCCAAGTTTAGCCTAGACACCAGATAAGAATATCTTGTTTGAGGTCCAGTACACAGTTTTATTAATTTTCCTCATTATTGTAGGCCTACCTCTAAAAACTATTTTTTTAATTGATTCAGGATTACACTTACTTCATTTATGCAGGGAAACATGGTAATTAGCTTTCAATCTGTAGTTTAAGAAAATAACAGCTTAAAATAAGATTATTTTTCAATAGATGACAAGTCCAACCCATATTTCTGGGTAACATGAATTTGAAGTTGTAGGCTTAATAACTATCCCCCCTCCCCTGAAGTTTCATGCCCCTTTCCTTGCAGTATGTCTAGGCCTACATTTAACTGTTAATAAAGAATACAATCAAGTAAAAAATCAAGACCTAAAATTCTGATGATTATTTTTTTTAAACAGATGATAAGCTTTTATACACCATAATACTTTTTTTATAATTTATATGATTTTTAAGTAGGTTACTTTTTTAAAATGTCATGCAGTTTTCCTAGAAGTAGGCCTACATTTAACAACTAAATACCTTAAACCAATTTTTTTAGAATAGCATTAATTAGTAGTATTCTGGTTCAGAATAATGCAAAACAGTCAAATTAAGCCTGAAATTACCTATTAATACAGAGTTTTCCATTATAGCTACAAGGCAGGCGATTCTTTTTAGATAGTGGTCATTAATGTTTAGGCTTAATTAATTGTATTATTGTTTGTTGTTTAAAAGAGATGGAAAACATGAAATCTTTTCAGATAGATTCTTTTTTAGATTTTAAGGTTTAGGCTTAATTAATCGTATTAGTGTATTGGTGTTCGCAAGACATGGAAAACCTCACAAAAGTACATGTCTAGTTCATCTTATTTAGCAACAATCTCAGATGGCTGATAATTATCATTCAGTATGCCCTCTCCAGTCACAAAAGAAAAAAATACAAGTCTTTAATATTTTCAGAACTGACCAATAATCTTTAGAAGTTTTATTCCAAAACATAATTCTTACAATGGTGAGGAAGGACGGCTGTATGGGGAAATGGAGGAGGCCGCCATTTGTTTTCTTATCCAAGCCACAATTTCGTTTCAAAGAAAATGTATAAAGGTTTATCGCAATTTTGTTTAACAATAACAACAATCCTCATTGAGACACTGAATTTATACAAACAAATTATACAAGCTCTTTTTCAAAATAAAAATCGGTCAGTTCTGTTGATACTAAAGTCATGCTTTTATTTCCACAGAAAATTGAGACTTAATTTTTTTTTTTTTGTATACATGTGTACCAACAATGTCTTTCAGAATCTAATTTTGTATTTATTTTCATTTTCAGGTTTGTTTTGGACTTGTGGTTCATGAAACAAAGTCGAAAAATGCAATATAAAAAAGGTGAAGTAACAAAGTTTATATACTTTTTAGTTATTTATTTCAAAACATAACTCTTAAATAATAACAAATAATGGTTTTTTTTTTCACATCAAAAGATCATCTGTAATCTTTTTAAACTTTTGCTCCTCACTTAAATTAATTGTCAATACTTTTTCTACTGTGGGCCCCCTGTGCAGAACTGAACACATTCGTGAACTTTGAAAATCATTCACTTTGGTGTAAAACTTTCTTACTTACCAGATAATCTCAAAAATAGTTACCAGAATTATAATATTTTCTAAAAATATTGAGTTATTCAAGTATGAATGCCGTCCATGATATGGTGATTCGAAAGGAAAATTTGAAGTAGGACTGCCATATTATAATCTCTATTTGACACAGGAGTCCCCTTTTTTGGAAAACAATTCATGATAACTTCTTCAAGAACACAACTACACTAAAACTTGTTGCCAACTCCACTTAGCAAAACCACTTACTCATTTATTGATCGCTATACCGATTAATGACTGAGAAAGACAAGATTATCGGAAAATATTCACAAATAGTTTAGAAAAGGGTTCATGTTTATCAACAATCGTGATTGTCTACAGCTAAATCAAATTTTGTTGTTAAACATGGTACCCATTGGATAAATCAAAATGTCTATTTAATTAGAGTATGTTCAGGTAGACTCACTGTGTCAGTGTTATGAAGGTATTTGTGGTCTAGACATCTGTGTTAGTGGCTTAAGTTAATCCAATTATAAAACGAACTTGAATGCAGGGTAGAGGCTCACTACACAATGGAAATTGTATAACTTGAACTATTGTGAACACCTGTCTCATTCCAGAAAGTTGACAACGAATAGAGGTCATGACCCAAGAATGTGTCAACGCATCTCTTTGACAACAAGTTTGAGCTATTTATCCGCATTCTCCCAAAATATTCCACTGATTGGGTGGAAATAAACTGAACTGAACTAAATTAAACTGATATTAAAAACAGACTTTGGCAGTTTGAAAAACTTTTAATCTTGTATTCGCGGAGGAAGCCAACTCTTCGGAAAAGGAACCAATACACAGATGTTCAAATATAATCACAATTAGCAATGGACAGTGAAATGGTGCAAATATCCAAAACAAACATCAACAACAACATAACATCAAACATTACAGAACCAAAACAAACAACAGATACATAAAACTGCCCAACAACTAATTAAAAAATAAACAGGTTTGAAATTAATGGTAAAAACCTTTAGTATCATAATTTTTTTTAACAACTGATAACAAAAAAGGTGTTAATTTTAGAGATTATGTTTTAGGAATATAGACCTAGATGGATGAAGTGCAAATGTTTGAGTGGATGGACGTATGCATGAGTTTTTTTTTAATCTTAGAGATGTACACTTACATGGAAAGATTATTACTTTTATGTGTGTTGTTTTCTTTTGGCATGAGGATTGGTTATCCTCTATTTGGCTGTAGGCTATGCCAGTCCCTCAATGAGGACAAGTGGATGTGTTGTGGTAACACTCACTGTAAGATGTGTACTTTGTCTTGTCTCTTATTTTCTGATGGCCATATTGAGGAACTCTTAATACTCATAATAATATTGGTCAATACAAATCATCTCCACTTATAGTGGAGCTGTTGTCATGTTAAACTTTGTGGTCTCCCTAGAAGATGTGTTTACTAACAGCAGGTAAAGGCTGTTGTATGAGTAACACAAAAACAACTAAGTTGAATATTGTTTGGTTTTCGGTAACATTATAGGTGTATATGTACTGGGCAGGAAGTTATGTTCTTTTGAGAACTTGTCTTGCTTTTGCTGTTTAAGCCTACTCTACTCAATTAAATTTAATTAATTTCAGATATATATATTATTCTCAATTGTGTTAGGGTCTTGAGAACTTATGGTTGATGACTAGAATGTTTTTAAACCATGTAGGTTTTTAATCTTTGTATCATGTGTTATGCATGGGCGTCAATCAGGGAGGGGGGCAGGGGGACGTGTCCCCCCCCCATCTTTTGGAGGATGGGGACACACTATCAAATGTCCCCCCCCCCCATCTTTTTGACCACCTTGATCAAGAAGCCCAAGTTTTGCACTGTGTAAAACCAAAAGTGTCCCATGGGCATTAATCCTAGGGGCAAAGGATGACACAGCTTTTTGAAGGGTGAATCACCAGCATCTAAAATGCACAATTTTCCTTGGCCCTTCATCGGGCCAGTTGGGGGGGGGGGGGGGGGGGGCTGGAACCCAAGTTCATTCTCAATGTTAGTTTTCTTTGATTAAAGGTAATTGTGGTATTTTGTTATTGAATTGAATATCAATCATGTTTTTGTAACCGTGGTGATAGTTTTATGCCTGGAAACTATACTTGGTGTCAGTTAGTTTTCATCGTTTTCTTTCTTTCCACTGGCTTATTGAGGAATTCTTATTCCTCAGAAGGAGGCACCTTTTTATACCATCCCTTGAACCATCTATTTGAAGGCAGGGTACTTATTTGTTAATAGTCAAAGTCCAGTATCCTCACTTGGTATAACAATCATGTAAGTAACTTTGAAAGGAGCCTCATGTTTAAAATGATAGATGAGTTGATGAATGAAAGTGATGGTAGAGGACTTTTAGGACTTTAAAAAAGAATTGTTGGTAAATAAATGTAGTCTACAAATTTTAATAATTTGTACCAATCATCAAACATTATTAACTTGAACAAAAACACTGCAATCAAACATAATTTTTATATACAAATAAACAGACCATTCAAAGCACCATTTCTTAGGGCCTGAGACTTCTTCGATTTGAACATTTTGAAGGACTACTTCTTCATTTGAACAGTGGAAATTGAAGATTTCAAGATATATAAATTATTCTCTGGAATTGGACATCCAAAAAGCCACACCTCTAACATTTATGGAATGTACTGCACGAGAACAAGAGTGGCCCAGATTGTGCGAAATTCTTTAGAACATGCGAGTCAACCAGGATTGTTTGAAACACCATGACTTTAATTCTCCATGCCCAAAACAATGTTTTCTGATTGTTGACTCTAAAAACAATGTGATACTGTGCTATTAGTGATCTAATTTATTTTTTGCCCTTAACTAGTTAACAAATATCAGTACTTTGTCATTGCATTAAAATATAAAAATGTATGGATTATGGAAATATGTTACTAATTTAATATTTTGGTCAACTCATGGAAGTAAATGAGACAATCCTTAAAACCATTCCAAGGCATTATGCTTTCTATGGGACAAACAACTTTTATATACAATGACATTTTGAGGATGAAAAGCCTCAAGTTGTCAAGATGTGTGCCAGCAACATTGTTACAGTGAAAAGTCAGGATCAATTATGGAAAGTCAATGTGTACTGAGCACTTTCAAGACAGTTTCGACAAGTTACCAAGGAGGAAAACCATCATCAAGTTTATCAAGATCATGTGCCAGCAAATGTGTCTATGGAAAAAATGTGTCTATGGAAATGTCTATGGAAAAAAGAGTGTTGTTGTGCCAGCGTACAATATGGAAGTGAAAAATGTTTCAATGGATTGGCAATTAATGAACAAAGAAGTCAGGACAAACATTATCACTGACTTGTGCCAAGAGCAAGAAACTAAACTTTAAGGAGAGAACAGTGACTGTTAAAAAACAACACAATGCAACATTCACAAACAATGGACACTCAGTCAAACAAACAAAACACAAAACATCTCAACATCATTAAAAAAGAACAATTGATTAATTAAAATTAGTGTTAACTTGATCAACTATTTTTACAAATTTTAAAGGAAGAATGATTAATGAAGTGATTGAAATAGTGTGGGAGTATTGGTACCTTCTAATACCAAGTGTTTGTTTCTGGTGGGTCATCTATCCCATATTTTTCTATTTCAACTGGTGGCCATCCCATATTCTTCTTGACTTTGAACTGGTGCATGTGTGGAATTGGCCAAAGAACCCATGTTTACTATAAGGCCCAACATTTTCCTAGAAGGACACATTGCAGGAAGCAGACCCAAAGGTGGCCCTAAAAAAAGGTGGTTCAAAGATATCAGGCACTTCTGCGATGAGGCTGACAAGGCAGCAGTAGGACGTAAACAAACAACAGAGACCTATGGAGACGCATAGTGGTTAGGAAGCAATCTCTGTGACCTACCGCAGGAGGACGGCTATAATGAATAAATGAGGGCCTATGTGGACCCAACGTTATATAGCATCCATTTCTAGCCCTTTAATAAACATTGAAAAGATATCTTTTCAATATTTATTAAAGGCCAATATAAGCACATCTTTTCTATGTATAAAAGGCCTATGAACCCATTTTTAAGGCATATGGGCCCATATCTTTACTTGTATTTAGGTCTATAAAATATGGGCCTATCCTTCAAGGCAAACTAGTACCCTTCTGTATAAAGGCCTAAGGACCCATCGTTACTTGTTTAAAGGCCTATATTGACCTAAATATCTTTTAAGGCCTATGGACCCAACTTTATATGGCATCCATATAGCCCTTAATAAACATTGAAAAGATATCTTTCCAATATTTATTAAAGGCCAATATGGACCCATCTTTACTTGTATTAGAGGCCTATGGACCCCTCTTAACTACCGTATTAAAGGCCTATACATGTATACCCGCCTTTACTTGTATTGAAGGTCTATGAACCCATTTTTAAGGCATATGGGCCCATATTCTTTACATAAGTATTAAGGTCTATAATATGGACCCATCTTTCAAGGCATATGTACCCATCTGTAGGTATATGCCCCTATGGATACATCGTTACTTGTATTAATGCCTATATGGACCCATTTTACTTGTTTGAGGTGATATATGGACCCATTACTATTAAACCTATATGGACCCATCTTTACTACCGTATGTAAGGTCTATGGACCCATTTTTAAGGCCTATGAACCCATCTTTACTTGTATTAAGGCCTAATATGGACCCATCTATGTATTGAGACCTATTGACCCATCTGTTAAGGCATATGGACCCATCTTTTCTATGTGTTAAGACCTAATAACCCATCTTAACTATGTGTAAGGCCTTATATGGCTCCATCTTTTAAGGCCTGGTGACCCATCTTTACTATGTATTGATACCTATTTACCCATCTTTTAAGGCCTATGGACCCATCTTAACTATGTGTTAGGCCTTGTATGGACCCATCTTTGGAGGCCTAGTGACCCATCTTTACTATGTATCAAGACCTATGGATCCATCTTTTAAGGCCAACAGACTCGTCTTTAGGCCTAAGACCTATGGAACCATCTTTTAAGGCCTACGGACCCATCTTCAACATTAAGGCCCATATAGACCCATCCTTTAAGGCCCATGGACCAATCTTTATTAAAGGCCTATGCCTCCTTGAATATCTTAAATTTGAGGCCATGTTTGTTCATCTACGTTGTGGTGGCATTGTAATTCTGTCTTTATTGGTTTTCTTTGGCTCCCTGAGGTTTTATTATCCTCATTGTTGGTAGATTTAGATATTATGTTATTCAAACTTTTAATGGAGGATGGTTGAGTAAGTCAACATACTTTTTTAGTAGTATGATTTTTGTTGCATTCTTATGTCGAATTGATCATAATGTGATGAGTAACATAACATAGTGGTTGAAATTCAATGAGCAATTTTCATATGCAATCTCAGCCCTTCTGTCATCTGTGGCTGAAATGAGAACTTCTTAATTCTCAGAATTGGCTGATACTCCAACTTCTCCAACTGATGTAATGTTGGTTTAACCTTGATCATCCATTTGTGACCATGGTGATAGTAACTTGGTTATAGTCGAAAAAGTAACTTGGTGCTAGTTTCCTTTTTCTTTCTTTCCTTTGGCTTATTTTGAAGAATTCTTCATTTTCTGTGTTAAAGGTACGATTGTCATTTAACATACTATCCCTTTTTTGTGCCATCCCCTTAAAGGCATTAACCTTTGGTAATTGCCAAATACAAGTATCCTCACTTGGAGTAAAAAAACACTGTGAGAAATTTTGAAAGGATGTGAGGGAAAGTTTAAACAGATTGATGCATTGATGAATGAAAGTGATAGATTAGGACTTAGGACTTTTAAAAACTAGTTATTTGTAAAATAAATGTAGGTTAAAAAAAAATCATCTTGTGACAATCATGAAACATAAACAACTTGAACAAAAACACCGCAGTCATACATGTACAAATAAACAGACCATTCAAAGCACCATTTTTTAGGGACTGAGACTTCTTCGCTTTGGACATTCTTGGCAAATTCTTCATTTGACAATGTCTTAAAATGAGCGATGCCAAAAAAAATTGAAAAACTGAAAGATGTTTTCTCAGGAATTTGAAATTCAAGAACCCAGAATTTTGTTAATACGCTGCACACGAACATGGAGTGACGCGATTTTGCCAATATTCATTTGGAACATGTGACTTGTTTGAAACAACTATAAAATTGAAGTTCTCCATAATTATGCCCAAGAACAATGTCTGATGATTTGTGACTCTAAAAACAATGTTATATTGTGCATTCATAATTAAATGAGTAGTAGTCTTTCGATTGATTTTTTGCCTTTTGAACAAAAATACCAGTACTTATAATCATTTTTTTTATAAATGAATGTATATGGATGTATGTAAATCTGTTACTAATTTAATATTTTGGTAGTGGACATGAAAGAGACAATCTTTAAGTTTATTTCAAGGCAAGATGCTTTCCAGGGGAAACACAACTTTAAAATACATTATACAATGACATGTTAAGGATGCAAAGCCTCAAGTTGTCAAGATTTGTGCCAGCCACTGACATGGTTAGTGAAAAGTCAGGATCAATATTGTGGAAAATCAACGTGAACTGAACACCTCCAAGACAGTATATTAACAAGTCACCCTCGACAAACAATCATCAAGTTTATCAACATACATGTATGTGCCAGCAAAAGAAATGTGTCTATGGAAAAAATGTGTCTCTGGAAATGTCTATGGAAGTGTCTTTGGAAATGTCTATGGAAAAAGAAGGGTCAGCATTGAAAGTCATCACATGCACTCAACTGCTTCATGAAAAACTGAATCACATAAGAGGAAAAAGTATCGTCAAGTTCATCAAGTGTACTGTTGTGCCAGCACATGACACAATTACAATGGAAAATGTTCTGTGGATTGACAATAAAATGAACAAAGAAGTCAGGATAAACATTCTCACTGACTTGTGCCAAGAGCAAGAAACAATAAACTTTAAGGAGAGAACAATGACTGATACAAAACCACACAATGCAACATTCACAAACAATGGACACTCAGTCAAACACAACAAAACACTTAAACATTATTTAAAATACAATAATTACATGTTATTAAACAAATTAATTAAGTATAGTTGTAACTAATTTTTAAGAATTGGAGAGGAATGAAGTGATGGAAATAGTGTGCTGGGTTTCTTATAAAATGTATGAGAGGGTCAAAACTATTTCTTTTCCCTGGGTGGCACCCCCCCCCAATCACTTTGTTCTCTTTTAAATGGTGGGTCATCCATCTATCTCACATTCTTAGCTTCAACTGATGGGTCATTCTGCACATTTTCTTCCCCATGTGGTCATCTTGATCAATTTTTAACCAGTCCTTCGTCCCTTCCTTCAGCGAATCGCTGTATGTGGAACTGGCTTCTCTTTAGCCAACAGCACCACCATCTCTATTGAACCTAAACTATTTTACTTGTCCAATTTCTAAAGTTCTTAACAACTTACAAAAACAAATGGTGGATGAGTAGCAATGAGTGTTTAGGCTGAGAAAGTACAGTGAATGAGTATGAAGAGGTGAAATAGAGATTAACAATTAATTTAATGAAATTAATTAAGTTAAAGAAATTGAATACAGTACAAAAAAATACATCCACAAAACAACAAATTAACACAGCAAAATTACATTCGACCATCAAACACTATGATATTTAAACAAATGTTCATCTGTTCAGAAAACAAGAGAACTCCGTGAAACAAGATTGCCCATCAAAGCTCTTGTATAACTCATCAAGAAACAGTAAGGACTGCTTATCAACTCTAAACTACGTGAGCCTGCAACCTTATTGCCAGCCAAGAACTGTTTTGGAAATACAGTCTCAGCACAGTCTCAATTCACTGGAATGTGAAAGGAATCTTCTCTCTTTAGCCATGGAAATGATAGACAGCTGATCCTTCAAAAGGACATGAATACTCTCAAACTATTGTTCAAAATCAAGATTTTAAATGTGCATTGGATGGATTTATCATTTTTAAATGACAACAGGAGGAACATATTCAAATCTTGTTAAGATAAGTAAACTTTCTTCGTGGTTTTATAACTTGATTATCATGACACTGTTATAATTATGTTATAATTTAAGAAAAGAAGCAGATGGCAAACTGCATAAAGCAGTGTCAATTGCATAAAGCAGAGTGTTACTGCATAAAGCAGTGTAACTGCATAAAGCAGAGTGTTACTGCATAAAGCAGTGTAACTGCATAAAGCAGTGTAACTGCATAAAGCAGTGTAACTGCATAAAGCAGTGTAACTGCATAAAACAGTTGATTGTTATCCTGTAACCATTTCTACCTTCCTGTGATAGGCAAGATTCAGGTTTTTCTTGGTGTATGTGGTTTACATGCATTGGTAATAATTACACTGTAATACACTTGGGGAATATTTTCTTGAAGGAAAAAAAAGGAGGATTTAAACGCATTAAGCAGTGTTACTGCATATAACAGTCGTTTTTTCTCCTCTTTAACCTTGGATAAAGCAAGGTTCGTGTTTTTCTTGCATTGATAACAATTACACTGTCATACAATTGGTGAATATTTTGTATTTGAAGAAATAGGTTTTCCCCTATAATCATTTCTACCTCCCTACACTTGCTGTATGTGGTTTACATTCAGTATTGACTATCCACTCAGATTGTGAAGCGCCCTCTATAGACACAATAAACTTTTGTAATGTTTTGGTGAGGGCCAAGGAGATTGGTGTCCATGAAGCTCTTTGATTTGTCGATTTTGTCTGTTATTTTTGTCAATTTTGTGAATTATTTTTGTCAATTTTGTCTATTATTTTAATTGAAGAGATTTTCAAATCCAAACTAAATTGACGGTGTTTGATTTTGAAATAAAATCAACAAAATATTTGAAACAAAAACAAACAAAACAGTTCTACCTCCATTATCTACCACCAAGATGCTGAGGATATGATGAAGAATCACCATTACACTCAAAGGTAATTAGATTGTTTTCCTTTTTAGAATTACCTATTAATACAAAGTTCCCCATTATATCTGTAAGGCAGACGATTCTTTTTAGATAGTGTTCTTTAATGTTGGCGTAAATAATTGTATTATTGTTGTTTGTTGTTTAAAGCATTGTTTAAAAGAGATGGAAAACAATCATTCTACTTAGATAGGTTCTTTTTTAGATAGCGGATTTTTATATTAGGCTTAATTAATCGTAAAATCTGTAAGGTGTTAGAAAGACATCGAAAACACGGATTCTTTTTAGATAGATTCTTTTTAGATAGTGGTTTTTAATGTTTAGGCTTAATTAATATTGTAGGCCTAAGGTGTTTGAAAGAATTCATTATACCCTCTCCAGTCACAAAAGAAAAAAAATACATGTCTTCAATATTTTCAGAACTGACCAATGATCTTTAGAGGTTTTGTTCCAAAACACATTTTAGACAATGGTGAGGAAGGACGGCTGTATGGGGAAATGGAGGAGGCCGCCAATTTTTTTATTCAAGCCACAATTTCGTTTCAAAGAAACAAAAATCCTCATTGAGACACTGAATTATTTTATACAAACAAATTATACAAACTTTTTTACAAAATAAAAAAACTTGGTCAGTTCTGTTGATATTAAAGTCATGCTTTTATTTTCACACATGTATTCCAACAATATCTTTTCAGAATCTAATGTTTTAATCTTTTCATTTTCAGGTTCTGAACTTCTGGTTCATGAAAGAAAGTCCAAAAACGCAAATATATAAAAGGGTAAGTAACAGACAGATTTTATGTTCTTTTTAGCTGTTTATTCTAAATCATAAATCTTAAATAATAACAAAATAATGTTGTTGTTTTTTCACATCAAAAGAACTCCTGCAATCTTTTTAAACATTTCATGCTCATGTTAAATTGTCAATATTTTGTTCCTACTGTATGCACAACACGTTCATGAACTTTGAATATCATCACTTTGGTGTAAAACTTTCTTACTTGCCAGATAATCTCAAAAATGGTTACCAGATTTATAATATTTAAAAAAAAAAAACATTGAGTTATTCAAGTATTAATGCTGTCCATGTTGCGGTAATTCGGAAGGAATTCTGGAGTTATTTATTTCAAGTAGCTTTTACAAACAATCACAATGATGTACATAATTAGTATGATTTTTAGTTTTACATTAAATTAACAACCCAATTAATGTGGCATACATAATCAAATTTGAATTCACATATTGGTCTAAAATTAAAATCTGAAAAATGCATTATTTCATTGCTTTAAATACTCGATTTGGTTGAAAATAATAATATAAATGCAAGATGAACAAACAGTTCAGGGGTCAATTTCACAAAGAGCTTACTGCAAATCAGTCATAGTTGCTATGCTAATCGTAATTTCACAATACAAATCACTATGGAAATACATGTACTAACAAATGTTGTCTTGCTTGCAATGAATGTTATTGCTTTGTGACATCAACCAAAGGTAAACAAAAAACAAGTATGACTTTTCTCAAAATCATATCATGACACATTATTTTTGTTCTATATTGAAGGGGTCACAAATAGAGTACATCTTTGGTTTCTTACCTGGGTTCCTCTCACTCCGTTCATTTTTGATAATAAGACCAAAATATATCCACATTTTGAGCAGCTGCTAAACTTTTCATAAAAAAACATCAGCTTTACTATTATATTTTGTAATGCAGACATAGTTCTCATCCTATGATAATGCGTTGTGTTCATTCAAAAACCTCTTTGGTCTCTCCTACTACAAGAACATGGAAGTTTTGCTTAAGTGTGTCATTGCTGAGGTCAATGTTGTTGTGGTCGTATACGTCCTCGTCAATATTGGCAATAACATTATAGGCATTAAAATAATGTACAGACAAGGTATAATGTTGCGTCAAATACTCGGGTTCTATTCACGTGATTAAAACAAGCAAAACAACAGAGTTATCGTACAACGATATCTCTCACGTGAAACAATGACATCATATTCTATAAATAGGTCAAGTCTGCGCGTACACTAACATAACAGTTGAATCGACAAACTTCATCCTCGGGCCACATTTTGACGGCGAGCGCGCACTGTATGCTACGTGTTGTTTGATGCTTTAGGGACCTCTCACACGAGAATGTGACTGAAAATCAAGTCTAATCAACATTTAACAGTCGGGGCAAATGTTCACACAGAATAACATTCCCTGAGAAGCGTTACCGCGGTGACGCCTCTTATTGTACTTCAATTTTGGGGATAAAAGTAAATATCCTTTCCTATAAAAGCCGTTACTCCAAGTGAAATGTTTCTCAAAATACATTGTACATGTACTAATCACAGCTGCTGTTAGGCCTACTCCACGAGTCATTGCCAAAAAGAAAAGAAATGTGTGTTATTGGTTCATTAGATTGAGACTCAAAGGAAACCCTGTGGTTAGAGGGGACTCATAAGGGGAAATGCGGGGATATTAAGGCAGGAATGCCTGGTAACAAAATTGAAGTATTTTTTTTTTTGCATTATGCTAAACCAAACGAATGCTAACCGTACTTTTCGTTTCTCAAAATGTATTGCACTTATGAGTAATCACAGCTGCTGCACTCGTCACGAGTACCAAACCCTTCAAATGAAATAGAATAACTCACTAAAGCAAATCTGAATCATGATAGAAAATAAATTGTGTGTGTTACGGGTTCATTAGATTGAGACTCAAAGGAAAGAGGCACTACTTGAACTCTTTGTGTCATGTTCGGTCCAAGTTGTACTTGAGTTGAATTATACAGTAATTTTTAAGTTGTCAGTAGAGGGCGGTATATAAGATAA